>NW_016690207.1:971495-1154153 GCF_001604755.1 Lepidothrix coronata | reverse complement strand
TTTTGACCCCGGGCATTAGAATCTGACAGATTCTGTCAGATTCTGACACTTTTTGACCCCGGGCATTAGAATCTGACAGATTCTGTCAGATTCTGACACTTTTTGACCCCGGGCATTAGAATCTGACACATTCTGTCACATTCTAATTCTAATGCCCGGGGTCAGAAAGTATCTGACCAATTCTGTCACATTCTACTACTTTCCTACTCTGTGCATTACAATAAGACCAACAGAGTCACGTTCTAATACTTTATTACTCTGTGCATTACAACATTAGCAATAGTGTTACATGATGATATAAGACATTGTATCCCACACTGCCCACTGGAGTGCCCGCCGGAGCTTGGCAGGTCCCATCCATCGCGTTGCACCGGGCGGGGCAGTTTTGGGTTGACGCCCGGCCGTGTTCCATGTGCCAGGACAGCACCACGTGCGGTGGGCAGAGGGATCCCTGCAGAGCCTCACCCGCCTCCTCTTCCCTCGGCAGGTGACTACTGCAACCTCCCTCTGTACGTCAAGTCGGACGCGTTCTTCCGCAAGCCGGACGCGCACGAGCCGTGCCCGGTGGTGCCGCCGCGGGAGGCCTCCATCCGGAACCTCGCCCGGGCGTACCACGCGCAGGCCCGGCACATGACGCTGGAGCCCGGCACCAAGCCCCTGGGGCTGCCTCCCCCGGCCTCGGCCGCAACCACCTTACCTCAGAGGACTCTCCCCATGCCCGGCACGACCGGCACCGCGGCCGCGCCCGCCGCCAGCGCCGCCCCGGCTCCCCCCGCCGCGGCCGAGCCCCCCGTCGCCGCCGCCGCCGAGCCACGGGTGCCCACGCACTCCAAAGTGGGGGGCTCCAGGGACTCGCTCCTAGAGATGAGCACGTCGGGGGTAGGCAGGTCTCAAAAACAGGGCGCCGGAGCCTACTCCAAGTCCTACACGCTGGTGTAGGGCCACCCGCCGGATGCTGCTCGTCCCCCCCGGACCCCCCCACCCCGCGCCATTTATATTTAATTAACAAACTTGTACATAACGAACTCTTTTGTATAAAAATGAAGCTATTTTCTTCTTCTCCGAACAGAAAAAGAAACCAGGGCACAAAGAATTTGATGTTACAGATTTAAAAATATAATATATATGTAAACATATATATATATTTCACATCATTTTGAAAGGGGCACAAGGAAAGACTCAGCGACTTTTTTTTTTTTTTTTTCTCCCTGATCTTGTCGGTGGTTTTAAAAAGGAACGTCTCCGAGACATTGCATGCTATTTTACTGTTCTGAAAACAGCAGGAGTTGCTTCAATTTGCAAATGCTTATGTGTTAATACCTTTTTCTATGAAAAAAAACCCAGCGCTGTGTGCAATAAAGGTTATGTTTATACGCGGGCGTTTGTTAAGTGAGCAGGGAATTAAGGCAGAGCAGGCAGGAGGATGGAGAGGGACAGCCCAGGGCAGCCACTGTACAGAAATACTAAGACATGGGATTAAATATTAAGGAATACTAAAAAAAGGGATTAAATATTAAGAAATACTAAGGCACTTACCGACCTGGAGAGCCGTGGGGCGGGAGGAGGGTCAGGGATGGGAACAGGGTCCTGAGTGGGACAGCCCAGCCATGGCCAGACTGTGCCACAGTACCGAGTCACTGGTAAGTCCAGCTCCAGCCCAGGGTGAAGCAAAGTGCCAGACAGGAACCCTGGTCCAGCTCCTCTGGAGGGGTGGACCGATGCCAGGACCCTCCTGAGTCGTGTCACGGCTGCGGTGCCGCGCGGCTCCAGCATCGTACCCAGCATCGTACCCAGCATCGTACCCAGCATCCAGCCAGGCACAGCAGCTCCTCACAGCAGGGCCTGGCTCCCTGGGACGTGGCAGCAGGGAGAGCAGGAGGAGCAGCACCACTGCTGAGCACAACGAGCGGCGAAACACAGCACATGGAAACACAGCACATCAAAACCCAGCACACTGTGGTGAAGGGCAGCACAGGGGGGAGCCCAAGAAATCCAGCACAGTGCCAGGGATCACGATGTATCTGCCTTCCATCCTGGTGAATCATGGCACAGGGCATGGTACAACACTGCACAGGTGCCCCAGGACACAGGGCATTGTGTCGCACCACAGCACACAGACACCACAAAGCCCAGCACAGCCCCCACCATCATTTGTTCTTATTTTAATTCTTTGTTTTTACCACCAGCCACAGCAATAAACCACCAAAGAGACGCAGGTTCTACCTTCCCTTTTCATATGTGGTTGTGAAAGCAAGAGCAACTGAAGCTCAGGCAGGAGCCAGGGGCTCTCAGTCCTTCTCACCTGTTCTGCTACCCTGGGAAGGCAAAAATAGCTCAGGCCATTATTAACTCTTATTTTAGTAACCCAAAGTAGAACTTCACCTTCCTGAGGAACTTCTGGTGCTATTTGAGGTCTAAATAACTAACTGCACTTTTATTTCCTTATTTTCTGTAATGTATAAGCTCAAGTTTTCATCAGTTCTCCATCCATGCTTGCTACCCACTGGTTCCAGCTTTTTCCTTGCAGATACACTTCCTATCTTAACTCAAACCAGCTGTTGGAGCATCTATACACAGGTTTGTACCATTCTCTTTTTTTTTTTTTTTCTCTCTTTACAGGGTTTAATTCATCAGTTATAACCAAGTGCTGCAGAGATCACTTTTTCAATATTTTTTAATTTTTTTTTTTAAATGTAGTACTCAAAAAAAAAATTACATGGAAATACAGTGACTGGTGCTACTGATGACATCACCTGCAGTCTCCACCTAGAGCAGTCCCCTTCCCTGCCTGCTGGCACAGTGGTCAGCAGATCCTCCCTTTGCCATCTGGTTCTTCCTAACTAAGGTAACTCCTGAAATCCTGCAGAGCTGGAAGCACCTCAGCAAGAGCCTGGCAGCTGTTCACCCCTGGGGCTCGAGAAACAAGCTGTTAAGACAATTTCTTATGCCCATTTTTTATAGTTTTTGGCCATTATTCAGGTACAACTCAGAGCCAACCTCTGCCAAGGAGCATCTCAGATGGAGAGGGGCACCTTCCCCACACAGGCTGGTGTGGAGGCATCAGGGATGATGCTCCAAATGCCAGGGCTGCAATTTCCCACTCATGTTCTTGCACCAACCCCCCCACTGACCCCTGTACAGCTTTTCTTAGGAACTAGGCACGAGTTTTCCTATTAATTCAATTTTAACAGCTCTTTGGAGACAAAACCATGGTAAGTTTCCAACTTAGCATGAAGGAATACACAGATTTTGTACTGTGCTCATACCCAGAACATGAGCACAGCAGCTGAATGGGGTCAGTCAGGCAACCCACAGGTCCCCACAGCAACCTGTCCAAAGGCAGGTCTGTCCCACACTGGCCAGTGTTTGCCACCAACCAAGGGAAACCAGTCCTGCCCATTCTGTCTCTCCCCGAGAGCAGTGGAGAGTGGTGACCAGCAAACCAGAAGTTTAAAACCAGTTCAGAGCACATCAGAGACTCATAAATCTTTACACAGTACAGATTAAAGGGAAAAAAAAAAAAAAGGCAAGTGCCCAGCCCCATCTTAAAGCAGGGTCACCACCAAGGCAGCACCTCCAAAAATGCCAATACCAGGCTCAGAATAGAAACAGAAGAGAAATTAGAATTAGAAATAGAAAAGGCAAGCGTGTTCAGCTGTAAGAGTAAGTAGATTAGCAAGATAAAGAGCAGGACAGATTAACAGAGATTAATAGGTCTTTATTGGAATTGGCTAGTACAGATTTCCTTCTATATCTTAGCAAGGATTCTCCCCCTTCCCTTCCCCAGCAGACACAAGCCCTGGCCTTGCACAGTTTAACAGAGCCCAAGTTTCCAGCACTCACCCACGAGACCCCAACACCCCCCTGCTCCCAGAGAGCCCACTGCCCTTTGCCACAGCAGGGTTTGCAGGAGAACAGTGAATTCAAGCCACACCAGCTACACCAACTCTGCCTTCAACAGCAAACAGACAAAAAGCCCTCAAGCTCAGAAATCCAGAGTTTCCTTCCAGGTCTGCTTTACCAGCTGCCTTGCACAGCATTCCAGCCAGACCCCAGGTTACCTGCCACACACACCTGCTGGTGCCAGCCAGCCCAGCCTGCCCCCACCACCCCAGTGACCGACCCAGTGTCACCAGCCCTGCTCCAGAGCAGAGCCACGAGCACTGGATGCCACCACAGCCAAGCACAGACAGAGTCCAGACACCTAACACAAGCCAAAGGTAAGTAGGGGCAGCTGGGGACAGAGTGCTGGTAAGGAGGGCTGAGGGTGATTATGGCTGGAGAGGAAAACAAAGGGCTCTTGGGGCACAGCTCAGCAGCTCTGCACAGAAACCCCAACAACAGACCCAGCAAAGCAGCACTGGAGACCACGCTCAGGGCTCTGAGCCAGCAGCCCCTCCATGCCCTGCTCCTTCCCCCAGGTCCCCCAGTCCCCCCTCACCCCCCTGCTCACAGCAAATCTCCTGTTTCTGTGCTGGCCCAGAGCTCTGTGCTTTCATATTCCCTCTTTCAAGCTGCAAACAACAGCACTCAGAAACAGAGACACTCAGACCCAAGACTCTCCTGGACTCCTGTCCCTGCCTGACCTGCCTGCAGGTCTCTGTTCAGCTTTGCTGCACCAAAGCACCAGAGCAAGGGGCTGGGTGGGCTCTAACCCAAACACCAGCATTACCAGAGGGCTGCCTCAGGAAGAAAAGCAGGTTCAGCTTCAGGAGACAGAGTCTCACCCCACACTTGCTCTGGCACCCCAACCAGTTGTCCCCAAGAAAAGGTAAGATCAGCTCACAGCTCAGCTCCTGAGTTGCCTGCAGCACATCCCCTCGGTGACATTCCCACTCCAGGCTGGCTCCTGGACACTGTGCTGGCACCTCTGCCAGCCATCCACCCAGAGCAGAGGACAAAGGTAGTTGTTCCATCCAACTCCAGAAGCAGAGTGAAGGAGGCAGAGGCACAGGGGAGGGTCAGTGGTGAGTGAAACAAGCCCCAGCTGGGCAGAGACCAGCCAGCACAACCACCTTCAGCTGTGCAGGGCCCCACTGCCACCCACACAGCTGCTGGGACTCACTCATTGTGACCCAAGGGCTGGCCAAGGACAGGCTGCAGCATCACCCCCCTGTTCCAAGGTCCTCAACAGCCCCCTTCCAGCTGCACCCTGGCCCACAAGGCAATGCTGTCTGGGGAAGGACAGCAGGACAGAGAGCTCGCTCTGAGCAGCGACCAACACAAGGGCAGAGAACCTACAGCTGCACCAAGGGGGTGCAGGTGTAGGTTCAGGGGCAGGTTCACAGTCACCACAGCCCCAAATGTCTCTGGGGTACAGAACAGACAAACAGGAGGGACAGTGCAGGGCACGGGTGGCTGATGTATCTACTTCTTTTCCTGCTTCTGCTGCTGGTACCTCCTGAAGTGGGTCTGGATGGTGATGGCTGCCCTCTCCGAAGGGTCGCTGAAGAACGTGCTGTCCTTGCTGTCATCAGGGGTCACATCACCTGGGGTGACAACAGAGCACCACAGTGAGCACAGGCAGTGCCCGTGGCCCTGAACAGGCTGCATAGAGCAGGGCAGGGCTCTGGCATCCCCACCACAGGGTCAGTGGCCTCCCAAGCCCCCAGACAGGACATCTTTCCTCACTGGGGAGGTCAAAGAGGCTGAAAAACTCAGAGTGTGAAACCACAACTCCACTGGCTCACAAAGACACCTCCAGGGCACAGGGAGCAGGGAACAGGAGGCAAAGTAAAGCCCAGCCTCCCTGGCAGCACTAAGCCCTCTATTTACACAGCTCCACTCCCCAAAGACAGCAGCTTCCCCACGTTTAATCACCACGTATGATGCTCACTTACTTTCGCACACACAAATAAGATTAGAAAAAAAGCCCGGCACTGTACAGCAATAAAGCTCTCATGCTGACAAATGGGAGCCCTCCCCACTCCTGCTTAATGTGGCATTAGGGAAGTATTGTGAAATTCAACAGGAACTGCATCAAAGCCACTCAGCAGTGCTCCTCTAAGCCAGTGTGTCACTGCTAAGCACCCCCCGAGCAGCCATCAGGAATCCTGGGGCCAGATGCTGCTGTATAAACTCACTGCTGTCACCTGAACCCATTTCCTTTCACAACCTAAAAGAAATTGCCAAGTAAAAAGATAAATAAGAGAAGTCCACGTTGGGAAGGGGTTCCCTCCTGCCCTGCTTAACAAGACACACCATCAGCTGTAAACCCTGCACAGTGCACAGGTCCAAGGGCAGAGGCTGAGGACCATGGGGTAGGTACTGCAGTGCCTGGCAGGAGGAGCCCCGGCTGTGTGGGCTGCCCAGAGCTCCACAGGAAACACCCCTGCCCAAGGAGCTCAGCCACTGTCTGCCCAGGGACCTGCACCTACTGCAGGGCAGTGAGACCCCCAAACCAGTGACCAGGCTGGCCAGAGCTCCTGGGCCATCCAGGAGGGATGTCACAGCAGCAGCACCCCCAGCCCCCACTGCCCCTTATCCGATTGGCACCAAGAATAGAACTGCTCAAAATCCTCTTTACTGAGCTCTTGACTTCAGCAAAGGGGCAGAGCCTTGGAGACCAGAGCAAGGAGGAAAGGGGGCTGAATTCCAGGAGGTTTTACCAGAACAAGGAGAAGAGAAGAGGAAGAGGGGTTGTTTTGGGGGGATAGTGTGAGTCCTCCCCAGTGTGACCCCATGGGAGTCAGTGAGGCAGGTTTCACGGGAAGAGGGGAGAAGGGATTTGCACAGCCACACATGTACTGTTATATATTCAGTTATGCATCCCTGGGACCTTCACTGGCTGATACCACACATATTAACAAATATCTCACCATTAAATATCATTTAATAATGTCACAGGGACAGATTTTTGGAAGTAGGAAGACAGCAAGAAGGATGCAGGTGCTGCAGTGCCTCCTCTCCTGCTGCATCCATAGTCCCAGCCCCGAGCTTCCCCCATTACCTGGGCTGTTTTTTTTTTTATGCTTCCCTGCCTGCCTCATACTCACCTTTGTCTCCAGAAAGTGAGTAGATGCTGTTGTGCCGAGAGCTCTTTCCTCTCTAGAAAAGTAGAGAAGAAAACTAAGAGTTAGTTGTATCCCAGGCAGAGGCAGTGAGGACAGTCCCTTTCAGGCCAGCTGGGAATCTCTGAAAGGGACAGGACCAGCCCCACCAAGCTTTCCACTGTCCATTCCCTTTGGGAAACTGGAACATGATTACTGTTGTTCCCTTAAAGAGCACTGATTAATTAATCTACATTTGTGAAAAGACCTCCAAGGGGAGGCAGGAAAGAATTTTGCATCCAGACTCAGAGCTGTGAAATGTGCCAGTATACCTTGGAATGGATGTTGGCACAGATTACCCTCACTGGATCTGCATTTCAAACCAGCAAGGAGACAGGCTTGCTGGGTTTGCTTTCCCCATTCCAGCCCCTACACTATGAACCTGCAGCTCCTGGGATGCCAGGTCTGATAGGGGATATTTCCATTCCTAAAAATAAGCTTGAATTTGCCTACAAATACCTCTCCTGCATTTTTCATCTTATCCCACCTCCTGACATCACCTTTTTTTTTTTTTCCTCTTTCAGGGGGAAAGAGAAAAAAACCTCTCCCCCCTGCCCACGCCTTCTGCTCAGAGCAGCCTGCCTGGCTGGCACAGCTGCCTCCTGCAGCAGGCAGTGGCACCCCCCGAGCCAGCTGCCCTGGTGGTACCCCCAGCCCTCACCTCGCTGTCCCGGCTGGTGCGGCGGCTCTGGGACACGCACTGGATCTGCCAGGGCAGGGGCTGGTACACCAGGTAAGGCAGGGGCTCCTCACGGAACAGGCTGGTCTCCAGCTGCACACAGAAAGGGTTTGCAGCAGGTAAGAGGACAGCAGAGAAAGGGGAAGAGCAACAGAAATTGCTGCTCCTCCACATGCACCACCAGTGACCAGAACCCTTCCTGGCACCACCCTGACGAGCAGCTCATCGGGAGGTCCTGGGGCTGCAGAGCCCACAGGGCTCCCAAACCTCCCAGCCAGGGGCTGAGCAGGCACAGAAGGCCATTCCCACCAGGATAAGTGGAGACCACTGCCTCCTCTCCCTGTCTCCACGGAGAGCAGCCCTAGGGGAGAAATAAAAGGGAAGCAATAAATCCCAGCCCGGACTCACCTGCCTGACCGCCCTCACCACAAAGAACAGCGCTGTCATCAGGGTGCCCAGCATGGCCGGGGTGTCCAGGGGCTCCCTCTGTCCCGGGAAGGCACAGCTCTGGGAGCAGAGCACGGTGATGTCCGAGCAGCCAGGGACTGAAGTGTCCCTCCTTGGGCAGGCAGAGACCAAGCCCTTAATGAGCTTATGGCTCGAGCTCCTCCTGGTGAAGTAATCGAGCGCTGCCCTTTTAACTTCTAATCGCCGAGTTTCTCCAACAGACACGCTGCTGGCATTCCAGGAAAAGCAAATCCCCTTCTCCAGGTACACGGGCAGGGCAGTGAGCACAGACACACACGCACAGCCCAGCCCCAGGCTGGGTTCAGATCACAGCAAAACCCCCACACCAGGAGGCTCTCACAGTCCAGACCGGACTTGGGATGTCTCAGAGCTGCCCTGTGCTCTTTGCAGGAACTGGGGCAAGTCAAGTGGTGGTGGTGTGTTTTCTTTTTAAGGACAAAATTATCAGCCTCCATTTCTGCATGACCAGCTGATCCACACACTGTGCCTCACCAGTCCTCCAGCTCCCACGGGTGGCTGGCAGGAAGCCACAGGGGGACAGGAACAAGCCACGGGAAGAGAGAAGAACGTCACCAATCCTCCCTAATTCCTAAGGAGAGCATTACTCAGCAATCCCACCACGGGATCCCAGAAGCACCCAGTGCACTGCTGGGGGAATTCCTGGCTGCTCCCAAATACATGGGAAATCAGCAGCCACAGCCAATCTCCAGTTACACAATTTTAACAGATCCCAAGGTGCCAGAGAGAAGCTCCAGCACAACACCTTGTCTTGGTTCTGTAGTTTTGGTTTTTAGCTTTTCCTGTCCCTGCATTTGCTACCCTGACCAGATGCTTAAAAGAATAATGGTAATAAGGCCACAACGAGCTGAAGTGGTCTTGGAAACTGCCAGAAATGACCTTGAGAAGACAAAACATGAGACTGCCCAGAGACAAGCAAGGGAACGATGTGAGAGGCAAGTACAGCTGGATATCCAGAGCTACAACAAAATAGAGCTACAACCACCACCATCACACAAAACAGGCTCATGTTGATTTAATTTTGTACAAAACCAGATACAGCTGCTATCCCAGGTTTTAACAGGAAAAAGGAACACGTTTCAAACCGAGTTATTGTTAAAAAAACTGGTATTTCTCTGCAGCACTAATCCATGCTTCTCCCAACACACAGAGTGGACTCAGTGATAATGGCTTTAGCCACAGTGAGCCAGAACCATGGAGTCCCTTCTAAAACACCTGACTGGAAGGTTGCCATGTTTCCCCCAGTATCCAGGAAACTAAAAGCAAAATCCCTACAGACAGGGGTTGGTGCAATCCGACAGCAGATGGGAAACCCGTGTTTTGATCCCTCCCTTCCTAGAGAGGACTAAGGCTGGCTGAGTAATTACAAAAATTCTAAGAAAATAAGCAAAAAAAAAAAAGTAAAATAAAATATACAAACATTCTTAAGAGTTTTAAAACGATGCTCATCAAAAATATATTTCTATTTGCATGTAAACATCCCCCTGCCGTGCTCACGGCGTGTGCCAGCACACACCACCCAGGAGCAGAGCAGGAGGGGGCTGTGCATCATCACCCACCCGAGGAGCACACACAGCACGGAGGGTGAGGGGCATCTCAGGAGAAATGGCTTTGAAGATCATTTTTCACAGATGGGATCCCTTGAAGTGCAGGCGTCCTCATCAGGCAAAATGGCAAGTGGCTCGGCATCTTTTTAGGGCATAAAATATTTAGAGTCAGCTTGGAGAAAACACTGACAACAGACAACCAAACACCACATTCCTGCTCAGCAGCACGAAATCCTGACCCCTCCCCACCGGGCAGAGCAGCACCATCTGCCCCCTCCCAGCTCGTGCATCCCAGGGGGCTGGGATACACTCTGGACACGGCCTTTCCCAAGGAACACGACTGCAGCCACCCAGGGAGCAAAGCCACGAGCCACCATCTCGCAGCTGAGGTCCAGGAGCTGCTCACCCCAACCCCTCAGCCAGCTTTCCAGTCTCCAGAGCCCGTCCCACAACTCTCCTCTCGCAGGATCCCTGTGGAGCTGCTGCAGGAGCAGCCAGGCCAGGCTCAGGTTGGATGCCGAGGGCTCCCCAGCCCTGCCCAGGGAATATACAGACAGGGCTGTATATACAGACAGAGCCCAGCTGCTGAGCTGAGCCCTGGATCCCTCTCCCAGGGCATGGAAGGACGCAGGTGGGGCTCTGTCTCGACATTCACAGCAGACTGAGCTCCTCAGCAGAGCCTGCACCAGCAGACACTCCTCACACTCCCCTGCCATCCCTGCTCCCGTTGCCATTGGCACATCCATGGCACAGGAACAGAGCTCCCACAGCTCCTTGGCTGAGCAGCTCTGGCCAGTCTGGCACAGAGAGGAGCAGGGACTGCTTGTCCAACGCTGCCATGGAGAGCCACTCCTGGCTCAGTTCCTGTTGCTTCCACCCCAAACAAGCAGAACATTCCCCAAGAGCCAGAATCTGTCATTCCCTGATTTTGTCCCCAGACTCTGCACCATTCCACTGCTCCTTCTCCCTGCTCACACGTGCCACAGGCCAGTTGACACGGCCCACCTGCCATGGAGCATTTGCTGGGCTCATTTCCTGACACGTTTCCTCCAGCACAGTCTCAGCTGGATTCAAATCCTCCCCCTTGACCAGTTACTCAAAGTCCTCCATGATTCACAGCTCTGCCTCACCACTGCTAGAATACTAATGAGGGAAATGTTGATTTATCGAAGCCCTGATATGTCACCGCTGGATTAAATAGTCTATAAAGTATATTTGGACACATTACAGGATTAGAAGAATCCACCTGGGAAGTTTGCTTCCTCCTTCCTCCACTCTCTTGCAAAGAGACTTGTTTTCAAGGACACACAGACACAGCAGTGGTGGCTGAGTGGGCATCACTGAGACCCAGCACACCACAGGGAGACCCCCACCATCTCTCCAGAGAAAACCCCCACCTTTTAGTAGTGGTACACCTTAATTTGCCTGTTTTCATCCATTCCCAGCTGGAGGAGGCTGGGGCTGGTGCTGCTGGCCGGGGGCTTCTGTGCACGTGGGGAGAGAGGTCTGGCAGTCGGGTGAAGGAAAAGCCTGGCTTAGAGCAGGAATTAGCACACCTGAGCACAGCCAGACAGGGCAGGTACTGAGGTACGGAGCCAGCCTTGTGCACACATGCTGTATTTAGCCTGCTGCATCCCAGTCAAATGGAATTAAAGGGGGATTAGGGAATTCAGAGGTGCACCAGGCTCAGGACAGCACAGAGGCCCCAGGGATTTGCTGCTTACAGTGAACACTGGAAGAGACACCAACGTACCACACAGCCTGGAAACATCCCTGCTAACAGCACAGAGAGGTCTTGCCCTCTGGATCCAACCTCATGCTGCAAGATGCCTTGAAATGGGAGAAGAGCTCCAGGAGGAGCCCAGCCCTTGTGGCCACCCCATGTGCCAGGTCAACATGTCTCCAGGTGCCCTCCCTTCATCCTGGGCTGCTCAGCAGGGCCTGCCCATGGCAGACCCCCTTCTTCCCTGACACCTCCTCCACTCTGCACTGTTTGGTTCACATTTTTTAAATTCTCACATTACCAGCTCTAACTGCTCTTTTATGGCAGAGCAGCATCCCTAAAGAGCATCACAAGCAGGGAAAGGAAGGGAGGAGAATTCCTCAGTCACTAAAGAGCATCACAAGCAGGGAAAGGAAGGGAGAAGAATTCCTCAGTCATGCACAGCTCAAGGAGCAGCAAACAGGTCGCTCATGCTCTAACTGCTGAACACAACATTCCCTTGCAGAAACAGACACTAAAGTAAAAACTGCTCTTCAATGCTTTGGTGCTCCCAATTCACTCACCTCCTCCTGCCTGTTGCAGGGAGCAGGAACACAATTAAAGGCCAGACCCAGGTAAAGGATACGCTTTTGAGTCCTTCCTGAAGCTTTTCAGCCATTTCTTGTTGCTCTCGATCATTCCTTCGATGCTCATCTTCCCCGGCTCGTGGAACCTGGAATGCTGCAGCTGCCGGATTTGTTCACTGGGGCACATGAGAGAGAGTGAGAGGGTGGGTGGGAAAGAGAGGTCTGGGCAGAACAGATGAAAAAGTGATGGGTTGTTATAGAAGGAGCCGCCGTTACCAAAAAGCCATCTCCTCACCTGAGCACGTGGCAGTGAACAGCTAATGTGATAACTTATTAATATATTATTTTTAATATGTAATTTGTTATTGTTATTTTTAACATGTAACATGTTGTCACTAACACGTAATTTACAATTTGTTATCTGCTTGCTATGTATGTGACCCAATAATCATCCCAGAGAAATGACAGCAGCACAGTGGAACATCTCAAGGAAGAAGACCCTTACTCTGCAGGTATGTATCCCAGCTTGTTGTCCAGAGGCTTGGGATTCCCACTGAGCGATGAGATCCCATCTGGAAAACAGACATTAAATACAGACTCACCAAAATCAACATTCCTTATCACTCCTTATCCCATGAGCACCCTTCCTATCAGCAGCTCCAGTGCATCTGCCCTTCCAGCATTGGAAGGGTGAGACAGCCAGAACTTGCAGGGCTGAGAAATCAAAAGCTGAAGGCAAGGAAGAAGAACGGATTAAGGACAGGAGACTCACCTGGGAAATACCTGTGCCATTTCTCTGCCAGGATGTTGTCCACTGACCGCCCTGAGATGGAGACACCGGTGCTCAGCCCACTGTTCCAGGCCCACCTGTCGGTGGAAGGCACCCTGGAAATATCCCCCAGGGAGCTGCCTGCCTGCAGGCCTGCCAAGGAGGAATATGTGGACAGAGGGATGCCATCACGGGCTGTCGAGGCGAAGAGAGGAGTGTGGTGATGGCTCAGGGAGTCCAGGACACCCAGGACCCCGTTCAGCTCACTGGTGATACACTGCAGAGAGTCCCTCAAGTGCTGGATCTTGTCCAGCTGGGGGACAGGCCATAAATCCGTCCTAAAATCAACTGAAGAAAGAGAGGAGAAAAAAGGGGTCGCAGGCAAGTGCTAACAAGAGCAGCCTTTGTGCAAGCAACCCAACCCTCCTGCCCCAACTCCCCTGCACAACTCCAGCTACAGGCAACTGCAGGCCAACAAAAAGCACATGCAGCAGAGAGGGAATTGCAGCAGCCTCTCCTGCCTTGGATGCGAGGAAGGGGAAACCCAGATTCCTGCAGAAGAGCAATACAGCTCTGGAGCAGCAGAGGGAAGAGCTGCAACCAGATTTTACAATGCACAGAGATTTCAAGGGCAAGTTCGTGCACAGTCTCCATCCCTCTTATCTGCCACTACAGGCAGGAAAGAAGTTTTTCCAATCAAGTTTCATGCACAGAGCAGTCCCAACCATGGGGACCAGACCTGCCTTAAACACCACTGAGCACAAGTGAGAACATCATCAGAGAGGTGCAAGGCAAAGCCAGAATAGGTCTAGAGCCTCACAGGTTGGGCACAGCACACCGAGCCAGGCAGGCACTTACATTTAGGCTGACACAGTTCTCCAATGGATGCACTCTCTGTGTCCTCAGAGTCACTCAGATCAAAAGTCACCACCTTCTTGCAGGCAGCACTCTTCAGTGTATCCTCATCTGAGAGCTGCTCAGGAGGAAAACAAAGCAACAAAACCTGCTGTATCATCCCTGAAACATAAAAGCTGCTGGAAATCTGCCTACAGCTTGTCTACTCAGTCAGGCACAGGTCAAGTGAAGGCAAACTCGTCTTCAGTCCCTGACAGCAAAATCTGAGTATCAAGAGACTGCTTAGGCTCTGGAACTGTGAGAGGCCAAATCCAACAGCCATGTGAACTGGCCCTTCTAGACAGGACTCAACGTGTTTTGTGCTTTAAATAACCCTCAGAACTCTTGCAGGACTGGGTTCCCTCTTTGCACCATCCAAAGTCTGTGCTCTTGCATCTGCTGCTGCCCTGCCCAAGGCCACGTGGTCCCAGGCAGAGCCAAAGACATTCCAAGGCTTGCCTTGGTCAGGAGAGCAGACTCCATCCCAGACCTTGTTTTCTCTAGGCTCTTTTCCAGGCTGCTCTCCGCAGCCACACACTCAGTCTCTTGTGATCTCACAGAATGTGTTTCAAAATCCAGCTCTGCTGGCAAACTCCAGTCTCTGGCCACCAGCTAAAGGGTCCTCACAGGGACCACCAGTCCCTCAGGGCCTCCAGGGAGAGGAGGCAAAGAGCTCTGGGCAGGGGGAATGTAGCTGGGAAGACCCTGGGAGTGATGCTGGTGTTACCTCCTCCAGCAGTGAAGACTCCAGCTGGCTGAGCTTCTCCTCCTTCTTCTGCAGCAGCACCTGCCCTTTCTGCATGGCCGACTTCATCTTGTCCAAGTGCTTTGCCTCCTGCAGGGGATCAACAGCCAGGCAAGGAGGGAAATTAAACCAGAATGACAGGCAATGATCTATGTTAGCAGTCAGGGTGACTTTCATTATCTCAATCTGCTCAGCACAGGAAATGATGCTGCTGGAGTGAAACTGCCCCCAAGTCCTCGACAGCTCGGGAAGTGGTGTGGACAGCGAGCAGAGCACATGGCTCAAAGCCCAAGGAAAAGAAGGTTTTACTTCCAAACCCCACTTCCAACAGGGTCAGCACACCTGCAGAGCCAGGAATTGATCCCAGGGCTGTGGAACTGTTCGTGCAGCCACAGTGTCCACCCCCTGTGAACGAGCTCAGGGCTCACCTCCTCCAGGTTCTGGCGCATGCCCTCCAGGAGCTGGGAGCTGTGGGGATCCTGCAGTGCCTCCTGTGCCCTCTGCAGGTCCTGGCGCCACTGCACCCTCGCAGCCTTCAGCGCCGAGTGCCTCTTCCTCATGGAGCGGGTCTGGTGCCGCAGGAACTCCTTGGCACTCCGGAGGGAGGCCCCTTCCGCAGAGATGTAGCTCCGGACACTAGGGCAGAGAGGCAGGTGTGAGTCCTGGCTGCCTGTGCCCTCCTGCACGCCTCACACAGCACCTCCCAAAAACCAGATTGTCAGTGCACCATATGTAAATCCAAGCCAGAGCATTTGCTTGGAAAACCAGAGCGAAAAGAAAGGCTTTCTGGCATATTGATACTCACGGATCACACTGGAAGTCGCTTTCCTCGTGGCTCTGAGAGGCTGAGGAGGCAAGTTCTCTGGATGAGGGCTGAGGAGGTAAAGCATTTCAGAAATTAAGAAACATGTATGGGAAACAGAACCCCAGGGCTCCTGTAAGAATTCCATTAGGAGCGAAAACTTGGAACGACATCACCATGGTACTGCCCAGATCCAAAAACAGTGCCTGGGATGTTCTTCATGTGATTTTTGAAGGAGAGACAGACATTTCTATTCCAACTCAAGCCCTGCTTTTGATTCCAGTATCCCACACTCCTCTCCACCCACTAATAACAGACAGAAATCAGCAAATACTACTGAACACAGTGGCAAAGAGAAATGCATCCCCTCAAATGATTTCACACAGAAGGAACAAAAGTTGGGATTTTCAAGAGAGTTACAGCCTCAGATTTCACAAAGCAAACACCTTCAGTCTGCTTTACTCACAGCTTGAGTACTTTCTCTCAGGTCTTCAATACGGAGCTCAGTTTGCTTTCTTGGAGACTCCACACTCTCTTCTGCCTCCAGTTCTTTCAGAGTCTCCTGCCTGCTCCTGACTGCTTCCTCCAGCTCACTGCCACAGGAAAGGAAACAGTGGAGGCACTTGATTAGCCTGCAGTCCATCCTGGCTGCAGTGGTGTCCAGATTCCAGGAGGGAAAGGGCCACAGGTGTGTAAGACAGCACCAGTGTTGGTTCTGTGCCAATCATAACCCCTGGCTGGGCAGGGAAACTGCTTCCCACCCTTCCCCAGCAGCTCAGCCACCTCAGGAAAGTCTCTGCATTTCAGTGCTCCTCTCACAGCACCTCACTAACCACACAAGGCAGGTGTGGAGACAAACAAACCTGAGAAGCAGAGGTAAAGGAGCAAATTCCCACCCTGAGCTACTGATAGGGAGGAAAACTGCTCCTACACACCCGATGCGCTTCTGCAGCCTCTGGCTCCGGGTCTGCAGCAGGTCCACCTGGGCCTCCAGCTCAGCCTTCTGGTCCTGCAGCTCTTCCAGAGACTTCCTCAGCTGCCGGACGGACTCGAGGAGGCTGCCATGCTCCTTCCTGCTCTCCTCCAGGCGCAGCTGAGAGGCCAAAGCAGCTTCCTACAAGAAAACAAAAAAAATCCCTCATGGTCATTTCCCCAGAACCAAAATAAGAGGCACACACAGCACACGAGGGCTCGCTGCCTGCACGGCTCACAGGGGTCCAGAGCTGCACACACACACACACCCCAGTCCTGGAAAAGCAGGACTGTCTCTTCTCTTTGGGAAACAGCTCAGAGTTAATCCACCTCCCAGCAGGATGGCACTCCAGACTGGGGCAGGGAGGGATTTTCAGCCTCACGGTTTAGAAGCAATGGTTTCTTTTCTTTTTAAAGCCACACTTCCAGCGTGGTGCCCTCAGCCCCAGCAGCAGCACAGCCCCTGTCCAGAGCTCAGGCATACATACATCCCTTTCCAGCTGTGTCCTCCTGTCCTCATCCAGCAGCTGCTGCCTTTTCCTTCGCAGGTCCTCCTCCTGGGCACAGGTGAGAGAGCACCACCTCAAGGACAGACCTCAGGCCCAAGTTTCAAAATCCCCAAGGACTGTTAGATTTGCTTCATGATCCCTCTGCCCCTCTCACAGTCACTCACTATCCCCCAAAGCACTGAGCAAACCCACAGCTCAGGCTTTCACTGCAAACACCAGCCCTGAGGCTGCACCACCAGCAATGCTTAGCCCTGCTCTGACCTGTGGCGGAAGTTGTACCTGCAGCTGGGACAGCAGCAGAAGCCCTGGCTGAGCATTTCTGACCAGCTCCCCACGAGGAAGCAGCCAAAGGATTGGCACAGGTAAGGGAACCCCTGTGAGCCCACCAGGCCGACTCACCTGGCTGAGGAGCTGCTCTGATCTGGCTTGGAGGCTCTTTGCACGTATTTCAAGCTCGTTCTCCGCATCCTGGATTTTTCTTTCCTGCACAGAGACACTGAGTTAAAGAGAGAATGGTACAAATTCCTCCCTCACCTGGCAGAGCTCTGCCACAGGGGGAACAACACGGGCTGGGAAGCATGACCTGTTACTCGTGTCAGTCCCCCTGGGCTGTGGAGGGTGGCAGGGGCACGAGGTGTGGGGTGCCCTGGGCACCCCTAAGCAGCCAGGTCACACAGAGCAGAGGGGTGCCCCTCACCTTCTCCCTGTGCCTGTGCTTCAGGTCGGTGAGCCTCCCCTCCAGCTCCTCCTGCAGAGCCTTCACCTCGGCGTTGTGGGACTGCCAGAGCTGCAGGGTCTCGCTCTGCACCCTCTGCAGCAGCTCCGACCTCCGCCTCCGCTCCTGAGTGGGGAGAGGAAAAGCCCTCAGTGCAGCACAGGGCTCTCCACAGTCAACAGACACACGGGACACTCTCTGGAGAGCGGTACCTCCTCCTCAAACTGCTCCTTAATCCGGGCTAAGGCCTCCCGGTGCTCCTGTCTCATCCTCTCCATCCTCCTCTCGTGGTCTCTTTCCACCTCGTGCCGTTTCTCGCTCATGAGCTCGCTGAGCTGTGGGGATGAAAGGGAAAGATGTTCCCTTTGAACGACAGCACTGCATGACAGGGAACCCCCAAGAATCAACCTCCCACACGAGCCCAGGGATTGAAATCCAGAGTGTGATCAGGCTGTGGTCTGGGGAGCACAAAGGCTTCACCCCAGTGAGGTGAGATATCCTCTCCCCTAAGGCACCACTGTCACCCCTGGGCAGGGCACGTGGGCTCTCAGACCTCACCACACCCTGGGGAGAGAAGGTGGGTGAACACTCACCTCCCGCTCGTATTCCTTCACTTGGAAGGCTTTTTGCTGCACTTTCTGACCCGCTCTCTGCAAGTCTTCCCGCAGCTGAGCCTCCTGGCTGCTCTGTGCCTCTGCTAGCTGGGTTTGCAGGCTGGAAATGACCTGCCATGAAAGCCACCCACAGAGACTCGTCACCCTTCCGACAGGCTCCATTCAGTGCCCTCCTACAGGGAGCCAGCAGCACGGCAGAGCCCTGCCTGCAGTCTCACCACCCCCTGCCTGGAGCATGGCCAAATGCTGAGCCAGACCAGAACCACGGTGAGGAAGTGGAAAAAAAATTAATGCCGCCCTCCCTGGCCACCTTTGGTGACAGTGTGTGAGGAAAAACCCAACAATTTACATACTAAGGACATACTAAGGACTAACATTTTACATACTAAGTCTTTACCTCACGATGCTTCTCTTCTGCTGCAGACTTCAGCTGCTGGAGTTCACCTGCAAACTGTTTCTCCAGCTCCTCTACTGCCTATGGAAACACGAGCAAAAAAGTCTGGGGACATGATGGATTTGCAATTAAATTCTATCCATAAGCATCAAAAAGAACAATGGTAACCCCCTTCCAAACTGGATCACGTACAAGGTGCCTTTACTCTCTCTGTGCTTTCCCCCTCCCAGGGGATTTCGATGGATCTCAATCATGCTGTGCTCAAAAAACTAGAAACTGCCCCATTCAAGGACTCCCCATGTCCCCAGAGGACTAAAGCTGTACCCAAAGTGGTGTTTGGAGCTGATAAAGTGGTTTCATTTAGTTCTGATCTGATAACAGAGCTTGGTTTAGCTTAGCAAGACACACAACTATCCTGCTCTTGTCTTCAAATTAAACGTGGCTATTTAAATAATTGTTAGTTCATCACCACTGTAATAACAATTGGGGGAGTTCTCCCCTCCTCAGTGTGCCCCTAACAGCCCACTTGGTACCTTCCCTTTGTGCTTTAAGTGCATCATAAACACACAGGTGTGATTTAAATCCCAGCGTTTCAGCATTGCAATGCCAGCCAGGTCAGCAGGAACAGCTCGGGGCTGACCCTGATTTGTAACAAAGATCTCACCTTCTTCTTCTCCCTGTCTAACCTCTCCCTGACCTCGCTCAGGAACTGTTCCTTCTCTCGTTCCAGCTCCCTGATCTCTTTCCGCTGGGCTTCCTCCATTTCCACCTTCATTTCCTCCAAGGCAAGCTGCTGCTTCCTCTCCAGGCTCTCCTTCTCCTTCAGCTGCTGGGATTCCCACTCTTCCCTTAGTTTCTGCAGCGTGGCCTCCTGCTCTGCCCTGGTAGGTTTGTAACAAGGACACAGAAGTCAGGATTCGGTCCTGCCCAGTCAGGGCTCGGACCTGTTGCCACGGCAGGGAAACAGCTCTGAACCTCCACTCTGAGCAGCTGCTGGTGGCGTGCAAGATCCTTCCCTCCCAGCCCAGCCCGGTTTGTATCCCCGGGGATGGCAGCACAACTTCTCACCTCATCCTCTCCTCCTCTGCCTCCGTCTCTGAGGAGATCTTGGCTCTCAGCTTCGCCAGTCTCTCAGCTTCTTCCTCTCTGACACGCAGCTCTTCCTCCTCAGAAACCTTTGCCAAGTCTTCTTCTGGAGTCCTGGGAGATGAGCGGCCAGAAAGAAAAAGAAAAAAGGTTCAGGAGGTTTTAAAACCTTCCAATCACCTCCCCAAGGGCTATAGCTCAGCTGCTGCTCCCACTTGGCTGTATCTGCCCAAATTATGCTCTCTCAGGCCTCCAGATCTTTCATTTCCCCCACACCTGCAGGACCTGCTGCTGGCACAGGACATGCAGCCCCAGCATCACACCTGAGCAGTGTGGTTTTAAAACACACCATATCATCACAGGCTGCACTTAGTTTGGGGATTTTTTTGCAGGTAAATGAAATCAACTCTCATTAAATGGATGCAGGCTCCCAGGCAAGGTACCTGGATGCATTAGTACATCTGGAAGCTCCCTATTTCCACATGACATCTTTTACTACACGTTTTCCCCTTCAGGTGCATTTTCTGCATCTTCCTTCACACCCAGACTGCATCCCCAGGACATCTCATGTCAAGATGCTGTTTCTGGCTGCTCAGGGTGCTAAGAACATAAGTATCAAGTCCACCAAAATAATATACAAGCCTCGAGAGAAAAATTCCCCGAGGGAAAGGACACAGCTCCCAGTGTTGCTCTCAGATCCTGGGTTTCACACAGCCATCCCTTCTGCCCTATTCCTGGGAGCCTTGTTTGGAAGTCCCTCTGTAAAACATGCAGCATCAGAGCTCCAGATAGACCCTCTGGGGTAACCTCATCTCCTCTAACGCTCCCATTTCCAGTCCTGTTACGACCATTTAGCCCAGGATTTGAACATCTGCCAGGTGGCAAAGCTCCAAGCACTGAACTGGAAACTTCTCCCAGGTTAAACATAAGAGACAAGTTCCAAAGGCTGCGTGTGCATGGAATCAGAGCTCATCTCACAGGAGGTGGGAAGATGCTCTCCTGTCAGTGTTGGAGAGCTCTTTCCTGAGGCTGCCTGTGCTCTGACAGCAGGGCACTGTCCATCCCAAGGTGTGCAGATCCTCATGCACAGGATTGTCCGAGGCCCACACTCCTCCTCCTCCCTGAGAGCCTGGATGTTGCTCCTTTCCCACACCTCTGGGAAGCAGCACCACTTCCAAGGTGGTGGCTACCACAGCACAGGTCTGTGGCCAGGAGCAATGAAATCCCAGCTTGGAAAGGCTCAGGGGAGGTGGAGTAAAAAAAGGCAAGTACCTGAGGGATTTTTCTTTTTGCTGATCAAGCTTCTCTGCTTCCTCCTCCTGCCTTGTCTCCTCCTGGAATTGCTGAATTTTCTCCTCCTTTGCTTGAAATAAATGAATTTCCTCTTGCTCAAGCTCTGTCTCCACATTCTTGGTTCTTTCCTCCAGGGATTCTTCTTTAGGCTGGTTCAAGGACTGCTGGTCCTTGATTTCCTCCTCAGGTTGCCTACCAAAGAGAGAAAGGTCCTTTGGCAAAAGGGCGACAGAAAATGGAGTAACACAAAAGGAACAGCAACATCCCCTCCAAGAGTATCAAAAAAAACCCCAAAAATCTCAGAACCTCCTACTCCAGAAGCCTCACTCAGGCCCACCACTGGTGCATCATCAGCTCTGACTGATAAATGAGACCCAGCCCCAGCAGCACTCCTGAATAACTCGGATTTTGGCCCACCAGAGCTCACCTTGTGAGGGCAATACTAGATCATGAAGGATCTAGTAGCTACAAAGCCCTGGCCAGGCTGGCAGGCACAGGAGCAGATGCCACCAGCACCTGCTTCCAGCCCAGGGATTGGTGCTTCTGATGGACAAGGTATTTCTCTGCAATTGCAACCTGAAGTGTGCTGGGAGTTTGCCAACTCCAGGCAACAGAAAGCCCCCAGCACTCCAAAAATTCAAACCCAGTCTGGTTCTAATTAAGTTTTTTTTTTCAGACAGACAGCAGCAAAATTATAAGGTCTGAGAGAGGTTGAAGGGGAAGGAGGGGAAAATTGAGATTAGTGTATGAAGAAAAATTTTCATTCTTTGCTAGTGCAGGCTGGAGCAGGAAGGTCTCACTGTGCTGTGAGACTGCCAGCATAAGGCAGAGTGACTTCTGTTCTGCCAGGAATCAGGGAAATAACAGCCCCAGTTATAGAGCCTCGAGTCAGAAAAGGTCACTTCTGCAGCCATTAGCAAAAAGAACAAGACAGGAAGGTAGTGGAGTTCTGCAAAAATCCTGCTTCACTGGTGCTCCCCATAATGCCACCTGCAGCAGGTGTCCTTTATCAGGCTGCTCTGCAGAGCAATTCAGCCACTTCCACCTTTTCATCATGTTCTTCCTTTTGCCCCAGTTCCTGCTCCAAAGGAGATCCAGCACACACGGGTTTGCACAGCACCACAATTCCCAGCAGAACAGGGGAGACACTGCACAGGCCTCCACAGCACAGATCCTTCTCCCCCACCTCGTCCCAGGAGACGCTGCCTAATTTTTCCAGTTGCATCTGCTGATGTGTCATCTGACACAGAATGCAAAGTCAGCACAATCACAGGGACTGAGCTCCTCTGTCACAGAGGAGCTGCAGCTACGGATCCACAAATACCACCGGAATTGCAGCAACAGAAGGGTGGCTCGGGCAGGAGCTCTGACCTCAGTGTTTTATTATTTCAATGCTGTTCCTAGTGGCTGTAAAATTGGGGTGACTGGTTGGGTTTTTGCTGCCCCCCCCACCTCAGCACCACTCAAAGCCTTTCTCAGGCAGGGTGGCACTCGTGGCCTCGCCAGCGACACCGGCACGGAGGAGGTTCTCCCAAAGACAGGGCACACGGCTCCTTCTCACCCCAGAGTCCTGAGCCACAGACCCCCAGGGCTGAGCTGCTGTTCTGGCCCTCCCCAGCACAGACTGCTCGCTTGGCACCCCCACAGCAGCACAGCTGCTGGGATGTGCACACGGAGCTGCGCCGTGCCCACCAAACCGCAGCTCCCGTTCACACGCGAGCCCCAGCCAGCACAGAGGGGGACAAAAGGACACAAGCTGTCACAATCACGACACCAGCGACCGAAAGGAAGCCCTTACGTGTCCCGTGGGGCAGACAGCTCCTCTGGATCCATCGGGCTGCCCAGCGATCCCTCCTCCCGCTCCAGGGCCGCCGCCTCCTCCCCATCGGGGTTCTCTAAACCCAAACACTCCTCTGGTGTTTCACAAGCACCGAGATCCCTCTCGCTTTTGCAGCACAAAAAGAGGGGACAGAAGGCCACGTTAGCTCAGCTCAGTCTAGTGGTTGCTGCAGGTGGACAAGGCAGGGGATGACGGGACACACAGGTGACAGAGGTGGCACCAAGCCACAGCTGCCAACAGGACACAAACACCCAACACGGGGCTGCCAAAGCCACAGGGAAGCTCCACACCATTCCCACCACCTCATATCAGACTAACAGGCAGCTGAGGATGTAACAGGTGCCGGTCTCAAAATGCTGGATGCCTTCCCTGGGTTATGCCCCCCCTTTCCAGGTTCTTGGAGAATGTCCCCAAGGTACATCAGCCCTATCAGCAACACTCACACTGCTGTCTAAATTACAGATGGAAGTGTTGGCAGGCATGTCTGTATCTACAGCCCTGCTTCATCTTGGAAGTACAGAAAGGAAAGACAAGGCAAGCACAAGCAGCTTTACAGGCAGAGAGGAGAGGATGCTCAGCTGGCAAGCAGGTATCAAGTGATAAAGAGAATTCCTGCAGGCAGAACATGTTTTTGGGGACCCTCACACAAACAGCTTCTCCAAGAACAAGGCTGCAAATCCCATGTCACTCAGCCAATCATTAAGATGGGCTGCAGTTTCTTCTGCTCACAAGTTTTCCTGGCACAGGCAACAGCTCCTTGGTTCCCAGAGCCCTGGAGAACATGTAACTCTGCGTGGAGGCCAAGAGCTTTGACACAGCTCATCTGTAAATGCCACACTGCAGCTCTCCAAGGAGGAGGGGCTCGAGGGAGCAGGGAGCTCACTGCTTAGCACAGTTTTAAACAAATCACCACAAACAGGCTGAAAACAGCTCTGCTAGACAGCCTAGTCCTCATGGTAACTGAGGGTCGGGAAGCCAGCATTCCTCTTGGGGCAACAGCTGGTGAGCTGTCCACATACCAGGATATAAAACAGCTTAATGCTTACACCTGGTCCAGGTCACCTCTGTAGTGGCCTAGAGAGAAGAGAACTGTTCACATCAGAGCTGGACTCTCCTGGCACCACAAAAAGGTGCCAGGCTGGCCCTGAGAGCCCTCAGGTACAGGCTCTGCCCAGGGGGGAGCTGGCAGCCCAGCAGGACCAGTGCTGAAACGAGGGGCTGACTCAGAACCAGAGGAGTCATCAGGCAACAGCCAACGACCACATCCTCCCTGGTTCAACACCACAGGGTCCAGCACAGCATGAACAGGTTCAGACCCTCCTGGCAAGAGCGTGACTTTTGGAGCTTTCTAGAGCAGTCAGGGAGCTGGAAGGGAGACAGAGGAGCTGTAAGGGAGACAGAGGAGCTGTAAGGGAGACAGAGGAGCTGTAAGGGAGACAGAAGGCAGAGCCACAGCTGGAGCAGCCACCAGGAAATGATGGACAGGCAGTTTCACTGCTCACCCAGCCAGAAGTGGTGCTGAGAGAGTGCTGAGGGGGTGGCAGGAGAAGGGAGAGGTTTAGTGGGAAAGACCCTGTGAGAAGCTGCAGCACCTCAGGGTGTTGTACAGGGGACTCCTGTTCAGGTCACAGTGAGCAGAGCAGGGAGGACAAGGCAGGAAGGGCACCAGGAGCCAGAGCTGCCCATGCCTCCTGAGTTGCTCTGTTTGAATCATACCTCTCAGGAGCTTTTGTTCTTTTGCTTTGCTCTTCCTCTGTACTGGCTTTGCTTTGGTCTTTTTCCTCTTCTCCCAGCTCCTGGGCCTGCAGGTAAAAGCAAACAGGGTGCAGTTTGTGGCTCCCTCACCATTAAAGACCTTACAGGGGGTTCTGCTGAAGGTCCATGGAATCAGCACTGAGCCCAGGGACCACACAGATCCACAGGCTGTTCCAGAATGTTGGATGTGCCAGCCTCCTCTCCTGGGGGTAAGCAAGGGGCTCCAAACATCACAGGAATGCCCTGCAGGAATGCTTCCAGAAGCACAAGAGGCCTGGGAGCTCAGCTGTCTCAGTACAGAAGATGAACTCCCTGCCAGCACTAAGCACTTGGGACACAGGTTTGGCTTTTACCTGAAGGTCATTTCACATTCCCAAGTAACACTAAACTTCCTGAAAAATGTAGGACAAAAATCTCCCCAAAGAGAAATGTCACACACAAACTAACGTGGTGGGGCCATAAAACAAATTGATGTGTTGGCTGGGACCAGAATCACATCAGGGCTCAGTCCTGCCTCCCATCCTGGTTCTAGGGCAGCTTGTGCTGGGCAGCACACACAGAAATCCAGGGATTTCTGCCTCTAGGACACATCAGGGTGGGTGCTGCCCCCTGAGCAGCACCCTGAGCATTCAGTTGGCTTATTTATGACACAGGAAATACTGGAAATATGAATAGCCAACATTTGAATGTGAAATAGCATCACCTGCTCCTTTCCCCACCTGCCAGCTCCCAGATCCCTCTGTCCCCACAGCACAGGGGAAGGGAAAGGACTTCCCTCCTCACCTGCCAGCTCCACAGGAGGCAGCGAGGGCTCACCCTCCCTGCTGAGAGTTTGGGTCCCCAAAAACACATCCCATTCATAAATTCTTGGTGGCCACAGACCCAGCAGGTGAGCCCAGCCCCTCCTGTGCGTGGAGCAGGGCCAAAACAACACAGAATTAAAACAGCAGTAATTTATGCAAATGTTCAGTGGAGCAAACAGCAGAAGGATTCCCTGCAAGTGCTGTCACCTTCCATCACATCAGCCTGGGCAGAGCTCTCCAGCAGCCCCCCACCCCCAGCCCCCCTCCTGCCCCTGTAACTAATGACTCCAATTCCCGGGAACGAGGAGCTCAGCAAATGTTTCCTCGCTCAAAATGGGCTCTGTCACTGCTGCCTGGGAACGGGAAGGAGCCAGACAAATGGAGAAGGATAACAGTCACAGAGCACCTCTGCTGAGCCCAGGCATGGGCCTTCTGCTGCCCCTCTACCCCAAAGGGCAGCCCCTCCCCAGGAATCATGGGCTGCAGGAATCTCTGGACACATTTGGAAGGTGAAGACAGCACTTGTCTGCAGCAAATGAGGGCAGATTTTAAGCCCTGTCTGTGGAATTGTCAGATCCTTGCCCCTCCTGCCCCAGCTGCATCCCCAGAGGACACCTCACACGCTCAAGACACAAAATCAGTTGTGTGAACAGGAATGACAGACCCTGGGCCATCTCTTCCCTCTGCACAGCACAGATCCCAAGGGACTCAGCAGGAGCATCTCACATCAGCTCGGATCATGCCTTCATCCCACTCCTCACCCCCATCCCCCTGGGCACAGCAAGGTGCCAGCACTGAGCATTGCAGACACAGCTTTGCCTTTGTCCTGAAGTTTGGGCACTGACCAGGCTCCCCAGGGCAGTGGGCACAACCCCAAGGCTGCCAGAGCTCAGGGAGTGTTTGGACAACGCTCTCAGGCACAGGGTGGGATTGCTGGGCTGCCCTGTTCAGGGCCAGGGGTTGGACTTGGTGTGATCCCTGTGGGTCCCTGCCAACCCAGGATATTCTACATTCCATGATCTGCATCTTGCACTTTCAGTCTCTGGTAGGGGAAGGGTGGAAGGAGCAGCCTTCCCTCTGCCAGCAGAGCAGCCAGGTCTAGCAGGACACATCCCACAGAGCCTGTGCAGCCACCACAGCTCCTGCCAGACACACACCAACCAAACCCCTCCCATTCTGTGCTCGTGGAGCTTCCAGAGGTGTCGTTTTTTAACAACAGAACATTTTGCCAGTACATTCAAAGCAAGGCAGGCTCCTTACACATGGAAGCAGGCACATTCCTACAACCAGAGTCATTCCAGCCGAGCCTCTGTGTACAGACACAAAAGAGCAGCTGCAGTTCTGCAGGGAGCACCATTTCACACCCAGCCCTCCCCAAACAGGGCTGTAATAAACTCCAACGTGGCTGCTCCAGCAAGCATTTGCATGCACAGTGCCTGCACTGCAGGGAGGGAGAGGGGGAACACAGCAGGCATATGTTTTGTTTTCCCTTCACATCTGATTATGCTCATTATTAGGCACAAGAGGACAGGTGTATCCTCCAGACACAACCTCACAAACCGGATTGCTCCTCTCTGCTGGACAGGTGGGGAGTTTGCCACTCAGGGTCTCCTCCAGAGCAGCTGATCACTCACAATCAGCACAAGGCTGAGTAACCCCAGCTGGATCCTGCCCTCCACGGCGCTCCCAGCCAGCCGGGATGGAGTGGGAGAGCTCCAGAGGAACGTGGGGCTCAGGAAGCCAACTTGGCAACGTGCTGGGAAGACAAGGGTAAACCCGAGATGCACAGCAACCTCCAGTCAGAACTGCCCAGCCACTGCTGCATCCCAGGCTAACACGGCATAGGAGCACAGGCATATGCTCACACAGTGCCACAGACTCCCTGAAAGGAGCCCATTTTCCCTCCACATGAAAGCAGGCAAGGCAAACCAAATGCTTAAAAATAAGCTTCCCTCTACCAAAATCTGTCAGAGGGAGTTAACCTCCTTTTCTTCCCATTGATTCTATCGTGTTTCTGCTACACAAATCCTTCCTATCTGCTTAAGTGAAAGAAAAGGACGAATATAGCCACAAAAGAAGAAAGTAAAATAGACTCTACTTCCATCTTTCCCCAGGAAAGCCATTTATTGACACTCATTGGGGCAGGGAAAGCACACAGGGGAGCCTGCACGTGTGCACCCCTGAAGCCATCCCCTACTCAAGGTTTATGTTCTTTATATAGCTTCGTGCACCTCATCTCTGCAGCAAAAACAGTGCCCTGGTAGTGCTGCTCTGATCCCTGACACCTCACTGTTCACCTCTGCAGAGCCTTCACACTGACAGCATCACACTGGTGGTGCATCTCACCCCAGTATTTCACCTGCCTGTTCACAGATCACCCCTGATCACACACACACAGCTCACCTTGCACACGGGGCTGCCTAAGACAGGAGCCCCTGCATCCAGTACTTCCTCAGGAAGCTGGCTCTGGAAGCCCAACACCTAAAGAAGAAAGCAGAAAAGGATCAGTGTCTGATGAGAACACACAGGGTTTGCCAGAGATCCTGAGACCAAACTCCTGCCATGGCTTGGAATCCCCACTCCCCACCCCACTGACAGCAGCTCAGCAGCAGTTCCCCTCACTGGGTCCCTAAGGAAACCCTCCCTGTGGGGTCCAGGGACATCAATGCCACACAGGGAGGACACTGTGGGACCGAGAGCTCTGCCACACTCCCAGTGCACCCTTCCACTTTGGCCACAGCAGGCAGGGGTGACACGTGGTACAGCCAAAGGGCACACGTCTTCCCCCAGCCTCCGCTGCTCCCCTTTATGATACTATTCATTTCCTCTCATTTTTTCCTAAAAGTCAGCTCCCACAGGCTGTTCATCTTCCAAGACAATCCTCCCTCCTGGCAGAGTCTGTGGGGGTCCTTGCACTTGGCTGCACAGGGCAGTGTGTGCACACACGTGCCCGTGGGCAAGCACTGCACAAGGCAGAGCCACTTGCCAACACAGGCTTGTACCAACCCCGATAAATAATGATATTCTCAGCCATTTGCTGGCCATGCTGCCTCTGCTCCCACTGGCAGATGGCAATGGCAGCTTCCTGTGGAGATGAAGAGATGCTGATGGGCATCTCCCCCCATCTCAGGGCTTCTCTCCTGCCTGCCCTCCCACAGGCACCCTCCAGAGCCAGGTCTCCCAGCCACACACACCCCCCTAAGCAAAAGCTACCGAGTCCCTTAAAGCACAATTTTTACCCTGCTTATTATTTTCCTTTTTGCAATTATCTGAGCACAGTCCCAGCTCTGTGTGACCTACTTTTCCAGGGATTCTGCCTCACCCACAGACCCAATCTGCGAGGGGCAGGGTGACACTGCTGGCCTGTGCCACAGCTGTGAGGGCACTGCAAGAGGCAGGCACAGCACTCCCTGGCTGCACGATCCCAGAGGAACCTGAAGCCCCACACCCAAGGGACAAGGAGTTTTTGGTGACTCACCACAGGCTGAGCCAGCTCCCTGTTGGAGCCGTTGGAGACATGCAGGTCCTCCCCGCTGATCTCCGACGCCTTTGAAAGCTGAGAGGAGAATGCACGTTACAGCCTGTACATGTCTTACCCCTGCAGCTTCACCTGGGCATTCCCAACACGACAACTGGCACTGGGAACACAAATCTGTCCCCTCTGTAACACGGGAAACACGAGGTGACTGAACCAGACACTAAGGGTATGATCCACAAGACAAGCACAAAACACCACAGGTAGGGGCAGGAGATGGGACTGGGGAGGGCAGAGAAGTGCTCTTCAAACACCCCTGATAAAAGGCACTTGCTTCCTCTCCATCTGCAAGGATGTCTGCAGCTCTTAGAGCTCCCAGCCCACCACCAGAACAGTACCAGGGTCTCTTAAAAGCACTTTAAAAGCTCATCTTGCTGTGCCTAAGTGCAGTGAGGGTTGCTACGTTCCCACAATCATGAAGCCACTGTTCAGTGGGAACACCCCGTGGCCCTGTTGACTTCAGCAGAACAACTCAGGTGCAGAAGCACCCAGGGAAGGTGCTTGGAAAAGCAATGCTTTCAACTCTAAGCTCTTCAGGACAGAGTACGTTTTCCAGGCTCGGCTTTGTGGTTTATCATTTCTTACAGACATCACGCATCAATGAACTAGAGAAATCATCAAAATCAGCAGGAAGGCAGCCAGATTGGAAAGAGATCATTCATCAGAGCCCATACCCTAACTCAGATCCTATTCTGGAGTACAACCACGAGCAGACAGTGCCTGTCTGGCAGCCCAGCTGCGGGGCCAGGCCACTGTGACACTCGGTGCCTCCTGTCAGGCTGCAAACCCAACCCCCCCGGGTCCCCAGTGGCTGTGGCCAGTTCTCCTCCCAGAGTGGGCAGGCTGGGAGGTTCTGTGCTCAGAGGAGAGCTCCAGAGCCAGCCCCAGGGCTCCCTCCTTCCCCGCTCCGACCTCGCAGCTCCCGTCGCATCCGCCGCGGATCTCACGGCTGGCACTCGCTTCACAGCCCTGCCCCAGCGCTGCACAAGCTGAGAGAAACAACAGAAGGAGGGAAACAAAGCAGCACGGACAGCTGGGCTCGGCGTGAGCTCCATCCTCAAACCTGCTCGCTCAGGACAGACGGCAGCGCTGGAAGCTGAGATTGTTTCTCCTCCAAGACTCAAAACACGCCTCGCAGTTGAAGGTTTTGCCTGTCAGTGGCTTTGGACAGCATTTGGTGCGTGCAGGAGAGAAGGATTGCCTAGCTCGATCCTGGAACGCCAGTCTGGAAATTCAGAGCACTTTGTGCCCCCCCAGGAACACCCTGCTGACCAGGAAAGCACTTGCACTGACTCCACAGAAAACGAGGCAGTGCCCCAAGGGCTTTCCTGAGTCAGGGCCTGAGGAGACGACAGGAAGAGCCAACACCAACCCCAAACCATGCAGGCAGGTCTCTTACTTCACCAGCATCCAGCCTGCTCTCTGTTTTTGGATCAGCTGCTGCTTCTTCCCTCACTTCATCCACCATCTTTTCTCCACAGGACACGGTGTCAGCAGTGGCAGCCAGGCTCCCCAGCTGATCTTCCTCGGCACCTTCCACAGCTGCAGGAGCAGCTCCAGGCTGTCCAGGACCGCTGGGCACATCCATCCTTGCTGTGCTCCTTTCCCCCACAGACTGGGGCAGCTCCTCAGCTGCAGGGACGTCACCTTCCACCTCAACATCATCTTTGTCCAGTACCTCATCCCCAGCAAGTTCCCCACCAGAGTCCTCCTTGTTCTGGCCAGACAGGCTGCTGTCAGCATCTCCAGGAAGGATTTGAACTGGAGATGGAGGGCACGCAGCATCAGAATCCAAGGAAGACTCTTGCACTTCTTCGGCATGTCTTGATTTTAAAGATTCCTTCTAGGCAGCAAGTCAAACACAATTATAGCCACAACATTCTCTCTGGGGGGATGCAGGGGTCAGGAATAGCACAGGCTCTCCTACAGCAAGCAGTAAAAAAAAAAAAAAATCACAAAGCTTTGGGTGACTTTGAGACCTGTTTGACTTCTTTTCACACAGTCCCATTCCAAAACAAGGAACCTCATTGAGATAATCTCATTCATTTCTTGGGCTCTCACTTAGGTTTTTTCATCTGTTGTTTTTTTTATTCACAGGGTCTCAGTGGACAAGAGTGGGCAGCACCCCATGTGCTCCACAGCAGACCCATTTATGCTTCCACGTCAGATCTGTTCAGTAAGAGATGGGAATGAGTTAGAGACATTCCCATTAGAGACTGGCCATTGCCATTAGAGACTGGCCATTCTACTTCTGTCTCATGTTTTAAGCAGAGAACAGTAGGCAGGACCATCATCCCACCTTCCAGCAGTACAGACTTGAAGGTGGGCACTGATTGAAGCTCAGAACAAGCCTGTGACTAACACAGGAGGCTGAGAGATGGCAGAACCCACCGGCCTGGGGAAGAAAGCAACCCCAAATTAAAGCCTAGTCACCCAAAGGCTCCACTGCCTCTCCCAGCAGCGGGGACGCCACAACACCCACTGTGGAGAGCGGAGTAGCCAGGAGGGAGCAGGAGAAGGTTCCCTCATCAGCATGCAAACAGCCCTGCTCGCACGTCCCGCTTTCTCACTGTTTTATTAATGCCGCGGTGTCTCGTCAAACATCCCCTCATCCCGCGCACGGCGCGTCCCGGACACCCAGCGCATATTTTAACGGGGTATTTTTATCCCAGTGCCGCTGGAACGCCGGCAGCTCCAGGCCCGGAGCTGGGGCACGTTCCCTGGCGTGCCATTTGTCTGTGAGACCTTCTCCTTGGGGCCGGGGGAGCCATCCATCACGGCTGGAGAGGCCAGGGAAATCCAATCACCGGGCCCTTCCCAAAAAACCTGCAGTTCTGAGCCTCATCAGTAACTCCCTGTGCTGAGTGACAGCTCGTGGCCCCTGTGCAGAGCAGTGCCTGGCTGGCAGAGGTCCCCAGAGTCACCCTGCAGTCCCCCTGCAGGCTCTGAGAAGGTCTCAGTGACATCAAAACCCAGAGAAAGGTGTGCAAGGGCCATTTCTTTAGGGTTGCTCCAGCGGAGGAGCTCTCATGGTGCTTCCTTTTATCTGGGGATTAGGGTGGCTGGAAAGGTAGGCTCCTCTTGGACAGACTTGCTTTAGAGTTCTCCTGAGGACATCCCACCAGGAGACCTGACAGCATCCAGGATATCACATGAGACCAAGCTGGATTTTGATGCTTGAGAAGTGCACAGGCACAACAGAACAGAGCAGTGTAGCACTAATACTGTGCACACAACAGGGTTTCTCTCCAGGCAAGTTCACTTCAGTTACTAAAATATCCCAGAATAATTTCTTTAGCTGGCAGAATCCTATTTTAAGAGCAGTTATAGACAAAAACTTTTGTTAATGTTACACCTTGATGATCACAAATGCAACTCTCCAGAAGAGGGAACTGTGCCAGTCAGAGACAGAGGTGGAAGAAGAGGAGGGAGGTTTTCCTCCTGCAACAGACTATGGATTTTCTATGGATTTCAGAGCTGGGACAAGTCAGTTGGGTCATAATTGGCTTTCACTGATCTTTTCACAAGCTGCAACATGTTTAACGTGCACTGAGTGGCACTAAATGATGGGAAATTCCTGCCTACCAAACCATTACTCCCAGTGATTGTCATAAGTCTGGAGAAAAGCACATTGATACCAACAGGACCAGGTTTGGGAAAGACACGTGATCCAGAAGTGAACAATCAGGATAAACAGCACCCACCAAAACTTAGTCCAACTCAACTCAGAAAGAAGGATGACCTGCTACACTTGCACTTTACCATGCAGAAGGTGAGAGTACAACAAATGTCACATTTTTTCTACCTTTAAAAGGAAAAATTGGGAAACAAATCTCATACTGCATGGAGAATAACTTTGAAGGGTGATGTGCTCCCTTCCTGCTCCCTGATTCCAGGCTGTTCTCAGGCACAGAGAGGGGGTTAGGAATGCCACAGCTCATATCTGGGCAGTGTTTGCCCTTGGATTTTACATTTACACCTCTCTCCATGCACATAACACTTTAACCAGCAAAAGAAACAAGACAAGCAGTCACCAGATGCAACCACAACACTAGAAGCTGCCTACTGCATGCAAAAGCTCAGTGACACCGTGCAAGCAGGAGGGAGATGCCAGAGCCACCATCACCTCTGCCAGGCTGCCAGCATCCTCCACAGGACTCCCAGGGTGCTGGGGAGCAGCTCCAGGGGGATCAGCACCATCAGCCAGGGGGCTGCTGGGGTTCTCCTGCTCTGCCTCGCTGTTCTCCTGGAGGAGGGGGTGACACAGCCACTTGCAGAAGTGCCCAAGCCACCTTTCCAAGCTGGGAGAGTCACACACTGTAACACTCTTCCCAGCTCCAGACTCCCTGTGAGCTTTATCTCCACACTCCCCCAGCACAGGGGACAGCAAGGCTACACACCCAGCAGCCATTCCTCCCCCCACACCAGTCAGCCCTGGGCTGGTATCCCAGGGATGTGTTTCCTGGGAAGCAGCAGCACTGCTTCCATCCCTGTGGGAACACACCAGCTGTACTGCTCTATGTTCATGTGCAGAGGCAGCTCCCTTCCACCCTCCAGCTAGTAAAGAAGTCAGGAATGGTAATTTCCCAACACAAAGGACCCCCTTGATTCCCAGCATTTACCCAGAGACTGATGCCAAGGTGCCAGCACTGCCACAGGGGATCGTTTCTGCTGCCACGGGACTCTCCCCAGGCACCCAGAGGTGCTGCCAGACCGATTTCTCCTCTTGCCCCTTCCAGCATTATCCCCAAGCCCTTTTGTATCTTAGGGAAGAGTCTCCCATGCCTGCAGGGAGGACTCAGGGTGCCAGAAGGCAGGAAAGCAGGTCCAGGGGAGAGCTGACCCCACAGGCAGCCGAGCACACTGAGCTCTGGGAGAGACCCTCTTTCCAAGGGGACATTCAGACTACTGCACACACCTCACACCCCAAGTTCTCCAGCATCTGACCTGGGTTTCATTTTAAGTGCCTTTGCCCCAGTTAACCCACTCCTTGCTCCAGAAATGCCCACTGAGGGGGGAACATCCACCTCTCCTCCCTCTCTTCCCAGACACTGATGCTGCCTCCGCTCACCCAACATCCCGTCTCTGCAAGGCACTAAAACCACATATTTCCTTTGAACACAGACACTCAATCCTGACCACAGGCTACACGAAGTCAGTTTTTTCATTAATTCACCCATTGCTGCTTAGACTTCCCCCTGTAGGACTTGCTACACAAACCCTTTGCTCTGTTTTGCAAGGAAGCTGGAGAGTGGCTCGGGAACAGTCTGAGCCTCGCTCCCAGGAATGCTTTTCTACTGCCATCTCATGGAACTACAAAAGAATTCTATTTTCCAGTGGGGCACTGCTATCTTATCAGGACTAGGACATCACCCATCTGGGTTAACAGCCTGGCTGTTGGGCAGCAATTGCCATTCCATAATAGATTCCTGAAGCCCCATTCCCAGGGCACTGACACGCCAAGACAGCTCTTTGTTCCTGCACACATTAACATTTCAGTGAAGAATTGGGCCCCCACAGGCTGCTTGTTGTCTGGAGATGAGAGAGTCAGGGCTCTCTTTGTCACATCCACTTTAGCATAAGCCTTCACAGATCCTGCCCAGCACCTTGAATGGGTTCTCCAGCAAAGTACTTTACAGCTTAATTTTCGTGTGCTGTGAAAAGGATAAGGCAAATACTCTAAAACACTTTAAAAGAAATTAATTTGCCTTTCAGATACTGGAACAGGATTTTCAAAGCGGTGAGAAAGGATTAATGTCAGCACAAACAGTCGGGCCAAATCACCAGAGCTGCTTACAACGCACTTCCCATTGTGCCCTTGTCATCTTAAGCCTGATCCCGGCTAAGGCAGAGCACAGGGAAAGCACAGTGTCTGCACAAGGCCCTGGGTGCACTGAATGCTCAGTGTCTCAGCCACGGGATTTATCCCCAGTGCAAGAAGAAAGAAAACAGGTTTTGTGTTGCCACAGAGAAGTGGCCACGTGCAGCCCACATTAAGGTCCTTGTGGGACCGAGGGACAGTGCAAGAGCATTCCCAGAGGACATTCCCTTCTCCTTTCCCCAATGCCACCATTGCAACTTCAGCTGAAAATGAGCCTTCTCCCTACACTCACTGCCAAAAAACACATGGAAGCAAAGTGTGCCTCTTCCTCATCGAGCCTTCCTCCCACAGCAAGTGCAGTGGCACCTCTGACCTGAGACCCTCTTCCTGCTGTTCCCTGGAAGAGCAGGACTCCACCTTGCCTGGTTCACCTACATGGCTTTAGTTTTCTCTCCTTTGGAGTGAAACGAAGTGCAAAGATGTCTCCTCAACTCCCAGCTACCAAACCACAACCATCCTCCTCCAAACACAAAACCTGCCTTCAGCACCCACCCCACTGCCCCCTGTGGGCCACGTCTGGCTTCTCACACACCCCCAGCCCCGAGGCTGTGCCTTCCTGTCCTTCAGCCTGCTCCAGGTCGTTCCTAAGTGACACAAGAATCTTGTCCCTCTGGCACCATTCCTGCACCCTCATTCCCTGGGTGCTGGCAGTGCCTCAGCTCCTCTCCCAGCAGGGCCGTTTCACCTGCCCATCCCATCACCCCTGGTCTTACCTCAAAGTCAAAGCTGCCTCCCAGGGCGTCGACATCCAAGTACAGGTTTTTTAACAGTCCTGATGTCCCACGGAAACTCTAAAAGCGTTAAAAGAAGGAGATGGCCAAAACTGAGTCCTGCCCTCTGCGATCCCACGGGAAAAACTGAGGCTTCCTCAGCAGTGAAATAAGGCAGCAGAGCCATGGCAATACACCTACAGCCAGCTCATTTTGGAATTGCACCATGGTAGGTGTTGGTTTGGGGGGATTACAATGTGAAAACAGGTTTTAGATGTTTTCTGGCCACAGAACAGCACAGGGAAAATGCAGCACAAATTAAAGCCAAGAGGCAAATGGAACAGCCACAGTCAAGCAGCCATTACCAGGGAAGCATCATGAGACTTCGTGCACTCTGGTTACTGTCACACACACTGAGAGCCAAGGCACACAAACTACCTCATTTTCACTGTCGTCCTCCTCGTTTCTCCATTTATCCAGAGCCGCCGTGTCCAGGGAAATCTTCTCGTCGTCACAGAGCAAGCCCAGCAGGTTCCTGGTGTGCCCAGTGGGCTTACAGATCTCTGCAAGCTGTGCAGGCCAGGAGAAAGGGAAGAGAGAGGACAGATGACAGGAAAGGGAAGATGGAAACCCACTGAGACCCTGGGCAGCTGCTGCTAGAATCTGGGAAGGAGCTCAGGACTTCACTGCCACCCTTGTGCTGCCAGAGCCACGTCCAGCTGGGAGAGATGTTCTTAATGAGGCCAAAGAGGCTCCTGTCCTAGGGGGGCACATCTGAAACCCTCCTGTGCCTCCAAACACTGATTCGGGCAAGACCACAATAAAATATTTGATATCACCAGTGACAAGACTTAACTCAGTGAGAAAACCTTCAGTGAAGGTGTTGATTTGTAGGTTTCCCACATATATTGCTTCACTTACCATTAAAAGATCAATTTCTTACCACTTAACAGGTTTGTTTATTTGTAAAGGTGATTATTTGTGTGTTTTGCACATATTTTGCTTTGCTTTCCTTTAAAAGATCAATTTCTTACCACTTAACAGGTTTGTTTATTTGTAAAGGTGATTATTTGTGTTTTTTGCACATATTTTGCTTTGCTTTCCTTTAAAAGATCAATTTCTTACCACTTAACAGGTTTGTTTATTTGTAAAGGTGATTATTTGTGTTTTTTGCACATATTTTGCTTTGCTTTCCTTTAAAAGATCAATTTCTTACCACTTAACAGGTTTGTTTATTTGTAAAGGTGATTATTTGTGTGTTTTGCACATATTTTGCTTTGCTTTCCTTTAAAAGATCAATTTCTTACCACTTAACAGGTTTGTTTTATTGACCCAAAGGTCAGTTTCTATAAATAATCGTTTGACATGATTGTAAGTCTTACATTTATCAGGAAAACTGTTCTTTTAAATTTTTTATTCTCAAATAGATGAGTGAAAGTATTGTTTATTTGACTGTATTATCTGTATTGTTCACCATGCTTCACTTGCCCACCAAAGTTCTGCTAAAACAAACTGAATAGATTTTGTTTCCCCCACAGTAATTGAAACAATTCCTTCTTTAAATCTGCTAAACATAGCAGAAGAAAGCTCAGCACTAATTTAGCACTGGGCCCCCTAGAAATAGAAAAGAAATACCGCTGTCTGCTAAAAAGCTGCCTTTCAAAGCCAACAGAAGATCACAAATACTGTCATTTAAGCTTGTAAGTGTCCCCAGCCTGTGAGCCTTTGCAGTGTGCCTTCCAGGGAAGAGGGAGCCTCACCTGTGTTCCTTCCCTGGCCATCAGGTCGGAGTCCACCACACTGCCCACGCTCGGGGACCCACGAAGGACGACGGGCTGAGACGGAGCGAGGCCACGGAGAGGAGAGAGGGTCCCCAGGGGCAGCTGGATGGGGGCCAGGTGGGGGCCCAAGGGCTGGAATACGGAGAGGGGACTCGCTGACAGGAGAGCAAAGGTGTGCAGCTCCCTTTGGAAAGGGAGGAGGTGCTCCCCTGTGCAAGCCCAGCTGAAAACCTGCCTGGGGCCCCCACAGCCACCAGCACACGGGACAGGTGAGGAAACACACTTTGATTTACTCGAATATTTTGCCTTCCAAAGACCCATCTGAATGGGACCAGAATGCTCCTTTCTTTCAGAGGGCAGCAGGAGCCCTGGGAGCCATCCCACACCCTCACCTCTGAGCAATGCATGCTCACACCCCAAGTTATCATCACCCAGAAGTGTGACCATCCTGTTGGACAGCATGGAATTCCCCATCCCAGGAGTCTCACCCAGCATAGGTTAAACCAGAAGCACATGTATGCCAGGGTTTTACTTGTGGCACTCCAGGGTTTTCCCTGTGGCACAGCACTACAACCAAGGGCTGGTGCTTCAGCAGAGCACGTGTGTTTTCAGAAACCACAGTCCCTGTGCCTACACAGGATTCCAGACTGAAATCAGAGTTAATTCACTGATGGATGGGGACAGGGGAATGTCATCACCACAGCAATGGTAACAGAATAAATCACACTCTGGGCTTAAACTAATTATTTTCTACAGATGGCCACTAACCACACGTACAGAACAGAGAATGTTCACTGTCCTTCAGCAGAGACAAATGTGCTTCCATCAGGCTAATTAAAACTTTTGGGATAATCTACAGTTTATCTGTTATTTATAGTTCTTATCAGCTGCCTGAGAACTACCACACTGGTAATGAGAAACCTGAACTGGCAACTCAGTGGAGCCACAGCTGGGCACCAGCAGAGCACAGCAATCCATTAATGCTACACACAGTGACCTTTCAGTTCATTTTTGTCTGCAGAACAAGAGATTCGGTAAGTTCTTATTAAATTGAGGCCATTACTTATGGACAAAGACAAAACAACCTGGAATGTCCTCCCCAGGTGAAGGCAGGATCTGTGATAGGCAACAGAGGGAAAAGTTTGGGCAAAACTGAGCAAAATGGTTGAGCTATTCCCAGAGGAAGGAGAAAATTACAATTACAGATGGGTTCCATCACACCTGTAAGTCACTTCAGTGTCCTAAGACACAGGTACAGCCACCCAACCGTGCTCAGACCTGCAAAGCCACAGGCCAGTAACCACTGGGAATGCTCCTCCTGCCGTGTGGAAGAGGCAGTTCAAACTTTCTCCCATTTTTCTTCCATTCAAGAGGGAATAGAGTCCATTTCTCAAGGTGCTGGCCACGGATGAAGGAGAGCTGACTGCAACTTGTGGTTTCTCATATCACCTTAACCAACTCACCCTGGGACTCGAGATTCAGCAATCAAAACTAAGCTGCAAAGAGCTGAATAAGCCATTCCCCCTCAGTTTAGACTGCGGGACCTCCAGGGAAAAGACCAACTTCACAGTGTGCTTACTACAAAGAGCCTTAGAGCCCAAATTAAAGGTGATTTTGTGTTCAGTGTTGCCAACTCACTTGATTTACTGCCCATCACCTGGGTTTGAGTTCAGAAAGCCCTTTGTGTCCCCTCTGCCCAGCCCTCCCCAGAAGCACCACAAGCAGAGTCTACTCACAGGGGTTTGCTTCCGCGACTGCTTCTCCTTCTTGTCCTTCTTCTCTTTCTTTTCTTTCTTCTGCTTCTTCTCTTTCTTCTCCTTCCTCAGGCTGCCCTGTGCCAGCAGCTTCTCCCTCTCCCGGATCACCAGCTCCCTGTACTGCTCATCACAGGGGTGCTCCCACATGGACTGGCCCGTTGCAAAGTTGAAGTAATACACATCACCAGTGGTGTCTTGGCTGCACGGCAAAAACCAGCGTGAAAAGATGGAAGAGCACATAAAAACACAGCTGCACAGGCCAGAACATCCTTGCTGGGTGGCCTGACCACCTGGAGCTCAGGGAAGAGGAGCATGAAGCCTCCAAGAGGCCAAGAATACATCAGTGTGGGGAAGCAGCCCCTCCTAGGATGCTCATGACCTTATCAAGCTTCCCCAACAGTTTTTCCCCCCTTCTTCTGCCACCCCAAAAAGCCCTGAGCTCCCTCAGCCACAGGAAGTAAAATATTGTGGTAAAACATCCCTCCTCCTCACCACCAGAATGCCAGGGCAGCACACAGAGGGGAAGGACAGGAAAGACCAGGAATCATAGACTGGTTTGGGTTGGAAAGGACCTTAAACATCCTCCCTCCTGCCATGGGCAGGGACACCTTCCACTGCACCAGGTTGCTCAGAACTGCATCAAACCTGGCCTTGGACACTTCCAGGAATGGGGCAGCCACAGCTGCTTCCCTGTGCCAGGGCCTCCCCACCCTCACAGGGAAGAATTTTTCCCTGATGTCCAACCTAAAGTCCTCTCTGTCAGTTTGAAGCCATTCCCCCTTGTCCTGTGACTGGGAACCACCCAGGACAGCTGCAGCCAGAGTCTCACCAGGGCTTCCAGTCAGGGGGTAACGGGGCCACCAGGCACTCCCTGGCCAGCCACAGCAGCTCTGACTCCTTCTCGGGGTCAATCCCGATTATCGGTGCAAAGTTCCGGATTTCTGGGAAAACACAAGAGGAATCTGTGAAGACAGTCTACACTAGCCACTACACAGAAGAGCTACCCTCCCAGCTATAGCAGGGAGCACGCTGGAAAATCCAAAACAAAGCTGCTCAAAGCCACCAGCGTGGTCCTGTGTGTCCATAGCAAACAAAGAGCTCATTTTTCAGCCCTGTCTTCCGCGAAATTCCACGTATTTTACCCTCTCCACCCACACCCTCCCCAGTTCCCGCTCTCTGAATACACCTAGAAGTGACCTGTGTGCCTGAATCCCTTCTCCCAGCAGGACAGGCAGCACTCACCTTGCTCATCAGGAACGTAGGAATCGTTGTAATCTTCTTCCAGAATGAGCTGGTTCCCGATGCGCACGGCCCCTGCCACGAGTCCCCTCTCCATGGCTCCCACACCTGGGGGCGAGAAGGAAGCAACACAATGTCACAACTGCCCTCAGAAATGAAGGTTCCCTGTCCCCCAGCACATGGCAGAGCCCTTCCACCTGCAGCACACACAGCAAAACCAAATCAAAGAGCTTCCACACACACTTCCAGGGGCTGCGGAAACAAGGAGCAGAGCTGAAGCAGCACAAAGTTATAATCAGATCCCCCAGGCCTCTGAGTTTCTACAGAGGAGATGAACATTTGCTTCAGGCACTTTTTAACCAGGAAAAAAAAAAATAAGCTGAAAGGAGAAAGGGAAGGAAGAGAAAGCAAGCAGCTTTCCCAGAGCTCAGCTTTGAGAGAAGTCTCAGGGCTGGATCAGCACTGCCCAGGGACAAGGCAGCTTCTCCCTACTTACCTTCGCCTCTCCCACCTTCTCAGAGAACACTCCAGAAGCTGTAAAAGAGTCCTGATTTAACACATCCCACCTGTAGCCCATTGCTTCGTTATTTAACTCGTAGACCACAGCACAGCTGGGCCCTTGCAACCCATCCAGCACAGGTTTAGGCACTTGGACTTTAATTGCCTCACCCCAAACATCCCCAGCTGTGGCTCTGCATGGCCACCTTTGGCCAGCACGAGCCTCCCGCCACTGTGTGTGGGGCCAGATGCCAGTGCCAGCACAGAGGGGACCGTGACCTGCTGCTCAAATACAAGGTCAAACCTTCCAGCCTAAAAACCCCCAAGTTCTCAATGCACAAAGCATTCCTCTGCTATACTCACGAGACCCAGGGGGTTGCAGTACCTGCCAGGGGTCTGGGCAGCATTAACACCCCAGTGATGACTGCCCAGAGCAGGATCACCACCCACTGCCTGTAACCAACCGTCGCTGCCCTCTTCACCTCCCTCTGTCCTCAGCCCACTCCGTATTTATAACTCTTATGTAAAACGAGTCTCGGAAGCAGCAACTAATCCTGGCTGTTTCCAGGCAAAGATATCCTCGAGACACGCTGAAGCAAAACAGCATCACAGGGCTCATACACCCACCCCCCACCCTGCAAACGTCCCCAGTTAGAGCATTTGGATGTGAGCAACTCACTCAGGGCCTTCCGTTCGCGTTTTCCCGTCCCAGCTCTAACTCAGCCCCATTTTCCATCCCCGGAATTAGCGCTGGATGGCTCACTCTTCTCTTGGAGACGCTGCCTCGGCGCACCCGGGGAGAACTTACCGCGGCCTTTCAGTGCTTGAGAGGCACCTATAATAGATGGGGACAAGGGGGAACAGTTTTAAACTAAAAGAGGAGGGATTTAAATGAGATATTAGGAGGAATTCTCCCCTGTGAGACTAGCGAAGCCCGGGCACAGGTTGCCCAGAGAAGCTGTGGCTGCCCCATCCCTGGAAGTGTCCAAGGCCACGCTGGACGGGGCTTGGAGCAACCTGGGATAGCGGAAAGTGCCCATAACCACGGCAGGGGGGTGAAACTGGATGAGCGGATCCCTTCCAAGCCACAAAACCGTTCCCTGGTTCTACGCAAAGCGAAATTCAAAGCTAGTGCAGCCCGTGCAGCCTGGAGCCACGGGAGACGTGCAGCTGGCGAGGAGGAGAAACAGCTTTGACTAATAAAGCATAAAATAAAAGCAAAGAGAAAGCCCTTTTCGCCCAAGTCACGACAGCGCACACGCGACCGCCGGGAGCCGGCAGACCCCACAGGCGGCGGGAGGGTAGGACCACTCCCCGCAGCCTCCCTTCCCCGAGGGAAGCCTCCCCTTGGGCCGGGACCCCCCGGGCCCGGTCCTCCCGTCCCCGCTCACCGTGGCCCCGGGCCCGGACCCGCTCCGGGGCCGCCGCCGTTGCCGGGAGCGCGGGAGCCGCCGCGGCCGCTAAACCGGACCCCGCCCCCAGCGCGCGATTGGCCGCTGGGGGGATGCTCGGCACCGGATTGGCCGGCGGGGAGGAGGGACACATGACGTCACCGAGGCTGGGCCGCCGGAGGGGAGCTGCGGTTGCCATGGCGACGCGTGGGTACCGCCCGCGGCGCGTCCCGGCGGGACCGGGACCGGGACCAGGGAGCGGGACGGGCACGGGGAGAGGGGCCGGGAGAGGGACGGCGGCAGCGGGGAGGGCCGGGGCGGGTCTCCCCGGCAGCGCTTCCGCCGGCGGGCGGGCTTTCCGGGGCGGGTCTGGCCGCGCCGCCATGCCCGCCGCCGCCGCGCCGCCCGCCCGCCCCGGCGCGGCCGCCCCGCCGAGGCGCGGGGCGCTGCGGGCCCGCTGACCGCGTCCCCCCGAGGGGCTCCCCCGCGGCCATGGCGCCCGCCTGGCCCTGGCTGCTGCTGCTGCTGTGGCTGGGGGTCGTGCGCGCCCTCCCGGCCCCGCCGCGCATCCGGCTGCCGCTGCGGGGCGGAGCGGCCCCGCCGTCGGGGCTCCGGCAGCGCCGGGCGCCGCTGGACGCCGAGCCCGAGCGCGCCGGCAGCTTCGTGGAGATGATCGACAACCTGCGGGGCAAGTCCGGGCAGGGGTACTACGTGGAGATGACGGTGGGCAGCCCCCCGCAGAAGGTGAGGTGGGAGGGGATGGATCCCCCGCATCTCTCGCATCCCCCGCATCTCCCGCATCCCTCTGCATTCCCCGCGCCCCGGGGGGCTGCGAGTCCCCCTCCGGGGGCGCAGAGCAGAGGCTCTGCGGGTGCCACCATGGCTGCGCGGCTCTCGCTGCACAGCCCGCGCTTCCCGTCGCTCCTCATCGCTCGGGTGATGCTTTTCCTGCTGCCTTTTGGTGAACACTGGCCGCAGGCGCCCGCCGAAGGTCACCCCAGCACTCCCGGGCTGCCCGGGCACTCCGGGGAGAGGCAGCGGGTGCTGCGTGTGCTTCTGCGTGCGGGGCTGCATCCCTCCATCCATCCCTTCCCCCTTCCATCCCTCCCTCCCTTCTTCCATCCATCCCCTCTCCCGAGCCAAAGCTTGCTGCCACTCAGGCAGTCGCCGTGTGTGGGCAGCGAGGGATGTGGCTGCACAGCCCCGCGCCCGCCTGGAGCGGGCACAGCCAGGCGCGAAGAATCCACGGCCAAGCCGTGCTTGGCACGTTCCTCCCGGCGCAGCCCCTGGCGCAGCTGCTGCCCGGGTCCGTGTGCCGCTCCCGACCCGGGGAAATTCTCCAGAAATCCTCCGGAGCTTTGTTTTCCCGGGGATCTCGTGCACAGGAGTCTGCAGATCTCTGTCACTGCACAAGAGTCGGGGCAGCATGGGGAGGCAAAGGGTAGGAAAATGGGGTGGCCTGGCTGGAAAGGGAGCTGGTGCATCACCAGCTTCTGCTCCTTCTCCATCTTTCTGTCAGCATCCCTCACGTCCTGGAGCTGCGCTGTCCAGCTCACGTTGTGGCACCGTGTGCCTTCGTGCTGGGGACAGGATGGGTGCTGATGGCCAGGTCACACAGCACGGGGAGAGCAGCTCCTCCCTGCTTTTATGGGTGACATCGTGGAGGCTCCTGCTGCCAAATCCCTTTGTGCCCGAACTGATCCCCACTGCTACCAGCAGCAAGTCTGGCTCAGGGACCGGAGCGGGCCAGCCCAGCACTCGAGGCTCTGCACTCCTCCCAGCACGGGGCCACGTTCCCTTGTGCCTGCCACTGCCACTTTTTGGGTGCTGCCAAAACACCCAGTGCCCACGCAGGCTCTGAAATAAAGACTGGCTTTTCCCCACGAGCTGGCTGTGCCCTGTGTGTGTGGTGGGGGAGAGCCATGTGAGCGAGACGTGAGCCGTGGACAGGAGAATAATGTCACCACCACAAAAATCGGATCTCTGGGAGCGGTGTCGTGTTGTCCCTGTGTGCCTGGGATTTATTCTCTGCTCTGGCAGGGTGCATTTAGGGGGAAAAAAAGGGAGGAGATTATTTCTGAAATCTAGTTTTAAATGTGATTTCATCATCTCCTGCCTGCCACGTGTCGCAGCTGCCAGATAATTTCCGTGCTAACCACCTGTTCCCAGGCACTCGTGCATTCCGGAGCCAGTCGCCCTTTTGGGCAGCATCTTCCAGCCTTGGATTGCTTCCAAATGTGTGTGTGTGTGTGTGTGTGCTGGAGCAAAATCCCTCCAGGCGCTGCAACAGAATTAAAAGATTCATATGAAAGAGTTTGGCTGTGCCTTCGCAGGAAATCAGGGGCATATTTGTCCCGAGGGGTGCGTGCATCCTTCCCAAAGGGTCACATACAGCAGGGAGATGGTGATCCATCTCCTCAGCTTTCCTTTCACCTTCCTGGTGCTGACAAGGGAGTTTCTGTATCCTCTTGTGCTTTAATTTTGGTTCTGAGCTGTGCTGCGCTGCCAAGTCACCGTCAGCAGCCGATTGCTCACACACTCCATGTGCCCAAGCATGTTGGTTTCCCTGGCTCCCCAGGACGGGCTGATTCATAAACACAGAGGGAAGAGGGGTGAGACAAGCATGGAGAGCTGGTGTTTTGGGACAGATGGCGCAGGCTTAGTCCCCAGGAGCGGCACTGAGCACTAGGACACGCGTGGCACAGAGCCAGTGCTGCTGCTGAGGTGCCCGGAGGGGCTGTCACTTCCAGGGACAGGTTTCAGACAGCATCCCTGTCACACATGTCCTGGCCTCACCAGTTCACGTGTTGTGTCCTGGCCTGAATGGATGGCTGGGCTGAGTCTCAAGGATCCGGGTCCTCTCCACGTGGGTCCTGTGCGTGACCCTGTCAGCAGGATGGAGCCTGCGAGAGCAAAACCCCTTCCTCGCTTCCTTCTCTCCCTGTAGCATCAGCTCAGCAGGTCTTTCTCCAGGGAAACCTGTCTCCTCTGGGTGCCTTGGGGATTAGAGATGAGCTCTGTTGAGCGAGTGGCCCCTGGTGACCCACCCACAGAACTGGGAACAGCCCTGGGAGCGGGCGCAGGTGCCGGTTGCCAGGGGAAGGTCGGGCTGTGCAGCAGGTGCTGAGCTGGCACTCACCCAGGGTGGATATTGGAGGGGCAAATGTGCTGCTCTGATCTTTACCCATGGCCTGAAACGTTCCCCATGGCAGGAAGCTGGCCAGGGGAGGCCGTCCCCCAGTGCAAGGCAGCAGGGCTGGGGCACAGGGCACCCAGGACATGGCAGCCCCTGTCAGGTGGCCGTGGAGAACACTCAGCAGCTGCAGCCCAGCACTCCTGCGATTAGCACAAGCGCATTAACCTCCTTCTCTGCCCTCTGACTCCACAGATTAAGGGCCCAAGCCCTGTCAGTGCTGGCTGGGGTGGTGCTGTGAAGCAGCCCCCGGGGCTGGGGTCAGGGCTCACCCCAGGCACTGCTGCCCTGCAGGGCTTGGAGCCCCATTCCCACCCCAGCAATCCTGCTCCAGCAATCCCACTCCAGCAATCCTGCCCTGGCAATTCCACCCTGGCAGTCCCACCCCGCTCCCCGCAGGGGCCACAGGCAGGGGTCAGCTGGGGGCAGGATCCAGCTGGCCCGCTCCCGGCCCTGCCGGTGGGATGTTTGCCAAACCTGGTAATCCCGCACAGGCAGGAATGAATCGGGAGCAGGGCTCGGCATATGGGTGGTGATTAGCGGGCGCAGCGATCCTTCCCACCAGCTCTGCCAGCAAATCAGCTTTCCTGGCAAGGGGAGCCTATGCACCCTGTCTTGCTGCTGCTCTTCAGACCCATGACACCTGCCAGGTGCTTCCCAAATCCCGTGGACTGGGGGGCTGAGGCCAGGTCGTGCTGAGCGAGGAGCTCATGCTCTGTTTTCATGGTGCCAGACAGTGTTTGCTTGTTGTCCAACTCCCTGATGTCGCTGCCTCCTGCTCCGCCACCTTCTTCTCTCCTCTCTGGGCACAACAAAAGAGGGTCCCACTGCACTCATGCACCTCCCTGTCTCTCTTCCCCAGCTGAACATCCTGGTGGACACAGGGAGCAGTAACTTTGCTGTGGGAGCTGCACCACACCCCTTCCTCCGGAGATACTACCAGCGGCAGCTGTGAGTATGTGGAGGGGGACAGAGCAGAGCCACTGTCCCAGCCCCACAGTGGCACACTGCCCCTTCTTGCTGGGGGTCTGGCCAGACCCTGCCAAGTACCAACTGACCTCTGGAATAGCAGGATCCACACGGCCCCTTCCAGTCTTACTCGTCCCTTTGATGCCTTTGCAGGTCCAGCACCTACCGTGACCTGCGGAAGGGGGTGTATGTGCCCTACACCCAGGGCAAGTGGGAAGGGGAACTGGGCACTGACCTGGTCACCATCCCCCACGGCCCCAACGTCACCGTCAGAGCCAACATCGCTGCCATCACGGAGTCAGACAAATTCTTCATCAATGGCTCCAACTGGGAAGGGATCCTGGGGCTGGCATACGCCGAGATTGCTCGGGTGAGTCCTGGCTGGCAGCAGCCTGGCCCTGCCAGCAGATGTGAGCACGAGCAGGCTTCAGCTGCCTCTTCCCTCGGCTCTATTTGTCCCCTGGGGCACAGCAGTCCCAGTGAGGGGAGCTCCCCTGGGCACGGAGAGCCCCTGGAGAAGGGACAGCACTGACGCATCCCTGACCTGCCTCTGCTTTCTCCTCCCACCAGCCTGACGACAGCCTGGAGCCCTTCTTTGACTCCCTGGTGAAGCAGACACGGGTGCCCAACATCTTCTCCCTGCAGCTGTGTGGGACGGGCTTCTCGCCCAACGAGACGGAGGCCGTGGCCTCGGTGGGAGGCAGCATGGTGAGGGCTCTGCAGGCAGGGGGAGGCTGCCAGGGGCTCCCACGGGGCTCTGGTGGCGTGTGGTGGCAGCGCCTTTGTGTCTCCGCTGCAGATCATCGGTGGCATCGACCGCTCGCTGTACGTGGGGGACATCTGGTACACCCCCATCCGCAAGGAGTGGTACTACGAGGTCATCATTGTCAAGCTGGAGGTCAATGGTCAGGACCTGAACATGGACTGCAAAGAGGTGAGGGGGCCCCAGGGCACCCGCCCCCTGGGCTCAGCTGGGCCACGGCACTGGAGGGACCTGCTACTGGTTGGAGGGGTCGGGAGGGGAGCGGGGCTGGGGTCCTGCACCTGGGTCACCCCTCCTCTTCTGCCCCCAGTACAACTACGACAAGAGCATCGTGGACAGCGGGACCACCAACCTCAGGCTGCCAAAGAAGGTGTTTGAGGCTGCAGTGAAATCCATCAAAACAGCATCTTCGGTCAGTGAAACCCATCTCTTCCCCCCATCACATCCCCAGGCCTGTGGGCAGCACAGCTGCCCCTTACCAGCCTGGCATCTCTGCTGCCTGCCCAGCTTGGCTCCGCTCACCTCCTCTTTCCCTCTGGCAGACGGAGAAGTTCCCAGATGGCTTCTGGCTGGGGGAGCAGCTGGTTTGCTGGCAGGTCGGCACCACCCCCTGGCACATCTTCCCGGTCCTGTCCCTCTACCTGATGGGGGAGGCCACCAACCAGTCCTTCCGGATCACCATCCTGCCCCAGGTGAACGTTGGCCCAGCCAGAGTGGGCTGGAGCGGCAGGACCAGCAGGACCACACTGGGTGGGCACAGCTGCCTCCCTGCCCCCTTTCCTGACGGCACCTCTCTCCCTGCAGCAATATCTGCGCCCGGTGGAGGACGTGGCCACCTCTCAGGATGACTGCTACAAGTTTGCCATCTCCCAGTCCTCCACTGGCACCGTCATGGGCGCCGTGATCATGGAGGGCTTCTACGTGGTCTTCGACCGTGCCCGCAAGCGCATCGGCTTCGCTGTCAGCGCCTGCCACGGTGAGCACTGGGCCTGGAGGGAGGGAGAGAAGGGCAGAGGGGCTGTGGGAGTGCAGTAGCCAGAGCCCTGCCTTCCCCCCAGCAGTGCACGACGAGTTCCGGACGGCGGCGGTGGACGGGCCCCACCTGCACTCCAACATGGAGGACTGCGGCTACAACATCCCGCAGACGGACGAGTCCACCCTGATGACCATCGCCTACGTCATGGCGGCCATCTGCGCCCTCTTCATGCTGCCCCTCTGCCTCATGGTGTTCCAGTGGCGCTGCTTCCGCTGCCTGCGCCGGGACCACGACGACTTTGCCGACGACATCTCCCTGCTGAAGTGACGGCGGAGCGCGGGGCCGCAGGTGAGGCGGCAGGGCAGGGGCCTGGCTCCGGGGGCAGGACAGCAGCATGGAGAGCTCAGACCCTCTGCCCAGGACTCGGGGACTCGGTGTGCGTCAGGGCCAGCAGCCGGGAGCGGCTGTGGGAGCCCCAGGTCTGGGCTCTGTTCGTCTGGGACCCACAGCAGGAGCGTGGCAGGGGGGAAAGCGCAGCAACCCCGTCCTGGGGGCTGGGGACAGGCTGTCCCAAGCTCTCCTGCCTGTTCCTGCCTGGCTTGACCGAGTGACACTGATGAGCCATCCCCTGCTTGTCCCCTTCCATCCCTGTGCATCCCTTCTCTGCTCACCCCACCGGGAAGCCGCTGGCCCAGGCTCTCTGTGCAGGGAGCTGCACGCACGTGCCCTGTGGCTGTGCCTTCCCCGTGGCTCCCTGCACTGAGCTGGACTCTGGGGATCATCCCAGAGCCTCCCCAAAGGGCCAGCCTGGGGCTGCCCGGACACGTCTTTCCCTCCCACCCTCCTGCTCCCCCATACATGGCTCACCCCCGTACACTGCTCACTCTGGCATTTCCCTGCCCTCCAAAACTGCCCCCCGCTGCTGCCAGCCCCAGGACTCCCTGTGCCCACCCTGCCCTCCCAACACAGGCAGGAGCAGGCACCCACCCTCTGTGGGATGGGCAACTCCCTGCCCTCCCTTCCAGCATCAGCAGCGGCTGCCACAGAGGAGCCAGTGCCAGAAGAGACCCAAGTTCCCAGCCCTGGCACCGGCTGCTCCCCAGCCCACCCACCCCTTCAAAAGCCATAGGGGAGCCTGGGCCCCCCCTGCAGCCCCCCCCGGCCTCACCTCCAGCACGTCCCACGTCGGGGCACGGCGGCTCCTCTCCGCTCACTCCACGTGTCCAGGCCCCGGCTGTGAGACACCCTGGCAGTCTGGGGACAGGCAGCAGCTGTGGGGACTGCAGCACTTATTATTTTTTAAACACATGGTTGTATTTATTTTATTTTTTTTTTACGAAGCGAGTCACTGGTAGTGCAGTCGGAGCGTGTACATAGCAGGCCCCACCCGCGCGGGTGTGCAGACAACAGCCGCCTCTCACCTGTACAGTATACCCATATATCTCTATTTTTAATTCTAGCCCTGAAAGCCACTGTTCCAAACCCAACATTAGGGGTCGGTCCTGTTTTGTTTTCGGGTTTTTTTAAATCTTTTTAGCCCTCTGCTCAGTCCTTGGGCCATGACCACCACCCATGGCACCGCAGTGATGTGCTCGGTGGGAGCACATGATGGTGAGGGGATCCAAGCTGGTTTGAGGAGGAGGTGCAGGAGGAAGGCAGGGCTGGAGCACACAGGGCAGTGGCTCACAAGCCGAAAGGACACTGAGCACTTTTGTCCTCGTGGTATTCCTGCAGCACAGGGAGGATTTTCCAGTGTGTGAGGACAACCCTCCCCTCCTCCCCGTGCTGCAGGATCGCTGTCCCTTCCCCAGGGCAGACACCTGTGACCTTGCAGCAGTGGTAGTGCTGTATTCCCTTGCTTCTCTGCCTCCAGCCTGGATAGGAAAGTGCTTAAACTCCACGATTCCACAATTAAAAGGCATTGCAAAGAGGGCCTACCTGCAGTGCCAGGGCCGAGCTGGCAGCTGCCCCACGGAGCCACGTGCAGGAGCGGAGTGACCAGGTCAGGTGGGGACAGGCTGAGGGACCGCAGCAATCGCCGAGTGTAAAGCTTGTTAACTAAATCCTGCAGATAAACATTTCTTTGGAAAAGCAGCGAGGGAGCCAGGAAACACATGCAGTGTAGGAGGAAGCCAGCCCTCGCACGGGCACCGCCACAACAGCCCCCACACTGTCCCACCTCACTCCCAGTGCGCCCACACAGCACCCGCCTCCCACCCCATCCCTGCTCCAAAACTGCATCCAGCCACTCCACGCAAGAGGGAAACATTCTCTCCCCCACCCTCGTGCCTGCCCAGGACCCCCAGGACCCCAGAGACTCTGTTGTGGACCACTGCCTTAAAACACGCTGCCAGCGTGTGCGTGCGCAGAGAAGGATCTGCGGCCGAGCTCAGGTGCTGCACCAGGGGGGCTTCCCTGCCCACCCCGAGGCAGAGGGGCCTCCAGCAGTGCCGAATTCCTGCTGCAGACTGCAAAGTAGGGGGGGAAAAATTTTTAAGAGAGTCAGTGCAAGATTTTCAGTGGTGCTGAGCACCTCGTAATCCCACCGAAATCCATGGAGGAAGGGTTGGTGCCTCAGCCCGTGCTTTAGGAGAAAGTAGAGGAGAGGGGAAACCAGGAATTGTGACAGGTTGGTTTATCCTGAGCTGCAGCGCGGCCGTGTCCGTCTGCTCCCTCCCCAGGGCCCGGTGACAGCAGGGGATGGGACGGGACAGGACCAGGGGCTGTCGCTGGAGGCTCCAGTACTCTGTAACCCAGTGTCTATGTAAGAACAATGAATGTTAACACGGTAAATTATTATGACATTAAAAAAGACCACAAAAAAAAAATCTTCATCTGCAACCTGTTCATTGCCAAGAGGGGGGAAAAAAAACAGGTGATGTCTGGCAGGGGACCAGGGAGAATGGCGTGGTGAGGCATCCAGTCACGGGGGATGGCCCTGGAAAAGGAGCTGCTGGGATCCACGTGGGAAAAGGTAGCTGCAGGAGCCATGAGTGTCCCACCAAGCAGGTGACACTAACCCTCATTTGGAAGAAGCCAGTTAGGCTGCAGACTTAAGAAATGAGGAGCAGCAGCAAATCACTGCATAATATACACACTTTATTTATGAATTTGTATGTATACAGACTTTCTATACACACATTACCTATATAATAAAAATGTACATGTGTATACATGATCGTATAAATATAGAACTGTAGAAATCTTAGAACTGATCCTGTCTATTCACAGCAACTCCTCCCGTGGGCCCACGTTGTTCCAGCAGCCGTCATTTGAGGCTTGGGCAAAAGGGGCAAGTGTCATTCGTGTTGGTTTGCGCCCAGAATTTGATGCACTGGAAGAAAAGAGAGTTAGTCAAGAGCTACTGGCACAACCCAGAGGTGTCATTGTCCCCAGCAGTGCAGCCAGGGCACTCGTTTTCAGGGATAGGTTCCTTTGCTCCTGGCAGCCTCCATCAGTAGGTTACATGAGGAGGGAGCCCCTGTCGCCCTTCCAGGACCATCAGGCCCTCCTCAGTACATGAGTTTCCATTTTCTTGAGGGGCCACTGCTGGAGGCCCCAGAGCTGTTGGGACGAGGGGTTTGCCCACACAGCTGACCCACTGCCAGACCCACTGGACAGCAAAGTCTCCTCCTCTTCCCAAGAGCTCCTGTCCGGGACCCCAGCCCAGACACCTGGGCAGCAGTGGCAGGTCTCTCCCCTCACCCTGTGTTCTAGATCCTTCCAGGCTGTCCTGCTCCAGGGTCTAACCCTCACAGCAAGGAGAAAGGCTCGGGGACAGGAACAAGGGCAGCCTGTTCTTAAAGCCACCACCCAATGGCCACACTTAAGTGGCCCAGCCACAAGTACGGAAAGGATGGGATGACAGGATGCAAGGAATTGTTTATTGATCGTCCCCTTTTGGCAAAGTGCCAGTACCACAGGGACTCAGGAAGGGAATCAGCACTTGGAAGGATCAGGAGGAAGCCCTGAGCAGCAGGGAACACACTCACCTCCTTGTGCAGCACGTGCGAGCAGGCCATGGGGTGAAGGTCACCGGGCTGCACGAGCTTCTGGCACATCAGACACAGCTTACAGGCAGCTGGGGTCTGGGACAGGCAGTGAGGGAACAGAAAGGAGCAAGGAAGTCAGACACTCAGCTCTGATCACATATTCAGCTGCCCAGTCCCCCCCTCTGCCATCGCACACCGTGAGAACCGCTGACACAACTCGTCACCACTCCCCTCTTCCCCAACCTGAAGCACAATGGATCTGTACCTCTAATCCTTTCTTCACCCCACCAGCCTGAGTAGCTGTGTGGGGAGAGAGCTCCCAGCTCCGTGGGCTCATCCCTTCAGCCACCTCCCAGCCAGGCTCCCTCCCTCCCTCCCCTTTCCACCAGGGAATCCAAACAGCCTTACATGTGATGCTGTTCCAGGGTAAGCGACCTGGGCCGGGGGCAGGAACACGGGGGTGCTGATCTGAGGCAGCGGAGCAGAGAACATGGGGGCCCTGATCCGGCCGAGGGGCTGCAGCAGGACAAAGGAGGCACGTCACAACAGCCCAGGAGGAAAGGACAGACGAGTCACCCCGAGCCACCCCGGGGAAAACTGCTCCCTGGTTACACCGCCGTCAGCGGAAAGGGGAGCCCAGGGGACAGCCCTGACGCACAGCCCAAGCTCTGCAGGGATCCAGGGAGCAGGCACAGCTCTCCCTGCTCCCCAGGGCCCCCCTTCCAGCAGCCCCCACGCTGTCCCACCTGTGCCCCGGCCGCTGCCTGCTCCTGCTGCTCCGCCAGCTTGGCCGCTACCAGCTGGTTCAGCTGCTCCATGGTCAGCCCGGCCATGGTCTTCCGAGCTGTCTTGATCTGCTGCAGGATGTTGGTGAGCTGGGCCCTGTGTGGACAGCAGCCTGCTAAGAGCTCCCAGTCCTCACAGACAGGGACCCTCGGCGAAGAGCCACCCATGCCCCAGGGGAAACCGTGTGCTCTAAATGTCTGCCTTCCCAAGTGAGATGAATCACATGCTGAGGAACTTCTCTCCCCAAAATGCTGGGAAAAGAGCAGGGAACACCCAGAGACAGGAGGGGGGCTCCTGGCTGTGCCCAGGCATCCCTGATGTTCTTCAGAGCTCCAAGAGATTCTCATTCCCAGCACTGTGGCAAATCTGATGGAGACCACCAGCCTTTGCTCCACACCTTCAGCCTTCCTTCACTTCACCCAGATCCCACACATGCCAGGAGGAGCCCTGATCCCATCTCACACACACAAGCCCTTGCTCTCCGGAAGAACAAGGCCAGGCACTTACTTGTTGCACTGTGGGAACCGAGTCAACAACTTCTCCAGCAGCTTCTCCAGCTTGTCGGCCGGCTGGGGCCTGTGGAACTCGGGAGTGACGTTCACCCCGCCCAGGCCGGGCGGAGGAGGGATGGAGGCGGCGGGAGGCATGTGAGGGCTGTGCGTGCCGATGAGCGATGCCACCACGGGGCTGTTCCTCCCCTGGGAGGCAGGCAGTGGTGGGGAGGGCTGGTTGGGCCTGGAGATGGCGGGGTTCAGGAGAGGGAAGGAGAGCGCCCGAGGATCGGCGCTCGGCATGACCATGGGAACGGGGACGGGCCCGATGGGAAAGGGGAGCCGGGGAGCAAGGGATGGGTTGGGCTGGAATGCCGTCAGCATGAAATCTGTCTGAGAAAGAAAAACAGGGGAAGAAGGAAAGGCTGGTTAGAGTAAGCCCACCTGGAAGCAGAGTTGAGTGCCCTCCTCCCCAGCCAGACAGATGGGATGAACTGCAGTCACTGGCAGCTGGCAAGGAAGGAGACCCTTCCCCTCCTCTGCAGGGACAGCAGGGACTGGGCACAGGGCTCCAGAACACACAGTCCCACACACACAGCACAGCAGGGCTGGGGCCAGCCCAGCGGGTAGGCTGTGCCAGGGCCTGGCCAGCCCTGCCATGAGGCTGGAGAGACACTCACTTCTGAGGGCGGAGGTGGCAGCGTCGGAGTCGGGATCTGTGGGAGGCTGCTCAGCTTTGTGCCATTCCTCACCATCTGGATGTGGTCGTTGAATTGATCCTACCAGAGAGGGAAGAAAACGGACACATTCATCAAACCTGAGGAAGTCTGGGGCATTCTCAGCCCCAGGGCAGCTGCAGGTCCTAAAGTGGCACTGCTGGGTTCCACAGGAGTCAGGAGAATGAAAAAGGACCCAGAGGGAGAAACTAAGTGCCTCTGCCAGTAACCCATCACAGATCATTCCACAGGGTTGATCCACACACATGAGCCTGAGGAGGCAGAAGATCTCTGCAGCTGCCTGCAAAGGCTGACTGACTGTGCCATGCTTTTGGGCACACAGCTTTTTGGGGGCTTGGTTCTCTCCCAGAGAGGGTTGAAGCTAGGCATGGAAAGCAGTGTGGATGTGAAGAACTGTTCACTGCTAAGCTGGGAGAGTTCAGCAGGGACTTACTCTGACACTTTCCTTGGTCATTCGTATCCTGTTCAGCCTCATCTCCCACTCCTGCTTTGGCCTCATCGTCTCCAGCGTGGGTGGTGCAGACCTGCAAGCACAACTAAACTTTCCCACTTGCAACTGTGCTCTCACTGACAGCAAAGTGGGAGCAAGTAACCCCCCCACAACCTCCTCCCTTCCCCTCATCCAGCTGGGCGGGAAGGGCTCACCCCCAGGGTGAGGAACCCCATGAAGGGAGAGCCTGTGGTGCTACCAGAGAGTGACTGGGGGACACACAAGGATACCACAGTCAACAGCACTCACTGACTGTGCTCAGCAGATGTTACTCAGTAGTGTTACTCAACAGTAACAGGGGATAAGCACAGCCCCACATACTCCCATGTGACATAAATGAATCACACTGTTTTAATAAGAAACCCTCAGGAAAACCTGAACTATTCCAGTCCAGCCTCCAGCATAAGCAGAGGAAGAGGAGATGGGATGTAGGGACACCTGAGTTACCCTCCCTGCCACTCCTGACACTGCACAGACTCACTTGAGGTAGGTGAGGTGTAGCTCTGCTTCTTTCTCTGCTTCTTCTAGTTTCAACACCAGCAGCTCCTTCCGGCTCTCCAGGGACAGGATCTAATGGAGAGAGGCCCCACATGAAGAGCAGTTTCTGTACTGACTCATTTTTTGCTGCCAGACCATAATCTCTCCACAAGAGCCATGCTCAGTGCACCAGGCACTGCTCCCCACTAATGTTTACTGCACTGGGACTTGTTTATTCCTCCTCTTGTCTCACAAAGTGGGACTTGGCCTTGCCCTCAACTGCTCCCGATTTCACAGAACCACCCCCTAACCATCTGGAATCTCAAACCAATCACTTTGCAGGGAAGGAGTTACCTCTGCTTTCCAGGCCCGTTCTGTCTCCTCAAGAATGTTCCTGTTGATTTCATTGTGCTGGTTCTTCAGCTTGTCCAGCTCCATCTCCCACAGCTGCCTGCACACAGAAGAGAAGGAGTCTCCTTAGGCTCAGGCACCGGAATGGCACAGAGCAGGAGTGCTGACAGATTCCCACAAAGGGATCGATCCCAGGAGCTCTGCATGGGGTGGAACTGTGGAAGATCAGCAGCTTCCAGACCGTGACACCAGGCACTGTGCACCCTGGGCTGCAGAGATTACTGTGCCAGGAGTGAGCTGTTCCAGAGCACACAGGCAAGCAGTGTGCAAACACACTGGGCAAAACGAGAAGAGGGGAATTCCCCTTGGAATTCGGTCCGATTCCAGAGCAGGGTGCACAGGTCTGACCCAGGAACCAACCTAAGCAGCACATGGAACTATCCTGTTCTGATCCTGAAGAAGTTCAAAGCTGGGCATTTCCACCTGTGCCGTGGGAGCACCTAGATCTGGAGCTTCTCTGCCCAGCTTTAAATGCCCCAGCACACCACAGTTTAGTGTAGCTGGGCATCTGTGGGGAACAGACAGGGAAATCAGTCTGCCCCAGTTCTGGGAAGTTGAAATTCAGAGGTAGCAGTTACAAGCTGAGTCAATCCGCCAAGCACAAACTTTAATCTTATGGGATCTTTATGTCACAAGTATCCAGGAGCCTGCTTGTGACCGGGATCAAAAAGGATTTAATCCAGAGACCTGATGCTGGAAGAGGAAATAAAACCCTTAGAGTACATAACTGGCCAGCACTGCTGGATCATTCTCTCTACTCTATCCCACCAGGAGCATCAGATTCACTCCACAGCAAAACGACAGGAAGGAGAAGTGCACTGAGCAGCATTAATCAGGTAATGGATAAGAGCCTTACTTCTCATCGGACTGCTCCGCGATCAGAGAAGCAATCTTGTTTTCCTTCTCCTCCTGCTCCTTCAGCAACCTGCACAGGAGGAACAGGACAGCACAGCTGGAGTCAGGACGGCGCAGGGCCCACGCTCAAACCCCTCCTGGCACATCCCTGCACACCATGGGCTGGGACAGCTCTGCTCAGTGTGGGGGAAAACAGCCACCAACACCCTCCGGAGCACAAATCCTGCAGTCTCATGACACTGCACAAAGGCTGGGGCACAGAACCAGGCTCAGCCAGGGAGCTGTGCCCCTCCAGCAGCATGTGCCCTGCAATGTCCACTCAGGGGAGAAAGGAGCTGAGGACTTGGAGCCATCACTGAAGGAGCTTTACCCAAACTCAGCACTGAGCCCTCAGAATAAAAGAAATCAACCTCTACAACGTGACAGAATAAAAGTGCAAATTCACATACAGGGCCATCCTAAATACTCCTTGCTTCCAAAGAGTTTAAAGCTTTTTGCTCCATCAGGTAAATATCAGGGTTAAGCAAGACCTTCTCCCCCCAGAAATAAACACTTTTCTCCATACAAATACCTTCTTCCTTTCTCACAGAGTTTCTCAATTTCAGCTTTCAGATCCTGCTCTTTCTGCAGGAATTCTTTCTTTTCTTTCTCCATCTTCTTCTTTGTCTCTTCTCGCTTGATTGTAACGTCCTGAATTGCTTTCAGGATCTCCTGGAGTGAAAAAAAGCATCATGCAAATACAGAGCAAAATTCCCAAGTAATGGCTTTGATTTAAGATCCGTTATTATTTAAATTAATTGATCAGCCAACTCTTTCTTTTTTGCAGATCCAGTCAAGATATATATGGGTTATTATGAGGAAACTCAGGAGACAGACACTCTGGGCCACAAGTTCTCTGCCTCTTCATAAGGATTTTAAAATTAACTAAAGGGAAGGTTAAACAAAAACAGGACTTCACCAGATACCTGGTGGTTCTTCATCTCCTCTTCCCTCCGCTGCTGGAGCTGCTTAAGCTGGACCTGCAGCTGATTCTCCACCTGCCTCTGTTTGTCCAACACCTCCTGGTAGCGCTCCTTCAGCAACGCCCGCTCAGACATCATCTTGTCCTGCAGTGGAGAGTGAAATTTAGGGAGAACCTTCCCCTTCCCTCAAGCTAAAGGGACGCAGGAAAGCTCAGCACTGTGTAAGAGCCCTGAAAAGAACCACAGATAAGTGGTTTCCACTTTCACAGCTCAGGCTCTCTAGATTGGAAAAGACAAAGGGATACACTGCTCGAAGCTGCAGCTGCTGCTGCATTTCCTCCTGTAACAAGGACAGCTTAAGGACTCCTTACTGGAGTATTTTGATGGTCTTGGAAGTCTTTCCCAACCTTAATGATTTTATTTTGACAAGCAAAAAGTGGGAAGAGCAGCTTCAGCTGCTTTGCCCAGGAGCAGCAGCCTGGGAGCCTGAGTGGCTGAGCCTGGACCTTGGAACCCACCAAGTTCTTCTCGATATCCTGATCCGTGTTCACGTCCGCATCGGCCGCCTTGAAGTCGGTCTGTGAAGGGAGATGGTTACAGTCAGACCCTCACCCCTGAGAAACCTCCAAGGCTGGCCAGATAATCAACCAGCCCTGGAGAAACACCAGTGGTGGGGGAATAACCTGCCCTGGATTCTGACTGGCCACTTAAGCAACCCTTATTTTATTCTTTTCATAGAACCAGAGAACAACTGGGGTTGGAAGGGACCTCCGCAGGTCGTCTGGTCCGACCTCTCTGCCAAGGCAGGGTCACCTGGAGTACATAGGAATACATCCAGGTGGGTTTGGAATGTCTCCACACCCTCCCTGGGCAGCTGTTCCAGTGCTCTGCCACCCTTCATGGAAAGAAGTTCCTCCCCAAGCTGAGATGAAACTTCTTGTGTTTTAGTTTATGGCCATTGCTCCCTGCCCTCTTGCTGGGCACCACCAAAAGAGTTTGGCACCATCCTCTTGGCACCCACCTTTGAGATATTTATATGCATTGATGAGATTCCCTCTCAGTCTTCTCTTCTCTGGACTAACAAGGCCCAGCTCCCACAGTCTCTCTCCATCAGAGAGTTGCTCCAGACCCCTAATTATCTTTGTGGTCCCTGCTGGACCCTCTCCAGTAGCTCCTTGTCTTTCTTGCACTGGGGAGCTCAGAAATGGACACAGCACTCCAGATGCAACCTCAATGGGGCCAAATTTTAATTTAAATATTAATTAAAGACTGTTCAAACCACAAGGCCACAGTCACAGCAGCAGCTGTAAGGCTGCAGGTATGGATGTGTTTCACCCTCCAGCCTCGACTTACCCAGTTCTTTGCCCTCCAGGCTCCCGAAACGGCCTTTCAGGGACCTCTCCCCGCACACCACAAACCCGAACAGCCCCGGGGGACCCGCACCCACCTGCACCGCGATGTTCTGCGACGGCCGCGCCGGGGCCGCCTCCTCCTCGTCGGGCTCCTCGGCCGCCGCTCCGCTCTGCCCCGCGGCCTCCGCGCCGCCGGCCCCGGGCTCCCCATCGCCGCCGGAGGGGCCGGCAGGGGCGGCCGCGGGGTCCGGCTCCGCGCCGGGGCCGGGCTCGCCGGGGCTCTCCGGGGCGGAGAGCGGGGTCCCGCTGCGCGGAACGAGCACATCGGTCACCGCCTGCAGCCGCGCTCCATCCGCGCTCCATCCCCGCTCCATCCCCGCTCCATGCCCGCTCCATGCCCGCTCCATCCCCGCTCCCGGCCCCCCCCGTTACCTGCCGGGCGGCGCGGCGGGGCCGGGCTCGCAGAGGCGCGGCGGGTCGGGGCCGTCGCCCTGCGCCTGCTCCAGCGCCATGGAGGGGGGGCGGCTGCGGGGCTGGGGCGGGAGCCGAGCCCGGGCCGGCGCGGCGGCACCGGGGGCGGGAGGGGGGCACCGGGCGGCACCGGGCGGAGCGCTCGACCCGCGGCCCCGCCGCGCCGCCCCTTCCTGCCCGCGCCCCGGCGGATGTGACGCCGCTGTCAGCGGCTCCGGGGGTTCCGGCGGCGGCGGCTCATGCCCGGTGAGAGCCCGGGGGCACCGCGGGGCACGGCGGGGCCGAGGGACGGGGGGTCCCGGCGCGGCTCCCCGCGGGGGGATGGAGGGCGGGAGCGGCGGGGATGCGCTGCCCCTGCGTGACCTCCGCCGTGTCCCCGCCGGAGCTGCGGGGCGCGCAGGTGCCGCTCCTGCGGGGTCACGGAAAGCCCTTCCTCTAGGGAGGGAAAGCTGGACATCGGTGTCCAGCACGGGGCGAGTTGTACCAGAGGCTCGGGGCAGGACCGAGGGCCAGGGGATGCCGAGCTCCGGACACTTCCATGGGTGCGGGATCTCCGGAGGTGTTTCCCCCTCCGTGCGCTGCCGTGGTTCGTGGAACAGGGGTTCAGCCGGGGCTCGGCGGTGATTTCCCCCCGTGCCGGGTGAAAGCAGGTTCCTCCGGCCGCGGAGCAGGTTCGTCCTCCCCCGCGGAGTTCGGCGGTGCCCCCGCAGAAGAGGAACCGGCTCTGGGCTGCCCACGGAGCGTGGCATTGCCCGTGGTGGTTGTTCCCGGGGATCTGCGCTTCGGGAGTTTCGTGGCAGTTTCCTGCGGTGCCACGGCGAGAGGAGGAAGTGTCTCCTTCTGCCAGCCCGGGGCTGCACCCCCGGCGGGCAGGGCAGGGTTGGGATCGATCCCTGCCCAGCCTGGGTGCGCCTCCTGTGCTGCATCGCTGGGAAGGAGCCGCCTCGGCTGGAGTTCCCCTGGACGGGGTTGATGGCAAGCCCAGGTGTGCTGGTGTTGCCTTCCAGGAGTGTGGGGCTCTGTGGGACCTTCAGGTGCGGCCTCCCCGTTCCTCGTCCGAGGACACTCTCACCAGTCTCGTTTCTGCCGTTCCAGCCCGCCTGTCTGATGCCGCATTGGAGGCAGGGAGTGCCGCTATGGAGCGCAGGGATGGAGGCCACGCTCTGCATCCACACGTGCCTTTGGCTGAGCGCCGCCTGGATCCCCCTCGCCTCGCCAGCCGGAGCGGCCTGCGGCGGGCAGTGCTCTCCGGACACTGAGGGCCACCACGGCAAGCTGACGTGGGCCGTCAGCCTGGATGCGCCCGAGGAGGAGCTGGAGCAGCGGGCAGAGGAGCTGGCCCGGACTGCGGGGCTGGTGAACATGGGCCGTGTCGGGGAGCTCAAGGGCCATTACCTCCTCGCCTACCAGCCCGACGGCCACGCGGGGAGTGAGCCCGAGGCAATAAGGAGGTCGGTGGACACTTTGTTTGCACAGCACGACAGCGTGCGGTGGCACTCGGAACAGAAGCTTCTGAAGCGCTCCAAGCGCAGCCTGCACTTTAACGATCCCAAATACCCCCAGCAGTGGCATCTGGTGAGTGGTTTTCCGGCTCCTGCTGTACTCACAGGCTCAGGCTGTTTGTGTGGCCACGAGTGAGCTGTCACACGGGAGGCAAAACAGCCTCTTTCTGTTCTCTGGTGAGGAGGGAGCACAGTGAGAACTCACCTTGCCTGTTGTGTGCTCGCCCTGATAGCAGGAGGAGGCAGCTGCCGTGGCTGGTTGTGCACTCATGGCACTGGGGTGGGCAGAGAGGTTTGGCCGGAGCACACTGTGCACTCCTCTTCGTGGCTTGAGCGAGTGTTCCTCGCTGTCCACCTCAAACAATCTCCCCGGGTGTCCTGTGACTCCTTCCCATGCTGGCCCTGGCCCCACACATAACCAGTGCACCCCTCACCACTGACCCTGTCCCCTCACTGTCCTTTCTGGCACTTAGAACAACCGTAAGAGCCCCGGGAAGGACATCAACGTCACGGGCGTGTGGGAGCGGAACGTGACGGGGCGCGGCGTGACGGTGGTTGTGGTGGACGACGGTGTGGAGCACACCATCAAGGACATACAGCCAAACTACGTGAGTCCTGCTCCGAGCTGGGAGGCCAAAGGGCAGGCTGGAGGCTGGGCAGTGTGACGTGAGCGTGTGAAACCCTGGGCTCAGCCAAGGCGGGAGTTGCCAGCAGCAGACCTTTCCTGGGAGATTTTGCACCCAGGTTTCGGGGTTACCTGCCTTTGTGCTACGCTGCAGCTGGTCTGCCCTGCAGCAGTGGCTGAAGCTGCCTCGGTTGGTCCCTTCCCCAGGTTGGTCCCTTCCCCACGGCAGCAGATAGCAGTGTTGAGCTGCAGCCCCGTGTGGAAGCAGCCTGGAAGTTCTGGTGACTCCCAGGCTGTGTTTCAGCCCTTGTAGCGTGCTCTTAACCCCTGCTTTTCCAAACTGAGGGGAGAGAGAGCCCCGAGTCGTGACAGTGGGTCTGTTTTCAGAGCCCAGAAGGCAGCTATGACTTGAATTCCAATGACCCCGACCCTATGCCTCACCCCGACGAGGAGAACGGGAACCACCACGGGACCCGCTGCGCCGGGGAGATCGCGGCTGTGCCAAACAACAGCTTCTGCACGGTGGGAGTTGCCTACGGGAGCCGCATCGCAGGTACCTGCAGGCTGTGGCACCCCGAGGTGCCCGGCATGTCTCACCTCCAGCTCCGTGGGGCCGGACACGGCTCTGTGGGCTGGGACAGCTCTGAGTCAGCAGTGCCTTGCTCAGGCTGGTTGGGGCTGTCGCAGGGAGGGCCCAGTGCCTGCCTGAGCTCTCCAGAGGATACGGCTCCCGGCAGAGCAGGATAGGTGTGGGTGTGGCAGCTTTTCCAGTGTTCTGGAGTGCTCCTGGCCTGCCCATCTGCAGAGCTTTTGGCAGAGCAGCCGTACCACGCAGGCTGGGCCAGGCAGTCATGCCACAACGTGCCTGCTGCGGTGCAGGCTGCAGGCTGTGTCTGGAGGCCCCGGGGAAGCCAATCTTTGCCAGCCCCCCACCTCCCCCAGCCCCTGGTCTCGACTCTGCCTCGTGGGGATGGATGGGGTGAAGGGCCAGTGCTGCATCTCCTCTGCAGGGCCAGGGAATGTGTGTGTGTCCTTGGCTGTCTCCAAACTCCTGTGCTCCTTTGTAGAGGAAGGGGAGGTCTGTGTGCCAGGCAGGGTGTGTCCCTGGCAGGGCAGGGACAGTGATGCTGGGATGTGGTTCTGTCCATACCTGGTCACACCATCATCCCTGAGGGGACAGCGGGGTGCTGGGGGTCAGGGCTCTCCCAAGGGCACTGTAGGGAACTCTACACCCCTGCCCTGGGCTCCCTCCCTCCCTGAGCACCCACCCTGATGGTGGCACAGCAGGGTCCCAGAGCTCCAGCCAGCAGAGGCTCCCAGCTGGCAGAAGCAGAGATGAGCTCATCATGTAACCCCAGCTCAGGGAGCAGGGAGGGTTTACCCAGCGCTGTTTCAGGCCTCAGCCCTCCAAAGCTGGACCAGCCTTGCAGGGGCAGCCTTGAGCCAGGAGTTTGTTTGCAGTTCATACAGCTCACTGACCCACGTGGGCCACGTTCCTTGTCCTTTGTCCCGCAGGCATCCGAGTGCTGGATGGGCCCCTCACAGACAGCATGGAGGCCATCGCCTTCAACAAGCACTATCAGATCAACGACATCTACAGCTGCAGGTGAGCCCCAAGGACACCCTGAGCTGGCACCCAGCAGACCCACGTGGGCCCTGATCTGCCTGGGGACAGGGTCACAGCTCGTGGCTGAGTGTTCACACCAGCTCCCATCCTCCTGTGGCTCCAGACACCACCAAAATCCTCTTCCTGGAGAGCTGCCCTGGGCTCTGCACAGCGGCTGCAGTTGTGAGATCTCCTTCTGTGTGCTGCTGCAGCACGTCCCCTGGGCTGTCTGTGCTGGAGGGGACACTGTGCCCCCCACTGTGGTCAGGCAGCCCCGGCTGAGCCGTGTGACGGGGGCTGGAATGTGTTGTTAAATAGAAATCAAACATTTTGTCCACTGGAATCTGACCCAGGGGCACAGTGCAAACACGACAGCGATCTCGCAGCAGCGAGGGGCCATCCTGATGGCTGGGAAAGCACAGTGCTCCCCGATCCCAGTCGTGCTGCTGGAGCAGCTGCTGGCTGCCCGTAGCTCGCTGTAGTGGCAGGAGGAGTTGCTGCCTGTGACTCCTGGGGCTGTCACTTCACAGTGTCTCTCTTTCCAGCTGGGGTCCCGATGACGACGGGAAAACCGTGGATGGCCCCCATCAACTGGGAAAGGTAAAAAGCAGCCCCAGCAGCACAGGTGGCCCTGGGAGGGCCCTCCAGGGCTTGTGGTTTCTTGCTTGCCCCGACAGGCGTGCAGGGACGTTGCTGTGACACTGTGCATGTCTGTTTGTGTCCATGGCTGCCAGCAGAGGTGTCACCTGTCTCTGTGTGGTCGGGAGAGGTGACGCAGTGGTGTTCAGGCAGTGTGGGATGAGCTTTCTAAGGAGAGGCTGGTCCCAGCAGGAAAATGCTCTTTCGCAACCTGTGGTATTATTCTGACAACTTTTTGCAACCCACAGGATGCTCTCTGCTCAGGACACTGAGCATTCCCAGTGCTGAGGGTGGTTCTCGAGGCAGGGAGCATGCCTTTGGATGCTGGGAACAAGAAAGGGGAATGGGATTGCAGTGGGAGGAAGAGTCAGAGCTGAGGCTGCTCCTTCCCAGGCCATTGAGGCTCTCTCACAGCTGCTGTGCTGCAAAATGTGGCTGGTCTACCTGTGCCACAGTGAGGGGTCACTGAGGGGGCCCCAAAACCAGCACTGGGGTGTGGTTCTGCTCCATTTCTGCTGTGCTTTTCCAACCACAACTCAGCAGTTACTGTGCTGTTTGGAGCAGCCCTGACAACTGAGCTGCCCATTCACCATAACAAATGGTTTCCAGTTCTGCAAGTTAATGTATTCTCTTCCTGCATGCAGAGACAGCTGGAACAAGCTCTGGGACACAGAGCACAGGCAGAGCTCTCTGTGCCACAGCAGAGCTGGGAGGGCAGAGTGTACCTTCATCTGCCAGAGGGAGGGAGAGCAGGGAGGTTCAATTCCAGTGGGATTGGGTTCCTGCTGGTCCATCAGATATGTCCTTTCCCTGGGTGGGAAGGATGTCTGGGTGAGGCATCAGGCTGGAAGTGCAATTCCAGGTGGGGCTGGCAGTGCTGTGTTTCTCAGCAGTGTCTGTGGGACTGGGCCCTCTCAGAAGGGCAGTGGCCACATGTGAGGAGTTCTGATCCCCCTGGCTCAGAGCCACACGTGGCTGCTGGCAGGAACCACTGGGATCAGCAGGGGAGGGCACGGGAAGAGCCCCCCTGGCCTGAGCACGGTTCCCTGTCCCAGGCTGCCCTGCAGCACGGTGTCATTGCCGGCCGCCGCGGCTTCGGGAGCATCTTCGTGGTGGCCAGTGGGAACGGTGGCCAGCACAGTGACAACTGCAACTACGATGGATACGCCAACTCCATCTACACTGTCACCATAGGTGAGTGCCTGCGTCTCCTGGCTCCTTCCTTCCCAGCGTGCAACAGCGAGATCATCCCAAAAACACACAACCTGCCCGGCTGGGAGCTGGCTGGGTAGTGGGAATCTGTGGGAAAGGGTCTGGGAATGAGCATGGCAGTGTGTAGGGCTTCAGCCCTCAAGTCTGCAGTTTGCTTTTGACCCACAGAGAAAGAGGAGGCCAGGGGAATTCCTGCATGTGTCCAGGCCTCCCTCCTGGGGCCGTGACGTACTGCCTTGTTCAGGGAATGACCTGACATGCAGCATTCCCATCACTCGTGCTAGAGGAGAAACGTGTAATCCAGGTTCTCAAGGGCAGAAACTGCGGTAGGGGTAGATCTGTGTGACACTGAGCACAGTGAAAGGTTATTTATCGTTGCTGCCTTTCCTGTAGATCTTCCAGGTGGGAAAAAATACAGGCTTGGTTCTAATTTCCCTGCCCAGCTCCCAGCCCCTGGAAGAGCACAGCTGGCAGGAGAGGCTCTCAGGGCATTGTCACCTTGAATTTCAGCAGTTGAAGCCGAACAGGTTTCATGCAATCCATGGCTTTCCCGTTTTCCCAGGAGCAGTGGATGAGACAGGCTCCATGCCGTTCTATGCTGAGGAATGCGCCTCCATGCTGGCCGTGACCTTCAGTGGTGGGGACAAGATGATGAGGAGCATTGTGAGTACCCACACCAGGCAGCTGTGTCCTCCTGCACACACCTGGAACAGCCAGGACGACGCTCTGTCCCTCCCGATCACCACACGATTCCTCCGTGAGCCAGGGAGCAGAGGTGCCTTTTACCTGGGTCCTGCATAAAGAGTGCTCTCAGAGGGAGGTTCCTGTTTCTCAGCTCTGTGGGAGCTGCCCCACACCTGCCCAGCCACCCTCCCTGGCTCCTGCTCCAAAGGGCTGTGGGAGCAGGGAGTGCAGGGAGCAGCGTCGGGCTCTTTAAGCTGCTTGACCACAGCTCCTGCTCTGCTCTGGCACGTGGGCCTCTCCCTGCTGAATTTTTCAGAATATTTTTATCAGCTTTTCCTTCTTTTGCCAAAAAATGACTTCTTGTCAACAAAATGTCCTTTTTGCCTGAGCCAAGCAGCCAGGGCTGTTTTCCCCACCACAGGCCTGACCCAGCCCTTCCCTCCCTTGGTGCTGGTGCCTGTGGGGGGCTGTCAGGCTGCCCCCACCCCACAGTGTGACCCCTTCCTGTCCTGTGGTGCCAGCAGGATCTACAGAGCCCACCCACCTTGGGGCAGCTGGGGAGAAATGTTGCTGGCTCCCAGGCCTGATGTTTGGGGTTGTGTTGTCCCTGGCTTGGAGGATCTCCTGTCAGGACAGGTATTTCCCAAAAGTACTTCTGTGGCAAAGCTGATGAGGCAGCCACGTGGAGATCAGCACCTCAGTGTGTGCTTGGGGGTCTCAGGGGATCTGCTGGTGTGCTCTCGGGAGTAGGGACTTGCTGCTGTGGCTCTGTGCTTGCCACAGAGGAGGTGAATCCAGGCTTGTCAAACAGGCTTCCCTGCATGCTGGGTAAACCAGGGGAACAGGGAGAACCTGGGATCCTCAGCCACCTGGCTGGGACTCACCAAGCTCCTCCTGCAGCCCAGAGCCAGGGCAGGGATCCATGCCCAGCCAGAGCGCAGCACGAGCTGCCACAGGGAAAGTAAAACCCAGAATTGAGATGATTTTTCCTTTCAAAAATAGCTTAAGTTGTCCCAGGCTGGTTTGGAAAGTACTGACATTAGGAAAAAAGGGAACAGCAACCCAGTGAGGGCTCTGCTGCATTCCATCAGGAGTTCCAGGCTTGTGGGCTGATGACTGGCTTTCCCAAGCCTGGTATGAGTGCTTTGAAGGTCTCAAATGCACGTTTATTTCGAATACTGGCCTTGTGGGACACTAACACGGGAGCTGGCATTCCATGGGGGAGCCAGGACAAGATCCACACGTAGCCTAGGAACGGCATGTGCCACAGAGACATCCTGTACCGTGATCCTGTGCCATGCACAAACCCAAACACCCCCTTTTTCAGGAGTGCAGTCAGCTTTGAACAGCCTGGAACTCGCTGCAGTGGTGTCAGAGTTAACATCTCTGCAGCCATCTGCTCCGTTTTTTTTTTCTTTTACCAGACCATAAACTTTGTGTGGTTTCCTTAATGGGAAGAATTTAATACAGCTTCTGGCACTCTCTGTGCTTCCCACTGAAAGTTTGTGCTCTTGGGGTGTTCTGTGTGGGACACGCAGAGTCCCAGCATGAGCTGGAGCCTTTCACCCTCCAGGTTTTGGGCTTTATCCCCACAGGGAGCACACAGAGGTGGATGCACTTGGTTTGCAGTGAGGTGGCATAATTTGGGAACCTCCCAACGCCTCTTTTTAGGCTCTGTGTGCTCTGCACTCCATGTGGCCCCTCTGCAGCCTGGTTGTGTTGGAGTGACACTGCAGTCAACAGTGAGCATAAGGAAGGTCCCAAACTGTGTCTGCCAGGAGTTTTCCACAAAGATGCTTAGTTAGACCCAATTCCTCTCTCTCTCCAAAGGGAACTGTCCCCATTCATTGCTTCCCAGCTGGCATCACTGCCCCTGCAGTGAGGGGCTCCCAGGACCTTTGCTGGCTGGCTGTGAGCAGGGGCAGCTGTGTCACAGGCTGAGCAGGGGCTGCTGGTGGAGCCGGGGTGGCGAGGACACAGCTCAGGGCCGGGGCCGTGTGCTCCAGTACTCCAGTACCTGTCCCAGCCACCCCAGCAGGGCAAGGAGGCCTGACAGAGGCGCCTCTCCTCTTCCTCTGCAGGTGACAACGGACTGGGATTTGCAGAAGGGCACGGGCTGCACGGAGGGTCACACGGGCACGTCGGCGGCCGCCCCGCTGGCAGCCGGGATGATCGCGCTGATGCTGCAGGTGCGGCCCTGCCTCACCTGGCGGGACGTGCAGCACATCATCGTCTTCACTGCCACCAAGGTGAGGAGCCCTCCCTCCCCGCCCCTTCCCTCCCTCCTCTGCCCCTCAGGGATGCTGCAGGAAGGCCAAGGCCCTGCTGTATCCGTGTTTACGTCTGCGGCCCCTCCATAAATCTCTCCATCGTCTGGCTCCCAGTGAGGAGATTGTGTTTTCCCCTCACCCCTCATTCCTTCCAGGAATGTGGCTGAGGCATTTTCCTCTGTCATGATAATAAATGGGGTATTTGCTGCAGGAATGCCTCCATCTGCCAGCGTAGGGGTCTTCCAGGGGCTCAGCAGGTTCCAGGAGCTCAGGCCCCGGGATCAGGTGTGTGTGATGGGCTGGCCCAGCCCCAGGGCTGTTATCTCTGCAATGTCATCCCATGGTCCATGCAGTGGGAAAGCAAGGAGCTCTGCCCTGCTCTGGCCTTTCCTGGGCTCTCCAGAGAGCCGGGCTCCTGGAAACAGCCACAACAGGGAGCTGGGCAGCAAACCCAGCCCTTCCTTTGGCCTCAGCTCCCGCACAGCTTTGCTGCCCAGAGCAGGAGTGGGAACTGGCTGGAGCTGCCCGGTTTGGTTTAGGGATGGGGCTTCTTCCACACGCCACTGGGGAGCAGGAGTCCGTGTCCAGCTGATGCTGGGCTCACCTTGGCATGGGGCAGTGTTTTCCATAACTCTAAGCCAGTGTTGCCGGAGCACTACAGCCCACTAAGTGATGGGACTCAGATCTATCCTGCCCCAGCTCCTGTTGATTTAAAGGACTCGGTTCCTTCTCTCCAAGGCTTCTGCCATCCCACAGACTGTGGCTTGGGCAGCAGGGAGCAGCTGGGATGTTTCAGAGCAGAGGCATTTGTGCCCTTTCGTGCTGCTCTATTTCCTTTCTGAGGTGCTGGGAAGCCAGTTTGTCCTGGGATTTGTTTCAAACAAAGGACAACCTGTTTCTTTCTAATAAGGCCATGTGGGTTTGCTTCCCTGCCACTGTGGGATGTGTCTGAGCCTCTTTCCCTTCAGGCCTGGTTCCCTTTGGGTTTCAGGGCTGACAGTCCCCCAAGGTAACCAGAGCACCCCGTGTTTCTTTGCAGTACGAGGACCGTCACGCTAAGTGGGACACGAACCAGGCAGGCTTCAGCCACAGCCATCAGCATGGCTTTGGCCTGCTGAACGCCTGGAGGCTGGTCAACGCTGCCAAGGTAATTCCCTCCTTCCCAGACCTGCCCTCTGGGCAGGTAGAGCAGCCCAGCCCAGCGGCTGGGACACATCCTGTCCTGGCAACGCCGTGGGGTGACACTGCTGCTGTTCAGGGCCAGTGCTTTGGCCACCATCCTGCTGGCCCTGGCTCTGAGGCTGCTTTTGGTATGAAGTCATGAGGCTTTTGGCAGTGCCTGAGAGCTGCCCCGGGCTGCTGCTCTCCAGCACTATATATAGCCATGGTGAGAGCTGCGCTGCCGGGAGCCCACAGCTCTGATTCACAGTGTGGGGACTTTTGTCAGCAGCCCCAGCACCTTCCTCCCTCCCTCCACAGTGGCTGCAGTGAGGGTGTCCTGCCCTGAGAAGCAGGGTGTTCTCAGCTGGCAGCTCCAGGGAGTGCTGTGGTCGGAGCAGCAGCGGCATCCCCGTCTCTTCCTGCTCCGCTCGCACGGAGACCCGGGCACGTCCCTTTGGCACTTGGTCCCAGCTCGTGTGTGGAGTGCTGAGCAGCTGTGCTGGGTCACTGCCACTGCCAGCCATGCCCCCAGTGCCACGAGGACTTCCACGCTGCTCCCCCTTCCTGCCCCACTGTGTCCAGAGCTGGAATGGGATGGCCTCGAGTAACCACTCAAAGCCACTCGGGTGATGGTGGGGACAGACCCAGAGCTGGGGAGTCCCAAGTCTTACTCACCCCCCTCCAGCTCTCCTGGGCGTGTGGGCACTGCTTCCATCCCCAGAGTGCTCACACCACCCAGTGTGTGTGCTGCCCAGGTCTGTGTGCCCCAAAACAGCATTGGGAGAGGCCCCTTGGCCTGGGCCCACATCCAGGAGCAGCTTGTGAGAGCCCCAGGAGACTGAGGGATGGATGTGCAGGGAGGGTGCAATTCATGCTGAATCCTCTCCCCTTCCCCCTGGCAGATCTGGGAGTCTGTCCCATACCTCGCCTCGTACGTGAGCCCTGTGCTGAAGGAGGGCAGGAGCATCCCCCTGCTCCCACGGGAGCTGGAGGTCGCCTGGAATGGTAAGAGCAGGTGTGCCATGGAGAGCACGTGCTGCACACACCCAGGCCAGGATCCAGCAGGGCAGGAGCAGCCTGGGCTGTGTGAGGCCACGAAGGGGTTAAGTGCTGGGCTGCCTGGGCTTTTTCTTCTCTTTCCGCTGCCCTTCCCCAGGGGATCTGCCTGTTGCTGCCGTCCCCTCCCCATAACCCCATCCCATGGACTGATGTGTTTGGGGAGCCAGACAGGGCTGGGCAGCGGCCAGACCCGCTCCACTGCCTTTGACCATTTTAGGTAATGCTCCAGCTCCCGACTTGGCCAGCCCTGTCCACATCAACAAGGCGCTGCTCAGGCTGCTACCAGTGGGAAGGAGAGCTCGGCCCAAGTCCTTCCCGGCCCCCCTGCAGCTCCTGGCTCTGCTGGGCACAGCTCCTTTCCCTGAGGCTGAGCACATTCCCCCTCCATGCCTCACTGGAGATGCTGGTCCTGGGAGCCTGGCCCTGCACCTCTCACTGTCCCAGCTGTATTGCTGGCAGAGGTGCACCCAGGGAGCACCCACCTGCCCAGAGCAGGCCGTGCCACAGCCACAGCTCACTCTGGAGCATGCCAGGCTCCTTGGGCTGTGGTTGGCAGCTCTGGGGCTGTGAGGATCCGTGGGACTGGTTTGAAATGGGATCAGGGAACCTAGACACCTAGTCTCTCCTCCCAGTCCCACACAGGTCCTGTTAAATGGGGCTGGCTGGGAGTGGGGACTCCATGTTGGCCACCAGCCTCAGCAAACCCTGCCTTCCCTCTCCCAGTCACCACCGCCGACCTGGAGCTGTCTGGCATGAGGACCCTGGAGCATGTGGCAGTCACTGTCACCATAACCCACCCCCGCCGTGGCAACCTGGAGATCAGGCTCTTCTGCCCCAGTGGGATGATGTCCCTGATCGGGACCACCCGGAGCATGGACTCGTAAGCACCGAGGGGTCAGGCTGGGGAGGGCAGGACCCCAGGGCCTGCGTCGGCCTCGTGGTTCAGGCTCCATGACCCTCTCATGGGTCGTTTCCCCTCACCCCTTGGCAGGGACCCCAATGGCTTCTCTGACTGGACCTTCTCCACGGTGCGGTGCTGGGGCGAGGAGGCGCAGGGCACGTACAGGCTGCTCGTCAGGGACATCGGTGAGTCCTGCCTGCCTGGGGACACTCCTGGGGTGGTGGCAGCTCTGGGCCATGTCCCAGGCTGCTGCCAGCTCATCACTTGGGAGAGTTCCCCGCTGGACCAACCTGCTTCTTCCCCAGGAGATGAGAGCCTGAGGCCTGGCACCTTAAAGCAGTGGCAGCTGACCCTGTACGGCTCCTCCTGGTCCCCGGCAGAGATGAAGGAACGGCACAGGTAGGGCACCACAGTCCTGGCTTGGTGGGGAGCCAGGAGCAGGAGGCTGAGGGGTGTTGCCCATACCTGTGAGCAGGTGCTGCTCGGTGGAGCCGTGTTGCTGCAAGGTGCATGGCAGGGGCCCTCACACCTCACAGGGCAGCCGTGGGCTGCAGAACTCAGCACTGTTTGCTGAAAGAGGCACTGCAGACCCTTGGTGGGCATTTGGGACCCTCCCTGGAGCCCCTCTGCCTGCAGGACCTGCACAGGGTGCCTCTGTCCCCAGGCTGCTGGAGGAAGCCATGAGTGGGCAGTACCTGAGCAGCAACTTCTCCCTGCCCTGTCCCCCGGGGCTGGACATCCCCGAGGAGCAGCACTACACCATCACAGCCAACACCCTCAAGGTGAGCCTGCCTGCGAGCCAGGGGGTCCCTGTATCCCCCAGGATGGGCTGGAGGAGCAGGACCCTGCCTGGGACACTGTGACCCCTCTGCTGGGCAGTGGGCAGGGCTCGGGGGGGTCGAGGGTGGTGTTTCTCAAGGGGTTTCCCCTCCGTAGACCCTCCTGCTCTTGGGATGCTTCGCCGTGTTCTGGACTTTCTACTACATGCTGGAGGTTTGCCTGACGAGGAACGACGTGGGGCTGGACCTGGCCTGCTCCAGCTCCCCCAGCTGCAGGTGGTACCAGCAGGGCGGGAAGCACCGAGCCCTGGAGAGCGGCCTGGAGATGGAGTCGGTGCCGCTGTACCGGGAGAAGGACGTGGAGGAGGCCGAGATGGAGTGTGAGCACCCAGAGCCTGCCCGGGATGGGGAGGAGGGGTCCTGGACCCCCACCCACCCTGAACTTCCCAGCAATGGCAGAGCTGTGAGCTTCCACGAGGCAGCTCCTGCTGGAGCGGGATACCTGGGCCGGGAGGCACCGGCTGAGCTCCTCCTGGAGGACAGGGAGCACCGGCCGTGCTGACTGGGGCTGGGCTGGGGCTGGGCTGGGCTGGGGCCCTCCCCTGCGGTACGACCCTCCTGGGCACAGGCAGCACAGACTCATTCCTGAGCCAGCGTGGACCATTGCCACTGTGTTCTGTGGAAGGTGGTGTTGGAAGTGGCTCGGAAACAAGGAAAAAAGAGTGCTGGTACTGGAAGGGGAGCTCCCCTTCCCTCGCTCTGGAAAACAAAGCAAGCCTTAAACCCCTTCCTGAGGGAGCCTGTCCTGCAGGGCACTCAGAGGTCCCTGCTGTGTGTGGAGCAGGGCCCTGTGCCATTCCTGCTGGGAGCGTGGCAGCTGTGGCAGAGCTCCACACCAACCCCCTTCACACCACTGCTCCCAAGCCTGGCAGCGCAGGCAAGACGTGTCCCTTTGTCCCTGATTTCTGCAGAGAGCCTGGAAAACCCGGCAGGGCCCCTGGAAGGTGCCTCTCCAGGCAGGGACCCCACAGCACTGGCAGTTTCCTGCCCACTGGGCTGGCAGTGGCCTCTACCCACCAGTTATCCCAGTTTAGAAGCAGGGAGCTACTTTACTCATCTCCAACCAGCGCTTCTCCCTGTCCCCTGTGCTCTGATCCTGCTGGTTCCTCCTCTCCCTTGGGCATGGAGCAGCTGTGGGGCTGGGGAAGCAGGAACAGGCCTGTTTGGGTGGCAGGATGAGGCTGTTCCTGCAACGGTGGGCACAGGAGTCCCTCTGGCAGCAGAGCTCACTGGGGCCACTGTCCCAGATCTCCCTCCCCATCCAGGAGGGACAAAGCCAGGAGCAGTGCCTGATTTGGGCCAGGGAGGGGAGGATGAGTTGCTCTGGCAGTGGCTCGTCTGAGCAGGGTTGGCTTGTTCACATGTCTTTGGGTTTGGTGGTTTATTTTTTTAGGGCTGGGGTTTGTTTTTTAATCAGCAAAGCCCTTTTGTGTAGCTTTCCAAATAAAGCCTGAAAAACCCTCCTCTCCCCCATCCGTCACTCCTCTGCTCTCCCAGAGCTTCCTCACTGTGGAAAAATGCGTCACCCATCCCCTCCCAGCACCGGGGCCTGGGGGGACCCAGTGTTGGGGTGTGGGTCTGTGGGGGCCGTGAGCCCTCCATGCCCTGCTCCCAGGAGCCGGGATAACGGGAACTGCTCCAGGCAGGGGGATGCAAGGGCTGGGCCAGAGTGTTGGAAGGAGTGAGGAGAAAGGTGGGTGTTGAGCTTCAGGGGGGAGAGGGCAGAGTCTTCCAAGCCGGGCAGGGAAAGCCTGATCCCCAGCTGTGGTTTTCCCAGGTTCGGAGCTGGAAGAAGGAGCAGCCATGGCCTTTTAGGGAGGGTGGCTTCAGCTTTTCCAGAGTCACCAGCCAGGCGGGAGGAAACCTCGTCAGGCCACAACTAGATGAATATAACCTTTTAATTTCGACAAAAACCAAGTACAAAACCGAGGCCCAATTCTCTCTTTCTCCCCGTTCGCAGGGATCTCTGCGGCAGTGGCGCGGGGCTCGTGGGGGGGCTGCGGGCAGGGGGGGCCACCCCGTGGGCCGGGGCACGTGCCCATCCCACCCGTGGGACACCCGTGGGTGCCGGGGGGGGCAGGACCGGCTGGCGGGGGGTGCGAGGCCGGGGGGGCAGAGGCTGCCCGGGGCTGGGCGCGGGGGCTGCGGCCCCGGGGCGGGGGGCTCTGCGGGGCGCGTGCGGCCGCTGGCGTTGGGGCGTTGTTGGCTGGCGTTTGGGGGCGTTTGCTCCTCAATAAATACCAATCGGTGCGGGGCTGGTGGCGGCCGCCGACGCTCGGGCGGCTGCGGCGCTGGGCCGGGGGGAAGCGGAGACGGAGGTCCCGGCTGGGGAGGGCTGGGGGCGGCGGGGGGGTGCCTAGCTGATGATCTGCCGGGGCCGCCCGTAGCTCATCCCCGCCTGTGACGCTCCCTTGTTGGTCCCCATCTGTAGCCCGATGATGTTCTTGCCCTCCTTCAGCTGGCTCTCGGTGAACTCCCGCTTGTGCTCCTGCGCCTTCCTGCGGGGCACGGGGAGAGGCCGTGGGGCACCCGCACCCACCTGGGTGACCAGCAGCCCCCCCCCCGATCCCCAGGGGTGCCCCAGCCCCTCTCCCTCCCCAGTGTACCACCTCCATGTGCTCCAGGGTGCTCTGGGCAGCCACAGGGCAAAGGGGTCCCCACACCCAGCTCTGACACTCCCCCACTTACTTCATGAACCAGTTGGGGTCCCCGTGGTAGTGCCCGTCGTTCTTGGTGATCGCCAGGCTCCCCAGGGCCATCAGCGTCCTCTGCACCGCCGCCATGTCCTTGGCTGCCGAGGGACAGAGGGAGGGATGTGAGGAAGGGCACGGCACAGCACGGCAGCCCTGGATCCCCCAGCCCCAACTGCCCCCCTCCTGCACCTTCAAAGAGGTCGACGGTCTGGAACATGTCTGTCTTGGTCACACCATAGTCCTCGGCCGCCTTCAGGAACTGGGCGATCTGCTCCATCTGCTTGAAGACCATGGTGGGCGGCGCGTCGGGGATCTTGACGGGCTTGGAGCCGTCGGGGTAGAGGCTGTTCACCAGCCTGCTGAGCACCTGCCGCGGGGGAGAGCCTGGGCTTGCTGCAACACCACAGAGCCCCCGCCAGCCAATTCCCCCCCGGGACCCCACTTACGATGCCGTTCTTCAGCCAGACCTGGAAGCCCAGGCGGCCCCGCTCGGGGCGACCCACGGAGGACCCGCACTGCGCCACGATCCACTCCACCAGCCGGTCCTCCAGCTCATCATCGTACTTCTTCTCGATCTTGGACTGCACGTCCCTGCTCATGCCATAGGCTGGGCCTTTGTTTGCCATGGCTGCAGTGGTGGGAGACCTGGCGGCACGACGGAGACCGTCAGGCTGTGGAGATGCCGTCCCCCTACCCAGGGACCCTGCAGCAGCCCTGTGGCATCCACCACCCACCCTGGTGCAGTAAGGACATGCCCTTCTCTTGGCTCTTCCCTTGATCCATCCGGGAGTGTTTGGCGGTCAGTTCACAGCCATGACCCCCAAAACCTGCCCAGACAGATGGTTCCTGTTCTGGCAGAGGTGCCTTGTCCTCACTGCCTGGCTCAGGCTATGCAGGGGAGCAGCCTCATCCCTGTCCCTTGGTTGGCACAAACATCCCTGGAGTGGCCATGCCAGGATCCAGGTGGCAGGGTGACCACAGCAGGGCTGGGTGGCTGTGTCGCAGCATGGTGGCCACACCATGGCAGAGCAGGGTGCCCACAGGGTGGCCTTGGTGTGGCAGGTCCGGATGCCAGGGACGAGCATGGGCGAGGCAGGAGCGGTGGGAGCTGTGCCCGTGCCCTTGTAAGGACATGCTGTGGCAGTGATGGCAGGTAGCTGGCTGCAGGCAGGGCCCGAGGTGCCAGGGAAGATGCCAGGGAGAATGCCAGGAGGGAGAGGCACCATGAGCAGCAGCCAAGCCCTCAGCAGAGCTGGCCTCACTCCTCCCTGCACAGCTCCTTGCTTGGCATGAAGCCTCTGAGCGCCAGGGCTGTGCCCTCAGGGAGCCGTGTGCTCGGTCCCACACCCACGACCTGCCTCCCGTGGGCTCATCCTGACCACTGGGCACAGGCACCGGGACTCCTACGGGATGGGCTGAGACCTGGCACAGCTCAGTGCAGGAGAGAACGCTGACCCCACTTGCTGCCAGCAATGCAGGGGTACCCCACGAGCCCCAGGGGCAGCCTGTGCCCGGACTCAAGCACCACTGGGCACTTCCAGCGATGCCACAGCTAGTCCCGCTCTGTGCCCTGGCCCGAGCTGGCACAGAGGGTTCACGCACAGACCCACGGCTCCCTTGGCCACGCGGCAGTGCCCGGCAGTCACCCCCGGCCCTGCCAGCCCCCTGCCGAGACACGGGGCAGAAACGGACGCGTCGGGGTTGAACTCGCCCCTTTCTCTCTGCCCTGAGCCCCGCACGGCCCCTCCGGCCCCCGCGGGGCCGAGGCCGGTGGACCCGCAGCAGCGGAGCCCCCATGGGAACGCGGTCCTGAGGGGCAGGAGCAGGACAGAACCCCGGCAGCGACCCCAGCCCGAGCAGGAGAGCCCGACCCTCCTCCGGGGAGCAGCATCCCCATCCAGGGGAGCAGCATCCCCATCCCGGGGAGCAGCATCCCCATCCCGGGGAGCTGCGTCCCACCCGCAGGAATAGAATCCCCATAATTCAGGGAGCAGAAGGCAGCCCCTATCCCAGGTACAGGGTCCCCAACCCGGGGGGGAGCACCCCCATGCCGGGGGCTGACATCCGTACTCCGGGAACCCTCCCCGCCGCCCCCCCCGCCTTCCCCCCGCGGCAGGACTCACAAGCGGCTGCGGACGGAGCGAGGGCGATGCTCGGCGCGGGACCAGCGCTCTGCCCCGCGGGGACCCCGACCTTGCGCTAAAAGGCGGGCGGCGGGACGGTGATGTCAGCGGGGCGCGGGGCCCGGCCCCCCCCCGGCCCTCCCTCCCGGGGCGCCCGGCCCCGCAGCGCTCCATGACTCCATCCCAGGCACCATATTTGGGGAAAGACTCCGAAAACCAGCGACGAAAGCCCGAGCATTCCCCGCGTGCCTCCGCCCCAGCGGGGCAGGGGCGGAACCGGGCCGGGGGCTGATGGAGTAAATCCTTTTATAGCCAGGCGGCAGCGCCGAGGGCTCCCGCCCTGACTTCATGGCTGGTTTCCCCATGTGCTCACCGCCGGGAGCCGGGGCGGCCCAGAGAGGTCCCCGTGGTGACCCACCGCCCACGGAGTCCGGCCGGGACCGCCGGGGCACGCAGCGGGCATCCCGCTGGCACCGCGCCTGGGCATCCCGCAGCATCCCGGGATTCCCTCTGCCCCGCGGGCACCAGCTGGAGCGGGTCAGGGCACGGCGGGGCACGCAGCAGCCCTGGCACCGCTGCGATGCCACGGGGGCCCCCAGGAGCTTTGCTGCCTGTGAAATAGGACCCCCCTGGGCATCCCTCCTAGCCCTGGGGCTGCCAGCCCTCACCCTGTGCCCCACAGACCACTGCCAGCCTCCCACAGAGGTTCTCCAGAGCAGCAGCAGCGCCGCAGCATCTCCACTCTCCCAAAATCCCGCGGGAAGGAGGAGACAGTGCCACAGCACTGCCTGGCTGATACCTCGTGGCAGATGCCCCTGGGACCCCCCCGGGCTCCTGCTGCCCAGGCAGGAGGCAGGAGGCACAGGCAAAGTGCAGACACTTTAATGCGAGTCCCTTCCCAGCAGATCCACGCGCGGACAGCGCGCGGCACCTCGGTGGGAGCGGCAACGGGGGCCCGCCACAGCCACCCCCCCGGGACACTGCAGGAGACGCGAGTGGGGCCTCTCTGGCCACTGCCACCACCGTGCTGGCCCCACACACCCCCACCTCCCACCCATACGACTCAGGCACTGAAGAGAAACCCACACCCACGAGCTCGGGGGGCCGCGGGGCTGCTGGCACGGCACTCGCCACAATCCCCTCGCCACGCCCACGGGCACACGGACACGGAGCAGCAGCACCTTTTCCAGTGTCACTTGCCACCGAGGATGGTGCCCCGGTAGCCCCCCAGCCCTGTGTTTGGCCACAACAGGCCCAGGGACGGGCACGTAGTGCCTGGAAGGACCTGGCTGACAGGGAGGAGGTGCACCGGGACCCCCAGGCTGCGTGGGGAGGGGGACGGAGCGGCTGGCAGGACCTGCAGCACGGACATCCCTCCCCGGGGGTGGGTGCCCCCTCCCGGGGCTGCAGCGGGGTGTTTGGCACAGTCCCAGGGCAGCGTGAGGCTGCGGGCTCCTAGAAGACGTAGATCTTGTCCCGCTGGATGCAGTCCAGGTCATCGTCCAGTGTCAGCAGCACCTGCGGAGCAAGGAGAGCGAGGGGAGTGGGGCATGGGGAGCTGGGGGGCAGGGGCTGGGTCTGCTGTGCTGGAGGAATCAGCACCTACCAAGAAGGAGCCGAACATGGCGATGGAGGAGAGAAAGTGCCAGATGTCGTGGTCGTCAAAGAAGTCGAGCAGGATGCAGTCACGGTTGTGCTCCCGAGATTCCGCTGGCGTTTTCTGTTGGGGACAGAGCCAGTGTCACTGTGCCCGCCCGTGGCCATCCCACCCACCCCACTGCCCGGGCCACCCTCCTGCTCACCTGCCAGGTGCTGAGCCCCTGGAAGAAGAAGAAGAGGGCAAAGCCCCAGACCACAGAGGTGCTGATGATGCAGAGCAGGGGGATGAGCTTGATGCGCTCGCCACTGCGGAGCTGCGGGAGAGTCCGGTGTCACTGTGCAGGCAGGAGCTGGCAGCGGTGCCCTGCCCTGCCCTGCCCTCCCCACCAGGCCCATGGGGGCCGGGGGCTCATCTCCCACCTTCATGATGATGTAGAAGGCGAAGTAGAGGAGGAGGTTGCAGATGCCAATGGCCAGCAGGTAGGAAGCGAAGTCATTGGGGCGGACAATGAGGCCGTAGGCAGCGCTGGGGAGGCAGGGGCAGGCAGCAGGGTCAGCACAGCCTGGGGCCCCCTGTGGTGCCCGGGTGCCTGCTGTCCCCCAGGCACGCCAGCAACCCCCGGGAGGTCAGGCAGCGCGAGGTGACATCGTGGTGCCACAGCTGCAGGGGCATCTGTCATGCTGGGCTCACAGCTGTCACGATCTGGCTGTCCTCAGCCCAGCCCCAGCAGAGGAACAGCACGAGCAGGGTGGGGGCAGTGGCAGGGACGGGGAGAAGCAGGGTGGGGTCTGGCTCTGCACTTACAGCGACCAGTTGATGATGTTTCCCATGACCAGGAGCACCATTCGGTCCTGCAAAGGGCAGGGGGGCTGTGAGGGGTGGTGGGCAGCTGCTCCGGGGCAGGGGCTGCCAGGAGGGGTCTCCGCAGAGCCAGGGGGGCCCCGGTGCCAGCACTCACCACGTACATGGGCCCGCTGCACTGCCGGACGCAGTCCGTGTACAGCACGTGCAGGATCCTGCGCAGGATGCCCGAGTCTGTGGGGAGAGGGGAGGTGACACTGGGGGGGCCACTGCGCTGCCCCCCACCCACCCTGCTCATGGTGCCCGCCCTCACCCAGCTTCCAGCGCCCCATGTAGTAGAGCTGGGTGCTCAGCAGCAGCGTGGCCAAGATGTGGATGACGGAGAAGACGATCCAGAAGGCCGTGTTCCCCTTCCCAAAGACCTGCGGGGAGAGTGGGGGGGTGGGCAGTGAGCTGTGGGGGTGACCCACGTGTGTGTCCCCCTCCGCCACAACGCCCACCCTACTCACCACGCCGACCACGGAGAAGAAGATGACGAGGGCCAGGCAGGCGTAGGCGCTGTAGGCGCTGGCGTTGATGTCTGGGTGGCGCTTCTGGTAGAGTTTCAGCATGCAGAGCCCCGCGATCATGTACATGAAGGAGGTGTCTGGGGGGGCACAGCGGTGAGAGGGGTGTGGGAGCGGCCCCGGCGTGGGCAGTGGGGGGCTGGGGGGGCACTCACCGAACTGGAAGTTGGTGTAGTTGGGGCAGACGTGGTAGCAGGCGCTGAGCAGCCCCTCCATCATGAGCGCGGTGCCCATGGCGTAGAAGAGCCCGAAGTGCTTGGGGATGCCGCACTCCTGTGGGGCGGAGGGCAGGGGAAGCAGGGGGTTCGTGGGGGGCTGAGCCCTCCCCCGGGGCACCCCAGCGACCCCCGTCCCTTACCAGGGCGTGGGTGTCGTTGCGCATGAGCGCCCGGTTGTAGTTGATCTCGCGCTGCAGGATGATGAGCAGGAAGAGCAAACCCAGCAGGATGTAGCCCAGGTTGCTGAGGATGTTGTTGAAGGCGCTGCGAGGGGCCAGTCCACACCTGAGTGCTGTGGACCCTCCCTTGTCCTCGGGGCCCCGCCACAGCACAGCCCTGGGCACAGGGGACCCCCAGCCACCCACCCCCAGCCACCCTGAACCCACCTGAGGTTCCCCAGCGGGTGGGCACACAGGAAGTTGTAGTAACAGATGTCCTGGTTGCCAGTGACATTCACCACCTGCATTCACAGGCAGGGTGAGGGTTAGGGGGACCCCCAGGGGCATCCCCATTGTGCTGGGGAGCACAGTTTAAGACTGCAGCCCCCAGAGCTCCCAGGAGCCCCAGCTGCTGCCAACCTGCCCCACTTACTGTCTGGTAGGTGATGACAAGCTGGATGACAGGCAGGGCGTAGAAGACAGCGATGGTGGCGATGTTCCTGCAAGAGGCAGGGGGGTGTCAGGGGGTCCCTGCTGCCCGCCCCAGGTCGGGACACTGCTCAATGCCCCCATCCCCACTGCCCCCCGCTCACCAGAAGTAGATCTGGTACTTCTTCCGCAGCACCCGCTTGTCCTTGCGTGCCAGGTCGGCCACACACAGGTATTTCTGGAAGGAGAGGCTGGTGAGGGGTTGTCTGGGCAGTGGGCAGTGGGCAGCAGGGGTGGGGTGGGACACACCTTGGTGCGGATGACGTTCTTGTCATAGTCAATGTCAGCCAGGGTGTCGTAGTCATCCTCCTCGACGGAGCTGAGCGAGTCCAGGCGGGGCCGGCCGGCCACGTTCTCCAGGGATCGCTCCCCTGCGGCCCAGCCGGGGCCGTCAGAGGAGTCCCTGGCCCAGCCCACCCCGGCACCCACCCCATGGGACCCCAATCACACCCAATTAACCACTCGGCTGCTTCCCTGACAACTCTCACCAGGGACGGGCTCTAATCCCCCAGACCCTGCGCTGTCCCTGCCCAGGGGGGACGTGGTGGCTGCGCCACGTGGGTGAATGTCACCCATGCCCGTCCCTCAGGGCTCTGCCACACTGGGGACAGCTGGGGCACAGGCAAACAACATCCTGCCCTGCAGTCCCTTGGTGCTGCCCTTGCTCTGAGGGAGGGGAGCTGGGGTGCTCTGTGCCCTGGGCATGAACTTGGGGCTGGGCAGATTCTGCTTTGATTGGCCCAACCCTGCCCAGTACCAGCATCTACCCATGGGAATGCTCAGCGGCCTCGTCAGGGCGGAGGGTGTGCGCCGCTTGAACTGCTCCTGCCCTTCAAAGGAAAGCCACAGTTACTGGAGCAGGGCTCCCCCACACGTGTCTGCCAATGGAGACCCCGCTGTGGGCTGCACAGAGGGGCTGCCAGCCCTGGGACCTGCCCCGGAGACAGAGAGGGGCAGAGCTGGGACACCACCGGGCACGTGGCTCTGCAGGGCTGGGGCCACGCCAGTCGCCCCACAACTCACCCACGTAACTGTAGGAGACTTCTGTGGAGCCCAGGCTGTCTGTGACACCCTCGGTGCTGCTGGAGGAGCCGTTCCCTGCAAGGAGGGCAGAGGGTGGGCACGGCCCGTGGGCAGGGGGGTGAAGGACAGGGGGACAGCACAAGGCACTCACCGAAGGAGCCGTAACCGTAGCTGTCGTAACCACGGCCCAGGAAGGAGTCGGGGATGCTGCGGGAGTGACCTGTGGGACAGGATGGTCTCTGTCAGCCCTGGTGGCACCCCTGTCCCGGGGCTGCATGGCCCTTGGGCTCAGGGCAGAGTCCTGCACCCCTGCCCTGGCACAGAGCGAGCTCAGAGCCGAGGACAGAGCTGGCACCTACCCAGGAGCGATGCTGGGAGTCCCCGGAAAGCCGTGGGAAGAAAGAGACAGAGCTGGTGAGATGCAAAGCCCCAGCACAGCCCTGCCAGCCCCACAGTGGCGAAGTCTGGGACCTCCTTGGACCCCTGGCACTGGGATTTGTCCCCAGGGAGCCGAAGGGCAAGCAGGGCTCAGGGGGATAGTGGGGAATTCCTGCAGAATCAGGGCTCAAGAGGCCAGAATAAGCGGGAATCCCGCAGGCAGATCCCTCCATGCCGGTGTCTGCTGCCTCCATCCCTCACCTGTGTCCAGGCTGGGCGAGTCCATGGCTGACAGGAGCCCCTTCCTCTTGTGCTGCCTGCCGGGGGAAGCAGCCATCAGGCCGGCTGTGGCGAGGGGGCACAGCCCGAGGGCCCCCACCACATCAGGGACAGGATGGTGCCCGTAGGCCCAGCACCCAGAGGAGCAGCAACACCCAGGGACTCACCGGCAGCTCTCCCAGCAGGCGATGAGCAGCGTGAGGACGTAGAAGGAGAGGAAGATGCTGAGGCAGAAGAGCACACTGCTCACATAGGCCTCCGCTGTGCAGAGCCAGAACAAGCCCTCAGGGGGGGTGGCACCTCTGGGGACCTGTTGTGGGTCCCTGCAGAGCCCACCACCCCCAGCACACCCAGCCCCTCCCAAACTCACAGGTTATGGCAGGTGACACCATCACCTCCAGCATCTTCTGCCGGTTGTGCTGATCCACAGGTTCATCTGGGAGAGGGCATGGCCAGGGTTCAGCTCTCTGCCCTATCCCCAGTGTGTCCCCACACACAGCCCACAGCAGCAGGGTGGGTGCCTCCTCCAGCCCCCCCCATACCTGGAGAGGCGTTTTTGGAGAGGGGGTAGTAGGGCAGAGGCCCCCCACATGCCTCGTCCTCTGTCTTCACCACCACCACCACGTAGAAGCTGTGGCTGGGGAAATCCTTCTTCTGCAGCAGCCGTCCCGGGGGGAGAGATGGGGGTCAGCAGAGCCCAGCTGGGGGTCTCCCATGCCAGAGGTTATCCCAGGGATACCCTCTGCGAGCTCTGATAACCAGAGGTACCCGGCAGCACCGGGCAGGGGCTGGGAGCAGCTCAGCCCCGTGGCACAGCCCCGTGGCACAGCCCTGTGGCACAGCCCCGTGGCACAGCCCTGTGGCACAGCCCCGTGGCACAGCACCGTGCCCACCTGCACCGTGATGGCCGCCTTCTTCGTCATGGTCTGGTACATCCCGATGAAGGCCACGTTGTTGTCCAGGTCGTAGACAGGGCACTGGGGGGCAGAGGGCCCGTCAGCCCCGCCGGGCACCACGGATCACCCCGAGACCCCACTGCCCAAACCTACCAGGATGTCCTGGATGGAGATGACAGAGCAGGGGAAGGCCATGGCCGAGGTCACCTTCACGATCACCGAGTCCACTCCCTCAGGGAACTCATACTTGAAGTACTGCGGGGGAGAAAGGGCCCATTGCTGCCATGGTGGCCACGTGGCACAGCCCCCCTCCCGTGCCACACTGTGCCAGCTCCCCTCACCTGCGGCTGGGAGGCCGTGGCGTTGAAGCTGAACCTTTTATTTGTCCTGCAGAGAGAGCACGGAGAGGTGATGGGTGGCAAGGGGAGCCTGTAGCCCCCACAGCCCCCACGGGCAGCAGGCAGGGAGTGGGTCTGTGGTTCGGGGCTCCCCTCACCGCAGCACGAAGTTCTCCACGCGGGTGACCCGCAGCTGGTAGGAGGCGTTGAGGGAGAGTGTGGAGACATCCACGTAGAAGTGCTGGGTCTCCACCTCTGTTTTGGTCTGTGGCTGGCAGAGCGTGCGGCTCACCTCCTGGTACGCGTATTTCCGCTGGTACCTGGGGCAGGAGGGGCTGCGTGACCTCCCTCGCAGGGGGAAACCCTGTTGGGGGGATCCCAGCCCGGGGATCCATCCCTGCGTGGGGAACCCGCTGGTACTCACAGGCCCCGGAGGATGAGCGGCACCTGGAAGGAGACCACCGCCTCCTTCTGCCTCACCACGAAGAGCACGGGTAGGTCCTTGTGGTCGGAGAGGACGTTCACCGACACCCGCACGCCCTCGGTCTGCGGGGACAGGGGAAGGCGAAGCGTTGGCCGGGCAGGTCGGGCGGCGGCGGCTCATCCCGACGGCTGGACTTTGCTCGGCCGTCGTGGCAGAGGCTGCCGTGCCCAGCACGCCCAACACTCCCGGTGCAAGGGATCCCAGGGGACACCCAGCCCGCGGGGGACACGGCGGTGGCGACCACCCGGCTCACCGTGTTCCTGCGCACGCTGTGGTTGAAGGCGTAGATATGGAGCAGGTCGGCGTCCACCCAGTCGGTGTAGGTGGTGTTGAACTGGGCTTCCGTCTCGCTCACGTTCCGCTGGTGGGGCTGGGGCAGGACGGGCGGCGGGGGCAGCAGCAGCAGTGCCCCGGCCAGCAGCGCCCAGGCCAGCGCGGCCGCTCCGGAGCCCGGCATCCCGCCAGCATCCCCGGCCAAGGTCCGCGGGGCGGGACGGGACAGGACGGCACGGCACAGCACGGCACAGCACGGGACGGGACGGGACGGCACAGCACAGCACGGGACGGGACGGGACGGGACGGGGCGCTCAGCCGGGGCGCGCCCGGGCGCGCTGCCCCATGGCCGGGCCCGGAGCGGGGCCGCGCTGGCGCTGCGGGCGGAGCGCGGAGCCGGTGCCCGGATCCCGATCCCGATGCCGGCGCTGTCCCTCTGCCCCTTCCCGTTCCGCAGCCGCGGTAAACACGGACCGGCGGTGACGTCACTCCCGTCGCGGGTTGCAGCGCCCGGCCGGGGAAGTGACGCGGCGGGCGGGGCCGGGGGGGACCGGCCCGGCGGGGAACCCCCGCTCCGAGCGACCCGCGGGGGAAGCCCGGGGCCGTAGGGCCGCCCCTGCTCCATACGGGATCCCGCATGGGAAGCCACGTTCCATGTGGGACCCCACAGGGGAAGCCGTGTCCTACAGGGGAGCCCCTACCCTGTATAGGACGCCATAGGGGAGCTCTGTCCTATATAGAACGCCATAGGGGGAGCCCTGGTTTATAGGAGCCTATATAGGACTCCACAGGGGAAGCCCGGCTCCATAAAGGAGCCACTGCTCCATATGGGACCCCACAGGGGAAGCCCTCCTCTATTGTGGAGCCCTGCCCATATACAGGACCCCATAGGGGAAGCCTGGCCCCACAGAGGAGCCCCTGCTTCAGAGGAGCCCCTGTACTGGAGTCCCTGTCCCCCACCCTGCAGGGAGGTCCCAGGGCCGTGTCCATGCTCCAGACACTCACTGAGCCCCTTGCCCAGCCTGCCTGTCCCCAAAGTCCATGGGGAGATGGAATAATCCCCTGCCAGGCGATGGATGGCTCTGCCCCATCCCTTTCTCCTGATGCTCTCTGGATTCCCACAGGGGCTCCTGCAGCCTCCCTCCAGTTTGCAGCACCCCTCATCACCAGAGGCTGAAGTGATTTGGAAGTTCTCCCATGGCTGTGTTCATCGGGGAAGCAGGAATGATACCACGCTGCATTTAGTGCGCGTCTCTGAAAACACCCCTGTCCCAGCTGCCGCCGAGCCGACCACCTCCAGGCCTCTCTCCAAGGGCTCTGGGGCCTTTTTATCATGTTTTCTGTGTCTGCAATTGGTTTTTTTGGTTTAAAATCCCCCTCTGAAGCGGCTCAGCCCCACGTCACCTGTCACAAAGCCACTTTCTGGGCTCGCTCAGACATCCAGGACCTCTGCTGCCGGTTCCGTGGGACAAACGGCACGAGACAAGTGCTGCTGCTATTGTGCACTTTATTTCTCTGGGCCTCCTCTCCCTGAGGATCCCCCGGTTTGGACAGTCTGCACATTGTTTCCAGGTACAGGTGGTGACGCTGGTGGCAGATGGAATGACCTCAGGGACAGACGGACGCCCATGCGGGACTAGAAGCAGAACTCCAACCGACTCAGATCGAACTCGAGTCGCCTCCGTGGGATGGCCGTGAGGGGGATTGCGTGGGGATGTGCCTTCCCTGTTCCCTCCAGGGCTATTAGAGATAAACCACTCGGCAGTTGAATACAAGCCGATGTCCTGTCGAGGGCTGAAATACCGGTTCCCTTTACCTGCAGCACCGCACTCACAGGACCTCAGCTCTGCATGGAGAAAGGAGGAAAAACAGACAGGAAAAAGCCCCAAACGGAGCGGGGAAAAGCAGGAATTAAATCAGGAGCGAGGATCTGGCTGAGCACAGCTCCCAGGGCCAGGGAGGGCCCTTGGTGGAAGGTTTGGCAGCACCTCCTCAGCCCCGTGGAGACCAACCAAGAGTGACCGAGACAGAGGCAGGAGACGCCTCGGCACGTACACACACACACACACACACACACAGGCTGCGACACGGTGGGTGAAACATTGACATTTATATTGAAATATGCACTAACAGTGAGTTCTACCAGCCGATGCATTTTTGCCAAAGCAGAATCACAATGGTTGTGTCCCGGGGAAGGCTCGGGGCAGTGGGTGGGCAGCGAGGGGAGGGACAGGCCTTCCTCATGGCTCCCATCCTGCCTCATCCTCCTGCCCCGCACCTCACAAGACTCTGTCATTTCACATCTTCTGTTTGTTTGTTTTCCTCTCTGCTGCAATAAACACCAAACTGGGAATGCTCACTTAGAGAAGCCCTTAGCTCCAGCACAGGCCCCTCCCGAGGGACATCCAGAGCTGGAATTGAAGCTTTCCCACACGAGGCACTCGGTTTTCAGCACTAGGTGAGCGAGGAGGCAGAACCCTCTTGCTCACAACACCTCTCAGGTGAGCAGGGCAGTTTCCTGCCAGGCAGAGCCAAGTTTGAGTGGAGAAGACACTGTCCTCCCTCTCCAGCACCAGGGCCGGAGCAGAGCCGTGAGCACTGAACCAGCACAGAGCGTGGCACCTCAGCAAGCCAAGCCAAAGCAGAGCCAGCAGAGCCTCCCTGGTGACACTCCAGAGCCTCCGGAGCCTGCCAAACCTCCCGGTCCACTCGGCACCCTGCCAAAGGGGCTGACTCACAGCGGGCACAGGGTGCCGAGTGGAGAAGCCGGAGCTTTACTGGAGTACATTCCTGGTTAGCATCTCTTCAGCCAAATGCAGCAGCAGCAGCGGGAAGGGAAGCAGGGATGCACAGATTAACTAGCACACACTTGCCTTTTCTCACAAGCCTGGAGAGATGGAAAGCTCTCAGGGAGTAGAATGAGTTTTATCCTGGCTCCCTGAGGGGGCTGGGGGTGGGATAAGCCCTTCCCCGGGAACTCTGCTCTGCAGTGTACTTTTAACATCTGATTTTCCACTTGCCCTTCCCCAATTTCTCCAGCCAGCACCTTACGGGAAGCGTGAGCAGCGTTCCCTCAAAGCCTGCCCTGCAAGGCCAGGAGTGCAAAGCCAGCCTCAGGGAGCAGCATCCCTGGTCTGGATCATGGGGGCAGGATGTGATCCCTCCTCTCCCGTGGCACTCCGCAACTCCCTGCGTCTGATCCTGGCAAGGGGAACACTTCACCTTTCCTTCATCTGTGTGTAGATCACATATACTGGAAACAAAACACACACTATGCATGCAATCCAGGCAGGAATCCTGCTATGATCAAATCTACAGGAGGAGGGGGATGAGGTGGGACGTTACGGGATTCCTCAATGCTAGGTCAGAGTTACACACCAGCCCCTTGGCTACAGCAAAGGGCAGACAGACTATGTACAGTACCTATGGGCTTCAGCAAGGACACCTGAGCACCTCCCTCGGCACACAGAGGGAAGCTCTCTGTTCCTCCCAGATTTACCTGCACGTGGATCCCACGGGAAGCACAAACGCAGCAAGGCCTGTGTGGCACCACTGAGCTCCAACTCCAGCAGGTAAGCCAGGGAGGAAGAGACTTGGTTTAAAATAGTTATCAATTTGCAAGTTATCAATTCATCCAGGGCCCTGCTTCTTGGGTCCAAACTGTTTCTTTCTGAAAGAGAACCTCTCAGTTTTAAATGAAAGGCTGTCTCACTAAAACAAGCCCTAACTACAAACCAAACCAAAGTCCCACCTAGCCACAGCCCCTTAGGGGGGCACCTGCCCCTCCAGCTCCCTTGCTAGAGGTGAGGAGCAGTGTCTAGGGCAGGGAAAGCTACGCCTTAACTTCACTTTTTACTGTAAGAGGCTGTAGTTGCTCAAATAAAATGTTTATACAAGTAAACCAGTAGCAATAAAGAAATATACACCTTGGGATCTGTAAAGCTTCAGTGTGACTTGGGCCTTGCAGCCAGGGGCTGTTCATGTGGGTTTGCTTTAGAAAAAAAAGGATGTAACAGTCATACTTGATTAAAAAAAAAAAGAAAAAAAGGAACAAGGAACAGCACTGCAAAGAGCCCTGTGGTGCAGGGACCTCAGAGGGATGTCTGTCAGTTCCAGGGAGCAAGGAAGTGACTGCCAGATTATTGGATCATTAAAATCCTACACTGAGCAACTGCTAAAAGCCAGCGACCCCACAGGCAGCAGGAGCAGGGCAGAGCAGCAGCACCCGAACAGGAGAGTTCCCAGGAGAGCTGCGTGGGAGGGAAGGAAGGTGCCCCCGGGAGAGCTGCGTGGGAGGGAAGACGCCCTGGCTAGCAGGCGTGGGGAGACAAGCACGAGACAAGCACCTGGGAGTGTTGCACGAGCTCAGGTAACCGTTTGCTTCTTTAAATTTCTGAATTCCAGTTTCATGCTGCTTCAGAAAGGAGTGAGAAAACAACACGTTTCATTTAAACCCCCCAGTAAAAAAGAACAAACGACAAACAAAAAAAAAAAATCAAAAAACCCCAAACCTCTAAAAGGTGGGACCAAGTTTGGAAAAATGCATCTGTTCTGGCTTTTGCAAGTGGAATGTGATTCTTGTTCCCAGGCAAATACACAGAGCACGATGGCTACAGCCAGGAATGGTGAGCCAGGCGTGGTGTCGGACAGGCTACAAGGGGTTCTAGGACAACCACAGAGCAACAAGACATGAGAGGGGCACAGAGTGACAGTCCTGTTCTCGTTTTAAATGAGGAATGGTTTAAAAGTAAAACTCTTCTTCAGCTAATTTCCTCCTGCAATAAAACCAACCAAGCCGGCCCTTGTATGTACAAGACCAGTTAAACACGAGCCTTCCCCCTCAAAACACTAGGTACGGACATCCGGTAACATTCTATAATGGAAAGTGCTTTAAGAAAGAAGGATTCTGTAGTGCCAGTGACAGAACTGATCTGATGGGCTGGATGATGCTCTCGGCGCCGACATCAGCGGCTCAGGCCAGGGCAGCTCGTTTCTCCTCGGGGGTCTCCTCCAGCAGCTGCATGATCAGTTCGTGGAGGGGCTTGCAGACCTTGGCGTACCCCCCGCCCGTCAGGTGCAGGAAATCGAACATGTCGTGGTAGGAGATGGTGCCATCCGAGTGCACGAAGCCCACGTCCACGTCCAGCAGCTGGACGTTGGGCAGCTTGGGGAGCGAGGCTTTGAGCAGGTTGTTCACCTTGGCGTTCTTCTGCCGCAGCGGGTTTGGCTTCTCTCCACGAGGTAGCAGGCCCTGGCACAAGGAGGAGGCAAAAAAAGTGCTCTGCATGATTCTGATGGCAACAGGAGGCCTGCTTTCCCTTCCAACTTGGGCTGCCTGTCAAGATTCAGGATATCTGTGACAAGAGGAACTCATCCCTTGAATCAGAATTTGTCCGTCCAGACCTAATGTGAAATGCAGATGAGCTACAAGCGTGACTGGCAGGGCACCTGTTTTCTTTTAATTTTTAAATATAACAGCTTCTGCTCTTTTGGGCTTTTTTCCTGCCATTGCCCAGCTCCTCAGCAAGAGAGGCAGCAGCTAAGCTGTTAGGATAAGGAAGCCAACTAGGATTTGGGCACTTATCTTCCCCTCACAGGACTTCCTCAGCAACACTTTGGAGTGGCATAGTTAACGGGATGAGTCCACCCACCTCTGGAAGGGCCAGAGGAGGGCTCCTGCAAAGCCAAGCCAGCAAGGAGAGGCATAAAGCAAAGGACAGATAAAGTGACTGCTCCTGGAGACGTACCAGTACAATGACTTTGGCCTGTGGCTGCTGGGTGTTTATCAGGTGCACGATGGCCTCGATCCCCCCTGCTACTTCTTCTGCTGTGTTTTCATGATTATTTGTTCCAACCCAAACAACAATGACCTACAAAGAGAAAAAAAAAAAGAATGTTTGCAGCTTTTCCAGAGCAAGTTTTAACGGGCTGATGACCCTGAAATCCCTGCATAAACATCATGGGTGGCTGGTGAGCTGCGGGGAGGGTCGGGCTTAAGGCTGAACTCAGGCTGACAGAGTTTAGCCCTGGGCAGGCAATGCCCACTGCTCTCGGGGAAGACACTGTCCAGGGCTGCAACTGCAGGTGCAGAGAGGGCAGGTGACCTTCACTGCACACCTGAACATCTTCCCCAACTCTGCAGTGAATACTTCTCATCCCTTTCCAGAGGGCATGGATACAGCTCAGGCCCAAGAGGCGGCTGCAACTCCAAGCTACACCTGGCACAGGTAAATCACAGAATTACAGAATGGCCTGAGTTGGAAGGCCATTCTCTCTTTCAGTTTGAAGCCATTCCCCCCCTGCTCTGCTCCCAAGTACACCCCAATGCCTGGAGCACCCAGTGCCAGCAGGTGCTCAGACAAAAAAGTCCATCTGCTCCCTGAGTTCTGCCCCACTCTGTCTCCCCTCAGTCAGCACAGGGCTGCCCAGTTGGGTTCTCTGCTGGTACCTTGGGTTTAATGTTCTCCAGTTCACCGTTCTTCAGTCTCCATAGAACATGTCCCGTGGTGTCTCCACCAATCCCAAAATTCAGTGCATGGAGTGGTGAGAAGAGCTCTCGCCATATCTGTAAGCAGAAATCAAGGTGCTGTTTCAGAGCAGCATCCTGACTGTGAAGGGAACACACTGCACTGAGTTAATGGGAGCCCTTCTCTCACAACTCACTCCACAAAGGGCACTTAGACACAGGATGAGGCTTTACAGAGCTGCTGATGTTCAGTCTCTCAGACCTGGCACAAAGGGGAAGACTTCCTGAGCAGTGATTTGCCCAACTCAGCAGAGACCCAGAGCGCTGATCTGTTGCAGACTTAGGCACGGGGCCTCTGAAGAAGGAATCTGTGACCTGATTAAATCCTTTTCATCCCCAGGTAACAAAACTAGAACAAAGGGAAGCAGCTCTTGCAGAACAAAGCTGCTCGGCCACCACCATGGCGGAGCAGAGCTCTTCTTTGCCCCAAGAGCCAAAAAGCCACTGCTCTTCTCTGCCCCAGCAGTTTTAGGGAGAAGCCAGTGTGCCAATGCCTCAGGTACCCTGAGTGCTATGGGATTAAATGTAGGGGATACCAGGGACACCCACAGGGGATGTGATGGGAGGCTGGAATCTGAGAGCCAAGGGGCTCTGTATGTGTGCCAAAATGAAGGCAGCTGGTCGTGGCCCCAGAGAAGGAGACAAACAGCTCAGGGAGGTCAAGCGGCCATGTAAAGCCCAGGCACTGCTTTCAGGAAGCAGGGCAGGAACGCCTCGGGAGACAGCAGTGAAACGGGAACAGAGGGAATCATCAGGATTGCACGTGATCACCAGCTCCTGGGTTAGCGAGAGACGCGCTCCAGCTCCTCCAGCCCACTTTTCTCCCCCCTTCATCCCTACCTCGTACTGCTGTAGCAACTGCACCATGGAGTCCCCCACGAAGAGCACGTCGGGCTCCTTGTCTTTGCAGTCCAGGACAAACCGATTGTGCTGTGAGAGAGGAGCAGCATGGTGGCAATTCCTGCTGGGCATCTATCCCTGCTGCAGGGCAGGGACAGCTGCCCAGCCGGCCTCCCCTGCTGCCATTCCCCCGAGCCCTTCCCTGCGTTAACCCGCCCTCCTCTTGGCACTGCTTGGAGACATTTACACGGCTGGATGAGATCCCCTCTCAGTCTTCTCTGGACTAAGCAGGCCCAGCTCCCACAGTCCCTCCCCATCAGAGAGATGCTCCAGACCCCTCCTCCCTTGCTCCATCATGACAGGACACACAGGTAGGACACACAACTGGGCTGTTGTGGCCTCAGGGTCACAAGTGTGACCAGGAATGGGGATCTCCCCTCCCAGGGCTCCCTGTGCCCCTCCAGCCTCACCTGTGACATCCACCTGTCATCCCCCTGGATGTCCTCAGCGGCATGTGGCACTGCTGCCGGGTTGGAGTCCCCCATGCCCATCCTGTTCCTGTGGAAAGAACAGTTCCCACACCAGCTGCTTCCAGCAGTGCCATGGCTGGGAAATAAGGGCTGCCTGGCTGCTGGAAAACACTGCCCTTCCTGACATCCACAGTTCCTGTGCGTGCTGGTGGCTGGCTGACAACAACAACAGGGATGTTATTCCATGCATCTGGCATTCCCCCTGGAGCCATGGACTGGAAAACAAAGGCCAGCTCCAAGGATGCTCTGCAGACCCACACCTGAGCTTTAATAACCTGACAGCAAACACGGATACTTTGGGGATTAGCCCCTATTAACGTCCAGAGATCCAGCTTACAGCCACTGAGCTCCACAGCCCAGGTGGATAATCTGGCTCCAGGAGCAGCGGGATTGATCCCAGAATCACAGAATGGCTGGGGCTGGAAGGCACCTCTGGGGATCACCCTGTCCAAGGCAGGGCCACCTGGAGCGGGTGACACAGGAGCACATCCAGGTGGGCTTGGGATGTCTCCAGAGAGGGACACTCCACGGCCTCCCTGGGCAGCCGTTCCAGCGCTCTGGAAAGAAGTGCTTCCTCACGGCTTGGTTCCGATTGTGGCCGTGTCGCCGAACAGAGCGTGGCACCGCGCCCTGAGCACCCCCAGGAGGTACCTGTGTGGCCTGACGGCACCCACTCTCAGTCTTTTCTCCGGACTAACCAGGCCCAGCTCCCGCACGGGAGACGCTCCAGACCCCTCACCGTCCCTGTGGATCCCGCGGGAATTGCCGCAGGAGGAGCCGCGGGACGATGGGCTCACACCCACCGCGGCGGGCTGGGCTCAGCGGGGCGGCTCCCTCCGCGCCGCGCTCCGCTCCCTCCCGCTCCCCGCGCTCCCCGCGCCGGTGCTCCGCCATGCCCCCGCCGCGCCGGGCCCTCCCCGCGGGTGCCCCCCGCACTCACGGCGGCTGCGGCTCCTTCCCCCGCGACTCCATGGCGGGCGCGTCCCCTGCGCTCGGCCCCGCGCGCCTGCGCCGCCCGCGCCGCCGCTTCCGCTTCCGCCCCGCGCGCCAGGGGAAGTCCCGCCCGCCCCGAAATGACGTCATTGCACGGAACTGTGACGTCACACCGCCATCCTCGAGGGGAGGCGCGACCCGGCCCCGTGTGCGTGTGTGTGTGTGTGTCTGTCTGTCTGTCTGTCTGATGTCCCCGCGGGGAGTGACGTCACGAGGAGCGAGCTTGCGGCGTTTTGCCTCATGACGTAATCGCGCCGCCCCGTGACGTCACGCTGCCGAGAGGAGGGGGGCCCCAAACGCAGCGATGTCACGAAAACAAGTTTCCTCCACGACTGGCGGGTTTCCCCCATCTCTCTTCTCCCCGTTTCCTCGCGGGGTTTCCCCCCAAAACCGCGGCGCCTCCCGCCCCGCGGCCGTGACGTCACTTCACCGCTCTCCGACGTCTCTCTCCCCGCCGGGGCGAGGCTCGGGAGCGCGGTCCGTGACGCAGTGACGTCACGAGCACCAAGAATCCCGTTCCCGGCGGGTTTCTCCCCAAAACCGTCCGCCGCGCTCCCTCCGTCGGCCGCGCGGGGGCGCCGCGCGCCGCTGACGTCAGCCGTGACGCCGGGGCCCCGCCCCCGTTGCCATGGCAGCGGCCGCCCCCCCGGCGCCCCCCCGCGGATGAGCTCACGCGGTGCCGCAGCCCCGCGGGGGGGGTTCGCTCCGCGCGACAAGATGGCGGCGGCGGCGGCTGCGGGAGGAGGCGGCGGCGGCGGCGGAGCGGGGGGGCCCCCCGCGGCCCCCCGGCTCTCCCCGGCCCCGCCGCCCCCGCGGCCCCCCGGGCCCGCCCGCATCGGCTACTACGAGATCGAGCGCACCATCGGCAAGGGCAACTTCGCCGTGGTGAAGCTCGCCACGCACCTGGTGACCCGCGCCAAGGTGAGCCCGGCGCGCACCCCCCGGGCGGGTGCGGAGGGCGGCGGGGGGGTGGCCGCGAGCTCCCCCCTGGCCGGGCGGGCCCGGGGCCGCTGTCAGCGGGGTGTCCCCGCGGGTCCCCGCCGCGCCGGGATAACGTGGAGGTGGAGCGGGGGGGATGCGCCCGCGGTACCCGGGATGCGCCCCTGGAGCCGGGGGGGACGCGGAGGTGGGGCGGGGGCAGGTCGTTTCTTACCGAAGCGGGGAGAAAACGATCGTGGCCGAGCGTTCCCAGGGCCGTGAGAAACCGCAGGAAGGGCCTCCCGAGGGAGCGGCGGATCCAGGTGGATCCAGGTGCGGCCGCGCTCCCAGGTGAGCCCGGAGCGCGGCGGGAGCTCCGCGTGGATCCGGGTGCGGGCGAGCCCTGGGACGCGGCGGGAGATCCGCGGCACCGGCGCTGTGCTCGTGATTCCGCCCGTGACACCGAGCTCCCCGAGAGGGCTCGTCTTCCTGCATGCACCAGTGCCACACCGGAATCCTGCCCGGGGACTGCAGCAGGAGGGGAGCGGGGCAGCGCTGGGAAGGCAGCGGACGGGCCGTGGGCACAGCCCCGCTCGGGGCTCCCGGGAGGCGCCGCAGGGGCTGCCCGGGGGTGTCCCTGGGCAGTTTCCCGGTGACATTGTGTGGAAACTGACCGGGGGAAAGTGACCGTGGCGCGGGTTTGCGGGAGCTCCGGCTCTGCGCCCGGGGAACAAAGTGAGAGTCATTGCAGGGGCTGCTTAAAAATCGGTTATTGCACCTCCTGGACAGTTCTTTTCAGGGCTGGCCTGTATTTGCTTGCCCTGTGCCTCCAAGTGCTCGATGCCACAATTTAACCTGCGCTTCAGCTGTTCTGTGCCGTTGTTCTCCCCCTGATAAACCTGAACCTCGCTGATAGAAACAGGGTGATGGGTTCAGGTGCTTGGAGTGCACTGATCCCCCTGAGTGGACATCGCTCCTGAAGAAGCAGTGATCCAACTCCAAGCTGTTTTCCTGTTCCTGTTTCCAGCCTCCCTCGTTGGGTCAAGGTTTCTTTGCAATGGTGCTGACTCTGAAGTTTGCAAAATACCAAAGCAGAGACCATGTTTTGCATGGAAATAGTTGATTTTGTCTGAAGCATGCACTAAAGTTTTGTCTGGGAATTGTGTCCCGCATTGGCAGGGCCAAGGCTGGATTTTGCACGTTGTTTGTGGGTGATGGAAGAGGATGCTAAGCTTGGAAAACTTGTGCTATGCTTAACAGCAGCGTACACTCATTCCTGCTGCCCTGGGGTGACCGAGGGCGGGTTGTGGGCCTTGGGAAGCAGCACAGCTCCTTTCTGGTGGGTTGGTGAGCTGCTGGTGGGCTCTGGAGTGTGTGCTGGGTTGGGGTGTGACACATTAGCCTGCAGCGAGGAGATCCTGTCCCTGTCCCTCTGAGCTCCGAGGGCTCCCCGAGCCCGGGGAAATACCTGTGCTGGAACAACTGCCATCTGTTCCACTGAGCTGGGATAGCTTGGAGCTGAAACTTGACCTGGAAGCTTTCTCAACTCCAAGGTCGGGTTTCCTTTCAAATCCCAGCCTGTGGAGAGGAGTGCGAGCGAGTGGATTGGATTCTGCCTGCAAACCCAGAGCACTGTGGGTTCAGTACTTTTCCTTCGTTGACAGGACTGTTGCTGTTGGCTCTGGGAAAGGAGTAGGAAAGGAGAGAGGAGCTGCTTGGTTCAGGCTCTGTGATTCAGGAGGTTAGAGGGGAGGTGTCAGAAATGTGTTGGAAAGGACGAATCCGTATAGGAAGGCATTTTCGACTGGCAGCAGGAATACAAAATAATGCTACTGCGAGCTTGTCTTCATCACAGTTACACTTTTAACACTTAATGGAAACAACTTGGAAGCAAGCAAAACCTTGGCAAAACGGTCCCATTTAGGGATCTGAAAGAATTCTTTGATCACGGAACGCAAATGCAGCCCTGTTGCTGTGTGTGCTGGCAGTCCCTTCCTGAGGTGATCCCTCTCTCCCAGTAGTGGCTGCGTAGGAGAACCGGGCAGTTCAAATATAGCCACCAAATCCCTGCACAAACTTGACCCCGTGTCACATTCTCTTAGAGAAAAGCTGGTTTGCTCGTCACGGCCCCTCCTTGGGAACTGCGCTCGTCCGGTGTCTCAGAAGGAATTCCACTGTGAATGTCTGTGTGAGCTTGGAAATAGATTGTACCCTGTGTTTTTGGGCCTCTTCCAGGAGGTGAAATTAATGACGGTGTAGGCTGGTGTCCGTTGCTGAGCCTGGAATTAAAGGTGGTCTGTTGATTAGGTGTTGGAGCCTGTTTTCCTTTCCGATGGACATTTACCAGGTCAAGTGGACTTTGACATGACAGTTGGAGATAACAGCCTGAGCATTCCTGGCTCGTGTCCCCTTTTCCCTTAAAAGAGAAGCGAGGGAGTAGTTCGGTGCCTGGTCTGATATTAAAGGACTGGGATTTTCCTGGCCCTTGGGAAGTTGAGCACTGCGTTTATTTAGGGAGAGGAGGAGAGCGTGAGCTGTGTGTGCCTGGCCCTGCTGGGCTGGCACATTCTGCTGACACCGAACGTTGCAGTTTACATAGAACTGCATTTCAGGAGCTGAATGTGGGTCAGCAGTGCTGGGGACACTGAGGAAAGGGAATGTTAATCATCCCAAAGGGCAGGAGGCCTGTATTCATAATTGTCTCTGCCGGAGCTGATGGAATAGAAGGGAACAGTCGGCAATTTACGTATTAACCAAGGCAGCAATTTACATTCAGTCCCTGCCCATGCAAAGTTGGACTCTTGTGCTCTGTCAGAGCTGCTCCGGTGGCTGGGCAGGAGCTGGAGGTGCTGCTCTGACTGGGATGAACTGGGCACCTGCAGGATATCTTGCTGCATCCTCCCTCCTGTCCCCCTCGCCTTTGTCTCTTCTCATCTTTCACAAGAAACCCTTTCTTGCTTCTGTGCTAAGAATCTTCTGAGTGACCCGCTGAATGAATTGTTTTCCACAGAATTTCCATTTATAAATCATCCAAGTGACTTCATTAGAATTCCAGCTCTGTTCAGGCGCTGGGGTTGTTTTTAATGCCACATTTTTTCATAAGGGCTGGTCAGGGAATGTTCACAGAGAGGACTTCATGAGTGCACCGTGGAGCACAGATTGTGCTCTTTGGATGCTCTGTTTCAGCCTTCAGGAGCTGCTGGGGATGAGGAGGGAGGAGAGGGACCACTGTGGCTGCTAGGCAGTGTTGAGAGCTCCCTGCTGTCCTTGTTCCTTCCCTTGCACCATCTCGGAGACAGGAGACCCAGCTGGAGTGTGGAGTGCTGTGTTCCTGCCGTGGCTGCACTGCATTCATGGGGCGTTTCGCTGGGAGATGAGGAGACATTTTCACCCCCATCTTTCTTGTGGAGATTGGCATTGACAGTCCTGGGAGAACACAGCTCCCTCCCAAGTGCCGTGATCTTCCCACTGGGCTGCCTTAGCTTCTTCCAGGCTGGTTGTCCACTTTTGAGTTATTTTCAATAATAGCTGGTAGGGAGCAAAGCTCAGAGCAGGTTTCACTGACTGTGTGTGGTGGGATCCTGTTAAAGGGGGTACCAGGAGTTGTTTTAGTGGATAGTAACCCAAATCTGTGATGCTTTAATCCTGGGCAGAGCACAGCCCTTCTCTCAGCACAGGAGCACTGGAGAAAGGCTGGAATCGAGCTGATTTTTTTTGTAGGTTTTTAACGAGCTAAGCTTTTCCTGGAGAATGGGAGGCAGCTCTGCTCTAACTTGGAGGGGATGTTCCCTTCCATGAGAGAACCGGCTTAGTTTCTGTGGTTTGTCTTTGGGTGAGTTGGAGTCATCAGCAGTGCACATTTTGCACCTGAGTTCTTGGAGGTGGGCACTGTGGCACTTAAACCCAGGATAAAAAGTGGGCTGGTAGACTTCATGGATCATTGGGTTTGGCCTGGCACACTCTGGGGGCCCAACGAGAACCTGCCTGGATTTCTCTCCTCACGTGCAGAGCGCGCTCAGCCCAGTGGGTGGAAAAGCCTCGGTGGCTGCTGTGTCCTGCTCCTCCCGATCCCCGGCGTGTGGCAGCGAGGCACGTGGCTCTGGGATGACTGTGGATTGCTCCCTCCAGCAGCGTGCCCGTGTGATAAGCCCCGTGCCGTGACTCATCATCCTCGTGTCAAGTGGAATTGTTCAATGCCGGTGCCGCACGTTTCGCAATGACCTGTGCAAGGGCCTCGCCTGGTCACCTTTCCGTGATCATTTTCCTTTTCTTCTGCAGCGTTTGTTGGTGCTTCACCCGTCTCCTGGTGGCTATTTCTCACGGCCATGAGGAAAGCCAATGGCTGTGGATGGCTAATTCCGCAGGCAGCATTATCCTGCTGCTCACAGGGCCTTTGTTCTCCTTGCTTGTGTGCTGCAGGAGAGTTGTATTTTAGTTCTCCTTTGGTGGGGAGATTTAGTAAAAGCCTAAAAGCTAGAAAGGAACTTTGGCAAAGCAGAGTTGCCACAGTGGGGATAAGAGGGAGTATTTCCTAAAACCTCACAGAGGCATTGCCTTTATCAACTGTGGGCTGAAGTACTGACATTTTATGTTTCATTACAGCATTTCTCTTGCTGTAGCAAATAACATTTGATTACCAAGAGATTAATGCCAGAGCATGATTGAGTTGGAGACCAGGCTGCTTCTCAGGGAGTGCCAACAGGTATAAATGGGGCCAGGTCACTGTGGGCAGGGTGAACTAGTGGACCTGTGGCACCTGCCCTGAGCCTATTTGGGCAGGAGGAATAGTCTGAAAGAGCCAAGATAATTAATACCTGCTTCTGAGCTGTGTGGTTGTTAGCTTAATTGGAGCATGAGGGGGGTACATCTTTTGTACCTCTTCAACCTGGCTGCTTCCCACCTCCTGTCCAGTGTCCCTTCCTCCCAAAGGTTTGCTGGGCAGGAGCTTTGGAGCTGCTACGACAGGAGAGAAGGTAAAGCAAACCCTGATCAACAAGGTGGTGGCATCTTTGGGCAGGTACAGAAACTGCCCCTGTGAGGAAAAGCCACTGACAGGAGCAGGAAGAGGAACGGCTGTGACACAAACAGGGGTTGGTGTCTCTTTTCCTGGAGGGTCTCACAGAGGTTTTGTGAATGCTGCAGAGGCCTAATGAGGGTTTCTAGAAGCTGTCTCCTCGTTTGTGTTTGAAGGAGGAATTACGTGAGAGGGAAATAAGGAAATGGCAGTGTGTTGCTGGGAGACTGGGCTCCTTGGGTATTAGACATTTTCACGGGGAAGCAGCACTAAGCTCCTTTTTCCTCTCGCTGGCTCTTGTATCAGCCTTGTGCAATGGCTGTGGCAATGTGCTGCCCCAGCAGCTTGCCCCTTCTTGCTCTCATCAACACGATTGCATAACAACTGTGTGTTTTCCCCATGAAAGGAAAGCTTTGGGAAGTTGCTCCAGTGTTGCCAGCAGAGTAGAATTCACCGCTTTGTGGTGGAAGTTCTCCCTGGCTGAAGAGATTCTCATGAGAATTGTGAGCATGATGGGTCCCACCATTGTCAGTCCCACCATCAACTGCACAGCAAGTTGTTGCTTTCAGCTGAACATACACGAGCAAGGGTTAAACTGGCTCCAGTGCCTCCTTTTGGAGCTTGCAGGGTTTAAATAGAGCAATTTGGAGATTCTCTAGTTAAACCATTGTACCCATTTAGTGCAGCCAAGGCCTTTCTGCTGATCCCAGTCCAGGGGTTTAATACGCTGTGTTAACACTTAGATGAAGAAACCACTGAAGGCTGATTCATTATTAGTCATTATGTGTCTTTTTCTAGTAGTTCTGACCCCAAATCTCTCTAGTTGAGGCTAAACCTTGCCCTCTCTGTTAAATGGCCATCAAAGGGGCTTCATAAAAAGGGAATTATGTGGCTTCAGCCAAGTTTCAAAGTAGTCGAATCATGCTAACCCACACAAACAAACTCCCACGGCCAGTGGAACTGACACGTTGAGCTCAAAAATAGCCCAGCGTGTGTGGGGGGAGCTGAGCCGAGCTCTGCTCCGCACGTCAGAGGATGGGCAGGAGATCCTGGAGCAGCCCCAGCACCGAGGTGGATCCCCTTGTACCTTGCCGGGTGTTACCTTGAGGTGTTTGGTTCTTGCAGAGCCCGTGTCCTGGTCACAGTGAAATGTTGCTGTTGCCTCTGGTTATCCTCTGCATCCAGTCTTGGGGGCAATCTCTGGCCAGCTGGAGTTTGGGAGTGGGGTTCTCATAGCATGAAAGAACTGTAGCAAAGAGCTGGTCCTTTGTAGTACCGGCGTGTTGGGAGTGACTCCAGCCCGTGTGACATGCAGGACTTTACTGTGAGGAGATGGGCACAAACCTGCAGTTTGTGGCCTTGGTAGCTTTGATGTTGATACAACTTGATGGCAGGAGTGCAAATGCTCTTCCTGAAAGTCCTTTGGCCATCAAAGGTTTGAAAAGAATGTATAATATGAGTGTTGGCTCATGCCCTTCAGCTGGAGTGGGAGTGGGAGTGGCTCTGGTGTGGGCAGGGTTGGTGGTGGCTGTCAGAGGTGAACATGGCACTGGGAAAGCTCCCCATGGGAGTCAGGGGCTGGAGTTCCCGAGAATCTGTGTGAAGGAGCTGGCGAGTAACGTGGGGATGTGGCTGCAGGAACAAAATGTGCCCTGGCGTGCTGGAAGGTGCAGCTGCAACGGGATGTGGCTCACCTGGCTTGGGATGGGAGTGCTGGGGTCAGCTTGTCCAGAGGGTGATTCAGCACAGCCTGAAGCAGTTCAGCTGAGCCACAGAGAGAATCTGGCCAGGGACTGGAGTGGAAGCCTGAGCAGCCTCCCAGGTCCTGCCTTGGCCATCTAACTAGGGCCTGCTCACAGGAGCAATCTGCGTGCATTGAGTTATCACCTTGATTCGCAGATGGATGAGGTGACTGGCCTGAATTTGAGTGTTGTGCAATGCAGGAGGTGACTTATTGACAGCCCAGTTGGGTGTTTTCATTGTAGTTCAGCTTTTCCCCGACGTTTCCCACTTTCCTGTATGGTTTGGCAGTCGCAAGCTCTGCCTTCAGCTCCTTAAAGCGTCTCATGCAGTTATAGTGCATTAATTATCGAGTTTTGAAGATGGTTTAGAAGAAAAGGAGTCTGTGGGGTATCAGCAGGCGACTGTGGGCCCAGAGCTGGAGGCCGGAGTGGTTTGACAGGGAGCCAGGCCCAGGACGACTGTCAGAGCTCCATTAGCCGAGCGCACGCCTCGGCACTGCTGGGAATACAGAGAATGTGGGGCCGCGGCAGCAGATTAAAGTGTTTCAATTAAAGTCTGGATTTGGAGGCTGCCTGCGTCTGCTGCCTTTCAGCAAGCAGATGGATGTTTCTCGTCTCCTTCCAATAACTTTTAAAATGTGGTTGGTCCCATTGGAAGGAGTTCTGAGTGACAGGGACGCGGTGAGGTGTTTTCAAGGCTGGGGAAGTGCGTGTGGATTTCTGCAGCAGACGGGAAGACACATTTTTTCCAGGTTTTTCCTTACCTAAACAAGGCTCTCTCAGCTTGTTCTGGCTCTTTGGCTGACTTGGGCTTTCAGCTGTGTCTTTTCTTGGATAACCTCTGCCCGTGCAGGGAGTGTGTGCAGGAACACGTATGGAACGTGTATGGAAGATAGCAAGGTGTGTGACAGACCCACAGCCATCACACTTCGGGCACAAGGCGTTTTTTTTAAGGCTCTGGGATCTGCTGTCGTGTAGCCTGAAGTGCTTCTGAATTTTTTGCCTGCATTCAGGCTCATCAGGTGCTTCCAGGTGTGTTTCTGGCCCCTCTCAGGGGAGGGTATCTTTGGAGCCCTGAGGCTTCTCGCTGCTGGGCAAAGGCAGCTGGATTGAAGCTGATGCCTAAAAACTAATTGTAGCATTTCGCAACATGAAGTGTTTTTAATGGAAGGAGTAAGTTGACAAGCTGTATGTCATTGTGTGTGAAGTGTGATCAGATAACACACTGAATTGCAGCAGTGATCCTAATTGGGGCTGGTTCCTGTCTTGGATGGAAGGATACAGTCTGTTCAGGTGTCGTGCTGCCCTTGCAGGAGTCTGGAGCAGTGCTGATGCACAGCTTTACCCTTGCCAGGTAGGCATAGCTGGTTAGGTCTTCTGGAATATAGACTGCATGACAATGGCAGTGAAGAAATTAGGTGAAAGAATGCCTCGTGTCATGTGTGGCTAAATCCTTACAGAGGTGTTTGTCTGTGCTTCCCCTCAGCTGAAACAATCAGTGCTAGAGGAAAGCATTTGCTTTCGGTGGCTGTGGCAGCGTGACCGCGTCTCTGCGCGCCCCAAATTTGAGTTTGAGCTCGTAGCACTGGCAGCAACCGAAGATGAAAAGCATTAGTCTTGGTACTTAGTCTTTCCTCTCTAGATGTGCTTGTAGGAAATCCTTGAGCTGTAATCTTGCAAGTGGCTCTGTCAAGGTTATCAGCCTGGCTGGAGTGCCGCTGACGGGCGGGCTCCGGGCAGCCTGTGCTGCCTGCTCGCTGCTGCCGGGAATTGTCCCGGCCTCAGACAGGGAAAGGGTCATGTGCTGTGTGATTTATGGCAGGTTTTCTCATTCCCAGGTGGCAGCAGACAATGGTGCTCTTCTGCGGGAAGCTCCTGTTGCAGTTGTGTCTTCTTCACCCTGAGGCTGGAACAGCTGTAGCTGCTCTCAGCAGTTTTGGAGGTCGTAGGGCTCCCCCTGCTCCCCCCACCAAACTGATTACGATACAGTTTAGCTTGTAGTCTATTTTTTTGCACATGTAAATGTCCCATTAACCAAACTGCATCGTCCCCAGCAGCCATGAAGGAGCATGTTCTCAGCTGTACAAAGCCCATCTATGTTCTCGCATCTCCGGCGCTCTGACACAGTGAGGGGGTTGTCAGTCGTACAGCAACTGTTTGTTTTCAAGCACAATCTCATTGGAAACCAATAAAAATCATCCTGATTCATTCTCTGTATAAGGATTCTAATACTTGGCTTCCACAGAGGTGGTTTTTCCCCTGAGCTGCTCTGGGAAGTGTAAGATAAAAAAAAACCAAACCCAAAGATTTTTCCTTTCTGTTGGTTAATTCAGCTGGTTTGTGTTAGAAACAAAGTGCAGAGCTGGTGGAGAAGGAAATCACAGTCGCTCCCTCCCCACTTGCTGCAGCGTGGGTGTCGTGTGCCCACTGCCCTGGCAGAGCTGAGGTGCACGGGGAAACCTGTGCTTAGTCAGAACAAAATATTCATCTGTTTTTTCATCCAAGTTGAGACTCCCATTACATGGTAAAATGACAAGCTGAAGGCTGACTATAGGTATTTTCCCACTCAGTGGGAGCTTATGCAGTTTCTGAGTCATTTGCTGACAGTGTGAGCCTTAGTCTCTGGTTTGCCTCGTGTGTGTGTGTGTGCTGCTGGTCCCAGTTTGGTTCCACAGACACAACTGGATCCTTGTTTTCACTCACCATCGACACAGTCGGGTATGAAGTTAGTTCCTTCATGTGAGCCCAAAGGAAAATGTAGTGGTTCAGGGACTGCAGTCTGGGATTTGAAACCATACCACCTTTTTTTAAAGGTAAGGGTGGGATGCAGCCCCTAATTATGAGGGTCACTAAATTGTTGAGTTCCTTTCTGAATGATGATCAAATTACTTGTAGGGCTTAACTTAAAAGGCAGATGGGTTTAGGATGCAGATAAACTCTTCAGAGACGTGTCAAATTTTGCATGTCCTGAGACAACATGAAGGGAGCACCTAATCCTGATCTAGATGAGGTTTTATATAAGAGGTGTAACTAAAGTTGCCTTGAAAAGTGCAGTGGGCAGACTAACCAGCACGTGGCCAAACAGTTTGTGGGGGCGTTGAGGTTCCTTGTTGCTCTCTGATAGCAACAAGGTGCAAAGCATCAGTTGCTTTAGTGCAGCAGGAAATTAGTGGGAAAACTAAACGTGTCAGAGCTTTCACCATGGCAACAAAGCCCTGCTCGCAGCACAGCGAGACAAAAGCAGGTCAGGTCTGTGTGGAGCAAGGTGGGAGCCTTCTCCAGGCTGAGTGTCTCCAAACCTGCCCTTTTCGTGGGCAAGAGAACGTGATGTAAAGGGCTGGTAAGGTGACAATGAACTTCAGGATTTGGAGTTGGGAATTAGAAGTGGGTTCTGCCCATCTCATGCTTGTGTCAGCAGAGCATCTGACTTGGGACGTGGTCACTACCCCAAGGCTGCCAGAGCTCAAGGAGTGTTTGGACAACACCCCCAGGCACATGGTGGGATTCTCAGGGCTGTCCTGTGCAGGGCCAGGAGTTGGACTTTGATGATCCTTGTGGGTCCCTTGCAACTCAGGATAGTGTTTCATTCCATGATTTTATGCTTTGGGAAGGCCACAGTGGATGGGAATGTTTTATAAATGCCAAACAGTCATTCAGATTGTTTCCCTTTCCCTGAAACTGATTGTAAATAACAGAGAGGTTGTATGTGACAGTGCCCAGCATAATTGCTTAATTCTTGGACTCTTTCTCTTGGATTTGTGAACAGCCCACGGGTTGCATGAGCACCAGATCACGTTCTGATGGCACACCACTAGTCTGCTCATCCATCTTCTTGTTCCGTGTGTTCCAGCGTTTTGAGCCCTTCGATGAGGTCACCAGGACAGGGTTGAGCAGCACTGGCATCAGTGACACATGGAAGAGCCATCTCTGCTTCTGTCCCCCCGACAGTGTCTCTCAACACACGTGGTTTGGCCATCCCCAGGCAGGCCCCAGGCCACGGTGGAACACACAGCAGCGGGCTCTGAGCAATGCTCCCACGGTGCTGCCACTCAGGAGTTGTTTTCCCCATAATTGAGCAGGATATTAAAAGGTTTATGGTTTACAGTTACAGGCGTTGCTCTGGCCGGAGGAGCGTCGAAATCGATACGGCAATTACTGCCGGGCTCGTCACGGGTTGTGACTCTCACATGCTTGGGGAGACAAAAGTGGAAGTGGCTGGAGGAGTGCCACCAGCGGGGTGGCCACAGGTCTGCCTCTGAGCCAGGGACAGGGTGCTGGGCAGCATTCCTGAGCCAGGGAAGGGGTGCTGGGCAGGTGTCCTGCACCCGCCTGCCATGAGCCCCTTGGAGGCACACAAAGAACTTGCAACCGGGCTGTCAGCTTTGCAGAAAACAAATACTACAAGGGGGAAAAAAGCAACTTTAGAAGTGCTCTGAGAGCAAGAATATTTTATACAATTTGCTTATTCCTGCTGTCTTCTCTTTGGATTCGTCCTCGAGGCCACAACTGAACTGGAGGAGGGAAATGGCAGCAGTGACCAGGCCTGGGTGGCCCTGGTCGGGAAGCACTGCTTCCTGCCGGATTTGCATCCCAAGCCCTAAGTCAGCACTTCGGGGCTGTGTGTGGTAGGGTGCCCTGGCTTGTTGGAGTGAGTCATCATTCAAATAGTCACCAGAGCAAACGTGCTTGTCCAAACAAGAGCAGCTCTGCAGAGGCACCCCGGCTGCTCCGAAGCAGTTACGTGTCTGAGGTGAACAGCAAAACGCTTCTTGTTTTACCACCTGCAGGTCTCCAGAGTCCCAAACCGTGCACAGTAGTCGATGTGGTAGCACCGCCCTCCCTGCTGCCTGGAACAAAGCTTGCTTCCTGTCCTCCGAGGTCAGATCCTATCGAGTTGGAGGGAGCAGTGGTTTGGGCTGAGCAGATGTTTTCCTCGCTGGGTCCCAGAACAAAGGCTGCTCTGCAGTGTCTCCACTGGTGCCTCCTCCTCCTTGCAGGTGGAAACCTCAGCTGTGCATCTGAGTTTAGTGGCGTGATTCAGTGCTAGGATGGATGCTCCAGTGGTTGGTTAGAATAGGAATATCCACTCTCAATTAAAATGGTGATTAAGATAGCTTTTTATTTTTTGCCAGGCTCCTTTTCCTTATCTTAATTGTGTTTTAAGATATTGAAGGCAGTTCCAGTCTTCTGTTTGTTTTGATCCTTTGTTTTCAGCAGGCTTTGCACAGGAGAGGCTCTGCAAGAGTAACAGTGTCACGGGAAGGTGGTTTGAGATTTCAGAGTCCTCCTATTTCAGGGCTGGAGTAAGAGTTGTTTGTGATGTGTGACTTGAGTGAGTCACCTCCAGTCAGAGGCAGCTGTCAGCCACACTGACCTGCGCACGGTCCGACCCATGTGCACTACACCTGGCTGGGGTTATCCCGAGCAGGGCACCTCCAGCAGGGGCCTGGCTGGGGCTCCAGCCTTCCTTTCCCATGGGAAACCATTACACCTGCGTGGGAAAAGCACTGTCACCTCAGCTGTGGCCTGCCTCCTGCCACGCTCCTACCCTGTCAGCTTTTGGGGAGATTCCTCTCCCAGATGCCCTCCTGCCTGAGGAGCACTGCTTTTGGTCCTCTGGCTGTTTGTGTTAAGTGTTAAGAAGCTGCCCGGCCTCTGGCCCCACTGCTGGGCAGAGAGTGTTGTGACACTGTTCTGGTGACACTGTTTTGGCTTTGGATAACATTTCTCTTTGTGATGGCCCCTCTGTCCTTGGGCGTCCTGTGGTTGTGTCTCCGGCTGTCGGCGCGGTCAGCTCGGCAGGCGCAGGGCAGACACAGCACCAGGGCAGGTGCAGCCCAAGCACGGGGCTGACGTGCCTCGTTGGGTCTGTCTGGGTGGTTTTGTGGCTGATGGAAGAGTTATGGAGCTGGTGAGGCTGGGAAGGGAATTGTGCCCTGTTCCAACACAAAGGTGCAAATCAGCTCCTGCTGGCGTGGTCCTGCTGCTCTGGCCCTGGCAGCATCCATTGAGAGTGACAACGCCGGGCTCGCGATGTGGGAATCCTTCCGTGGAGTTCATTTTCCTCATTGTTGGCAAACTGTGAGCCAAATGTGTACACAGTTTAGAGCAACAACTTCCTATTGACAGTGCTTTCAGAGGAACTGTTGTTTATAAAGTGAGGGATTTCCAGCTTTCTTTTTCTCTCTCCAGTGCAGAGTAAACTCTGGAAACTGATTGTTTCATTTTCTGACTGCTTGATAATAGTTGTTGGATTCTACTGCTGTTGGTGAAACCCACAGGCTGACGGGAAGGCTGAGTTCTGTATTTTGGATGTTTCTAGACCTATATGCAGTGTAAGACCTCTGAGGATGGGTGGAATACAGGTGACAAAAGGTGTGTGAACAGGAAACACAGATCTCCAGCTGAACGTTACACCTTGGCTCTGTGATAGTGGTGGTAGTGGGAAGGTCTTGACACAGGCTCTGTGTTTTAGCTGGAAGAGAAATTTAGGTGATATGGGAACAAGAGGAAAAAAGGAAGGAAAATATGTGTATCCTTGCTGTTTGGTCTGTGTTTGTGTGGCACGGACAGCATGAGCAGTGCTGTGCTGCTCTCCTGTGTGCTGGGACTCACTGCTCAGGTTCTTAATCCTGCTGCAAAAAGCTTTTTGGGGAATGAAGGAATTGGGATCCATTCTCGCTGATGTGTACAAAGTACCTTTTCATGGCACTGCCCAGCCAGTTCCATCGGGGTGAGTGGCAGCGAGTGCCTCTCCTCGCACGGTTGGGCTTCGCTCCAGGGTGTTTCATCTCACGCACACGTATGACAATGTTGTAAAAACATAAATCCCTAAGCCTCTCCTGGTGATATTACTGTCATTACTCTGCTAGTAGTTTTCAGAAGTTAGGGTTTAAGTGGTTCCCTGATTCTGTCCTCTCCTGCGATATGTCTAAAACCGCCCCTGGAATTAGTGCCAAACACGGTGGTTGGAAGTCAGGTTGAGTGACGCCTTCGGCAACCAGCTCAAGATCAGCAGGAGCAGATACAAGATACTCGGTTGCTGTTCAAGCTGATAGTGCCAGGGAAATATTTAGCACATAGGTGACACTTCTAATCTTTAAAGCACTTCATAAACATTGGCTAATCCCACAGTGCAGTTCTTGGTTGGCAACCTATCTGTCTTCCCTGGAGAGAACAAACGGCTGGAGGACTCTGGGAAGCTGCAGTACAAGGCTGCGATAGAGATTGAATTTCAATTGGATTTTTTTAAAGTATAATACAAGCTACAAGATTCGCTGCTTCTGTGACCTGAAGCAGCTGAGCTGCGTGCACTGCACCCATACCTGGAGTGGGGATTCCCTGGTGGGACAGTGGACTGAGCTGTGCAGCAGGGCGAGGGAGGGTCAGGAGAGGTATTTTTAATTCCATGGGCACAGTTGTCCTCTGCTCTTTGGTAGCTCATCCTCTGCCTTCCCAAGGGCCCCCAGCTTGGCTCTGGGGCCTTTCCAGCTGGCTGTGGACAGCACATCTGTCCCCTTGAGCACACCTTGGGGCCTGGCTGGGCAGCTGCACGACATGCTGTGTGAGCACCAGCCCTGCAGGAGAGTCACTAGCAGTCGGAGTGGGAGTCCTCAAAAGCAAACTATGGCAAAACACTGTTGTACAGCTGTGGTTTGCTGTGAGGAGAAAAGCAGAATGACTTCTGCTCTTCAAGAGCTTGACCCTTCCCTTCAGCACCCTGCTCTCATGGGAAGAGCAAATCCACAGGCAGGGAAGGTGAGTACCTCTGTGGGGTTCATCAGCTGCACCCCAGGTCATCGGTGGCAGATGAGCAGCAGACCCAGTAGGTGAGTGAAAGGGAGTGGGAAATGGCACTGGCTGCAATAGCAGATGAGGCATCTCCTCGAGCCTTGGGGCAGCCCCGACTGCAGCTCTGAGAGTGCCCGAATCCCCGAGCTGCGGAGGGAGGAGAGGCTCTGCCTCTCATGTTGAAACCGGGGCACTGTGTAGGAAGGAACGTAAGATTTGTATCATCAAAGGCTGAAAGCAAGAGGGAACATGATTTTGTAGCCTAGTGATGAGGGAACTCCCCTGGGAGGGGATAGGGATCAGCTTCCATCTGTGCTCCAGGGACTGTTTATGTATTTTGTGTTGAGAATTGCTGGATGAAGCACATCTCGAGGTGCACTGAGTTTCTGAGGAGTAAATGGTGGTGTACTGGGTTGGCTGACTGTGCTTCACCACCACTGGGGCTTCTGCACTTGCCTTGTCTCTTTTAGACTGTTTTTAGGGCAGGGACCTTGGTTATTTACAGCTGAGTTACCAGAGCTTAGGGAATTAATACGTCTCGTGCCCACTGCAAGTATTAACCAACCACAGGAGTACTACCAGTGTTCTACGAGGAAACTACAGCGTGTTTGTTTGACCTTCTTCAGATACCCAAAGGTGTAAAGATAATGCAGTGTGTGAGACAGCTTTGACCAGAAGATGAGGTAGTTATCAGGAGTTACGAGCTGACAAAGAACCAGTGTTGTTTAGATCTTGTGATTAAGTCCTTTCACTTCTGATTTACTACTCGGGTATCTAAATTGCTTAATGAGAGAGAGTAATATGAAAGTAGCAAGGTAGGAAGCCTGGTTTCCAGTAAGCTTAAACCACAAGGAGTTTATCAGAATCTGGGGGGACAGTCCTGCTATGTATTAATAAAGAAACCAAAAAGGGTTTCTTTGCTTAACAGCTCAGAAGACAGAATATATTTTAATGTTTTTCAGCCTTGGTTTGTAAAAGGTGAAAAAGGTAAGCCAGGTGAGGTGTACAGAAGTAACTGCTCACTTGCTATCAGAAGTAGAAACTACAAGGGCGTTGTTGCATAAAACAAGCCTGGTCCTGTAGCATTTTGTTTAGATAAAAGATACAGAGAACCCTCGGCAGTAACCTGCAGTTATTTACAAGTGCTCGTGGCTTAATGAGCCCGTTCCGTGGGGCGGCCGGGTCAGCCAGCGCGGTGGGGAGGGGGGCTGAGGCAGGGAATGGGGTGACCTGGTGGGAAGGTTGGGGCTTGGAGCAACCTGGTCTGCTGGAAAGTGTCCCTGCCCATGGCACAGGGGTGGAACTGGGTGATCTTTAAGGTCCATTCCAGCCCAAACCAGTCTATGATTCTATCCCATGATCCTGTGATCGGGCACTATGTGGCAGCGCCAGCTTTGTCTGCACCACCACCGACTGTTGGCCAGGGAAGTTGTTTTGATTAGCTGCATCATCCTTGTCTGTGCAGGGATGAATGTTTTCCTCACAAACACCAGCCACCCAGCAAGGAGACTATCAGCTCATGTGGAAGAGGAAGGGTCTGAGCTTTATATAATCTGTTGGCTCAAAGACTTTTCAGAAACAAATCTTGCGACTGAGCTAGAGGCTAATGACAGCAATATGTCTGCTGGCAGCCAGCAGTGATTCAGAATAGCTTTGGATCTATCCATATGCTCTTCTCCTTGCGTTACTTCTCAACAGAGCTGAGTGCAGTTGAGGAGGGGTTTGAGGAGGGTGTGTGGCATGGGAGAGATTCCAGCTTACCTCCTGTCGGGGTAAATCCGCTGCCTGTCTTCCAGACTTCCTGCAGAACGGTGCTGCAGAGAGCTCAGGGAGCGTGAGGGAATCATCTGCTTGCGTGCTGTTACTTTTTACATCAGAAAACGTCATGGCATTGTAAATAAACCCTTCCCTAGTAAAGAATGGGCTGTATATGGGGTTGCTGTGGAGCCTCATCGCTGTAAATTAATTTCCTTAAACAGCCTCTGCAGAAAAACTCTGATCTGTGACTGGATGGCTGCCCTTCTTGAGTGTAGCTTTAGGAGCCCAGGAGAGCATGTGAGCAATGCAGAATGCCTGCTGTTTCCAACCAAGACTTGCACTCTTTTCTTCTTTCTCCTTAGGTAAATAGCTACAGCACTTCAGCAAACCCTCTGTCAGTTCTTTGAGACAGGGAGTTTCTCCTAATGCTTGCAAAAGGGCAAGTCCCACCATTCATGAATGTCTTGGGATGCAGTAAGAGTGGGGTAGAGCTGCCCTAGGCCACCCACTCTGAGATGCAGTGACAACCTGAAGGAAATCTGTGCCCTGCTCCACAAAGACTACATTTGGGGTGGTTTAGGTCTTGCTTTCTCCTTTTTATGGCTCTTACCTGGTGGTTTTGTACCGCAGCTGATAAGTTATTGATGCTGCTCATCCTCCTTCCTGCACACCTCTGCAGGGATGTGCAGCCGAGGCAGGGATGAGTAATGCCTTTGGAAGAAGTGTTCCCCTAACCTTTTATGCTGGATGCGTACATCAAGCATTTGAATCTCTACATTTTCCATTGCACTGGGATGACTGTACATTCCTATCAAATGATTCATTGGATTAACATAACTTTTCTATGAACCAAAATATCTCTTCAGACCCTCAGAGCTAAAGGGATCTTTAGCAGATGCACTGTTGGATGCTCCGTGTGTGTCTTCCGCACCAAGTGCTGTGTACAGACACACTGGAGTGTGAGGCTGTCCTTTTTCTCCCCCTACAAGTGCACTTGGTTCCCTCACATTCCATTTCAGTGACGTTGGAAAGCTTTTTTCTTTCTTTTTCCCCAGAGGGACCGAGCAGAGCTGTTTACCCTCAGCTCGCCAGCTTCCCCTCGGAGAGCAGGACACGGGATGAGCGTGAGGGGGAAGGAGGGGAGAGCACGAGTTCTGCTCCGAGCGGAAGCAGTTTGATCCTCACCTGCTGAGGTGCTGTGCTGCTGTTCATTTGACTTCTGCAGCTCTGTTTGGGTTTCCACGGGCTGTGCTGAGCACATGGGCTGGTTTTGCATTTAGCTGTGGGACTGTGCTTGAGGCTCTGTAGCTGCTTGTGCCAATTTGTGGAGTGCCATTGCTGCAGCGTAGTTCCTGGATCCATCCCTCGAGAGCTGCTCCTCGGAGAGTTGCATCTTGCAAAACTGCTGCCCAGAAATGAGGCACGTTCTGTACGAGCAGCACACCTCGGTCTCAGGGCTGCCAGAGTCAGAGCCTGTGTGGCTGTGGTGTGATTGTGGAGATGAGTGTATCCCAGAAGGTTTGCTGGGAGATAATTCCAGGCTGTTCCTCCAGACTTGCTGATGTAGGGTTGTTTTTTCTTGGTTGTTGTGAAACTGCCCTCAGTGTGCACCTTATCTCAGAGCTGCTTGCCTGTCTTGCTCATTAGCAGCCACGTCTTCCTCCTCCTGGAGCATCGCTCTCGCTTCTGGGCTGCTTTCCAGTTGTGTTTATCTGTGCGCTGGGTGAGCTGCGCTCCCTGGACTAGTTGTTCCTGAACAGTAAGCTGGGAATGATTTCAGCTTGGCAGTGCTGCAATGCTCTGTGCCCGTGGGTAGCTGTGCCCTGCCCGGCCGAGGGGTGCTGTGTGTGCCCATGTCCTGCTCCTCTGGTGACACTGAGCACGGTTTGGCTCCGTCACCCCTGCGAGCTGGCCCTGCAGCTGGACTTGCCTCTGTTAGGGTGTGAAACCATTATTTAAACTTTACCTCCTCTTAATGTGATTTTTGTTTTTATTAAAGTTTTAAGCCTTTCCAAGTTGTTAATCCTGCTGGAATGATGGGCCTGTCGTTTGCAGCTCCCCAGGATACACAGGCTGTGTGCTATGAGGGTGCAGCTAATGACTTCATAGCAGGTTTTATAGTCTGACCTCCAAGCCTGTTGGTTATGTCTGGGAATGAGCAGAGGAATGTGATGCATTGAAGCTGTAGCTTGTAGGAAACCCCTTTTTGTAGGTCTTTGCTGATGGCAGTGACTTGCTCCCTAGCAGGCTCGTGGGTTCTTTACAAGGTGCATGTAATGACCCTGGCCCATTATAGTTATCTCAGATGTCACTGTTATTTATTCTCTGAGACTCTACCACATTCCATTACCAGGGAAAAGTTCTTGTTTTCCCTGAGGCAGCTGTTACATTTAAGGAATTTTTGGTACGTGCTAGAATAGAAACTCATTTTCGTTTTGTACCTGAATCATAGAAAGTCAAGCTAACATGACACAGCTTGGTTCTGCAGAGACAGAGTTCTCTTGTACCACACAGATCTCTGGCTCTGCTCGACTCTTTCTTCTCCTCAGTACCACTGAGAGTGGTAATGATTGTTAGTGTGACCAGTCCTGCAGTGGGTAAATAAACATTTTTTTCAACTGCATTTAAAGAGAGAAAAAATACTAATCAGCCTTGTGAGACAGTGCCCTTAGTTTCTTGCTGCTGTAGTTCAAATTAATAAAAATCTCATTTATCTCCTTCTGGTAATATATGTCCCTGGAGAGCAAGGTCATGGCAAACGATACAAATGAATGAATAGGGGAGATGGGAAATGTGATCTGAAATTCCTGCAGGCTCGCTCATCTCGCACCCTCTGTGTGTCAAGGGAGCCTGGATTTACGTCACTGTGCCTTACATAAGGATCTATAATGTGATAGCTCCCGAGGTTGTGTGGGTCTTGGGAGGCTCCTGTGTAATTGGTTCAGTGTGCGCTCAGCAGAGCTGCACAGCTCCCATGGATGGCTCTGCAGCCAGGGTTGGTGCTTGGGAACCTCTGTGCAGCCCAAAGGTCTATTTTTTTTCCTTTAACCATCACCATTTTCTCTGGCATTCCAGCTGTTGCAGGAGTCTTGGATGGTTAAAAATGCTGAAGAGGTGAAGAGTGCAGTTAAGGTTTAAATCAGCTCCCTGAGGCCAAGCAGTCAATATTTCCCAGAATCCTTGAGGTTGGAAAAAACCTCCAAGTTCACCAAGTCCAACCTGTGCCCCATCCCAATCTTGTCCCTCAGCCCAGAGCACTGAGTGCCATGTCCAGTCCTTCCTTGGACACCTCCAGGGATGGGGACTCCACCACCTCCCTGGGCAGCCCCTTCCAGTGCCTGACCACTCTTTCCATGGAGAAATTCCTCCTGATCTCCAGCCTGAACCTCCCCTGGCACAGCTGGAGGCCGTTCCCTCTCCTCCTGTCCCTTGTTCCCTGGGAGCAGAGCCTGAACCCCCCCCAGCTCCCCCCTCCTCTCAGGGAGTTGCAGAGCCAGAAGGTCCCCCCTGAGCCTCCTTTTCTCCAGGCTGAGCCCCCTCAGCTCCCTCAGCTGCTCCTCACGGGACTCACTTTCCAGACCCTTCCCCAGCTCCATTCCCTTCTCCGGACACAAAAGCAAGGAAAAGTTTTGGTGAATGTCGATACCAAGTGTGAATAAGGTAGTGTTTGGATTGCTGCACTTTTCTATGCTTTCTTGTACAGCTGCAATCAATCTTTTGCCCAAAGCTGGTGAATTGCTTGTTAAATAACTCCCTAGCTCTTGTGCTCGGGTACTCCAGCGGCAACAATGCATTCTGGACGTGCCCTGACCGATGTGCACGTCCCCAGATAAGCAGAACTGCAAAACTAAGGCCTGTTACAGAAGTTCTGTGCTTAATTACTGCAGGTCTTGGGGCATATCCTGTGTCTTGGCTGCTGAGCAGGGGAGTGGGGCAGTGCTGCCCAGGGCTCCGTGTGTGCTGTGCTGTGAGCACTGGTGAGCTCCCGGGCCTGACATTTATGTAGTGGTCTTGTGATACTCCAGGTTTAGAAGGCAGGCAGCTTGTTTTACTGGGCACGTCATCCGATAGCCGTACAGTATGAGCTCCTGGCTGACGTCCCCTCTGACTGTACAGCCCAGGGCTGAGGGCTCTCAAGTGCTGGAGCTCAGGGGCCACGTAAAAAACTGTGTGTAAAAAACCTGCCCCGCGCTGGCTTCGTGTCCGTAAGGATGGAGCAGCTCCCTCCAGAATGGAGATCCTGCCCTCAAGATGGGACTCCGGCCATCCTTATGATAAGAAAGGATCACTTCAAAGCTTGCATCTGTACTTGCAATTTTGTTGTGTTTTGTGGATGTGCAGGAATACGGAAAACTGCTTTCCAGGTGGCACTGAGATGTTGGAGCAAGTCCAAAGAAGGGTCAGGAGCACAATTCTGATGAGAAGTGGCTGAAGATGCTGGGGGGGGCTCAGCCTGGGGTAAAAGGGGCTCGGGGAGGACCTTCTCACTCTCTCCAACTCCCTGACGGGAGGGTGGAGCCAGGTGGGGGTCAGGCTCTGCTCCCAGGGAACAAGTGACAGGACAAGAGGAAACGGCTTCAAGTTGAGCCAGGGGAGGTTTAGATTGGATAGTAGGGAAAGCTTTTCCATAGAAAGAGTGGTCCAGCACTGGAACAGACTGTCCAGGGCAGTGGTGGAGTCACCATCCCTGGAGGGTCTTAAAAGCTGTGTAGATGTGGCACTTGGGAACATGGTTTAGTGGTGGCCTTGGCAGTGTCACTGGACTGATCTTAGGGGCTTTTCCAACCTAAACAATTCTGTGATTCCAAGGCAGCAGGACAGACTGAGACCTTTATTTGATGAGACAGGGGTGATGATGGTCTGTTCCATGCATAGCACCTTTCTGGGCTGCCATTTTCAATTAAGAGCTCTGAAAACAACAAAAAAAGTCCTCTAAGGGAAATGAAGCCCTGCCTTGGCAGCCCCTCTGTCTGATCTTTGGGAAGTGCAGATGTGCATCTTGGAACAATTTACTCCTGGTAGTGTTTAGGGCTACCAGAGTGACTGTTTATTCCCACATATGGAGCATGGTTTCAGAAGGTAATTTAAACAAATGGAGCGCCACTTCCAATTTCTCAGGCTTCTAGTTTAGAAGCCAAAACTGTTCTCCTGGCTCCAGCTTGCCCACCCTGGCTGTATCAGTTCCCACATGGCCTGCCAAGTTTGCAGAGAACTATCTATGGTCCCTTTTTCTTTCTAAGGAGGTAAAAATCCCTTGGCTGAGAGCAGTTTGAGCTTTGTTGGGACGTGGAGTAGGGCAGGGATGTGCAGGTTCTGGGCAGGGAAAGGTGTCGGCAGGGAAACCCCTGACTGGGACTGACCTGTGTTGTTTCTGAAGTCACAGAGATTTTATGAGCTCCCATCTGCCTTCTGCTCCTGCCACAGCTCACGGGGTTGGTTCTGCAGGAGCAGCTGAGCCGTGTGAGGGGGTTAACAAAAGCCGTGAGGTGCTCGGAAGCTCCGTGCTCCTGGTTCGTGCTGGATGCTGCCAAACAGCTTTAGTTCCTGCTGCTGCACTTTGGGAAGGGTAGTTTGGGATCAGAAAATGCCTGTTATCCCTGTGCTGTACGGTCAAGGAAAACACACCCCTGTTCTGTGGCTGTTTGAACTGGAGAGTTGCCTTAATCTATAGTTCTTTTGCTTTTACGTGCACCTCTAAGGTCTAGGCTAAGTAGAATGATTTAGTAGCACATCAGTTTGTGCTTGGGAAAGTAAATGTTTTCAGTCTACTGAAAGCAAATGGGAATGTCTGGTCAGCATCCTGGTGCAATGAGTCCTGACCTGCTGCTTGGAATAAATAGGAAATACTGTGACAGGGGAAAAGCGATGTATTTTGAGCCTGGTGCACGTGTGTGGAAGGGAGCAGTGCTGGTGAGAGTCACTGAGTCGCCTCCCAAAGTTGCACAGTGGTTCCCCAGATGTTTGCAGTGGTCACGGACTTGTCTTTTCTGTGCTGCTGTTACTCTGGGATCCCATGAGCTGTCTGACCTGCTTTATATGTGTGAAGTGGCTCAAATACCCAAAATTCAGACACATGAAGTTGTGTGCTGCAGACTTGGTTTAAGACCCCCAAACGGATCTGTAGGGTGGCTGTATTTGTTTGGTTTTTGTTTTCTTGCAGTTTCTGCGTATATAAAAGAGGCTTTGTCCTCTGTGGGCCCTGAATTTCCCACGTACAAGGAGAGGCATTGAGAGAATTCCAGGCTGCGGCTTTGCTTCCACGTGCCCCTGCTGCATTTACCTGTATTTAGTGCATGTCTCTGACTCAGTGTTTACTCTTCAGTATTTAAACATTCCCTAGAAATTAAATCTTTTAAGAACATTATTCTTCACACCAAGTGCTTGTAGAAGCCCAGTTGTGCAATGCCTACGCTCATGTATTGGCTGCTGTCTTACTCCCTCGGAACAGGATTTACGGTGGCAAAGCAAAGCAGCAGCCACAATTAGAATTTGGGTACTACAGCGCTGAAGTGCTTTCAAAATAGCAGTGTCTGTGCTCCAAAAATACTCCATTGTCCCCTGCTTTAAGTTTTGGAGCCGGTGACAGCCATGGTTACTTGTGAGTCCTGAGGGTGCCCAGGGCAGAATCCCTCTCAGAACTCTTCGGGCACCCGAGCCCTTGGTGCTGCCTGTTGGAATCAGTTTGATTTGCATGGATGGAACAGCAGGGATAAGAGTGACACCCATTCCTGTTTGATTTCTGGCCCTTTGCCATGTGCTGTCACCAACCTGGGGCTAATGGCCGTGTGTGACATTTGGAAGGCAGAGGCTTGGCCAGGGTGATTAGTGGGAAGCTCCCATTGCCCCTCCTTACCTGAATTCCCTCCTCGGAGCTGTGCTGTGCTGCAGCTTGCAGAGAAAGTGAATCATGAGCATGAGATCCATCCTCTGCCATGGAGTGACACCCAGGATCTGTCACAGGTCTCTGCCCTGCACGTGAGGCAGGTTCCTGGGGGGCTTTGGCAGCCTGTGGTCCCAAGTCCCACGGCAGTGTCCGTCTGGGCACCCTTTTGTTCACACCATGCTGTACCACAGGGCCCTGAGAGCCCGGGGCTGTATCATGCTTTGGCTTTGAAGTAGGTTTTCAGCTCCTGAGCACTGTTATCTGTGGGTTTAAGTCATTTCTGCTGATAAGGGAAATCAGATACTCTTGTTGGAAGTGCCTTGTAGGCTTCTCTAGTGTTGCAATTCAGTTCTGCGCCCAAGTGAAAGGTGATTCTCTAACAAGTTGGTCTGTGCAGTTACTGCTGTGGAAGATTCTTCTGTCAAGCTGGCTTTGTTATGAAACAAATTCAAATTTTAAGCAAATCTTTGTGGTTTTGGGGGGGAGCAGAAGCTTTCTGAAGCTCTAAGAGGCAGGTCTTGTGTTGTGACATCACTGGACAGTCTTAGTGGAAATAACTACAAGGGTGTTTTATCCTCAGCAGGCTTTGAGCTTTTCACTTGTTGAAAGTGAGGAAATTCCTGACTTTATTCAGGTATTCCCTCCTCACCCTTCAGTGGAAATACCACTGTAGAACATCAGTTTATTTTAAGCCAGACTTTATGATCAAACCCGGGTTGCCGACCTTGCATCTTCCTTTGTGGTATTATAAACTCTGCTGAGAGCAGCAGGCTGGGGACAGCCAGTGGCTCTCCCACCTCACTGGGGGTAAATTTGGCATGGTTTGTTCTGCTTCTCCTGCAAAGCCCATGTAGGATGAGGGTGAGGAAGGGGCTCTCCATGGCTTGGATGTGTTTTATCTTGGTTGTTGAGGGTTAACGTGTTGAAGGCTGCGTTCCTTTAAGTTTCACTTTTGGCTTTTCTTTCTAAAAATTTCCACTTCATTTCATAACAATTCTGGAGTGAGGGGTGGTGATATTCTGAAACCTTTGAGTCTGAAAATGTTCTGCGTAATCAGGGGCTGGAGGCAGCCACAGTTGTTTTCAGGCCCAGGGGAACCGGTCTTCCTGACAGTAACATTAACCCTCCCTAAATCAGTTAATTGAAGGATTTTTAATTAACTTAAGGGGTGGGAATGGTAAATAGAGGCAGTGGTTTTGAGAAGAAAATTGCTTTCTGCTGAAGTCTTGTGACTGATGAAAATTCTGATGTTTAGAACTAAAAAAATTGTGTCTCACTGCTTTGATCGTTTCTGTTCCATTTGGAGCCAAACACAGGCTCGAGTGACTGGGTTTTGTGGCACACAGCAAACACCATTAGTGATGGAGAATCTGAGAGGTGAACTATAGCCTTCCAGAGCCTTATGTGCACACAAAGACTGGGCTCAAAATGTTGAATGTAATGACTGTGTAGGCTTTGTATTTGAAAATACTTTGTGTGTATTGTTATATTTCTGCCTTCTCAGCTGGTAACCCAACCTGGAACATCTTTGCCAGGCTACACTGCAGCATGGGAAACTTCCCTGAGACTCAGGTCCTTCATCAGGGGTTCAAGTTCAGCCTATAGATGCTGGGGATGCTTTTCAGGGGGGGTGAGGGTGAGTGGTCATGAGCTCTGACATCTGGTTTGGAAGGTGAGAAGTGCTGAACCCTCGTGTTTTTAATCTCCAGATTGCTGTACCTTTCCCAGAGGTGAGTGTCTTCTGGCTGGGCTGGGTTGGTGCCACTGATTTACACGAGTCCTGTTGGCTGGTACAGACTTGCAAAGCCGTGGGTATTGATCCCAAACCCATCCCTGGGCTGCCCTGGCCCTGCGGAGCAGGGGGGATGTTCCATGCTAAGCTGCACCAAAGTGCCGTTTACAAGACATCTTGTGACGGGGCCACTGCTTGTTTGTTCCCATAGAAACTGCCATCTGATCCTGGCACACTACACAAAGGCTCCCGCTGCAAAAGCAGCCTCTAAAAATTCCTGAGTGCATCATCTAGATCGGGCGTTTCGCTTTATCCTTGGCTTTCCTGGCAAAATCTCGTCCCCTTCCCGCCCAGTGTGCTCCATATCCCATAGTGTTATTGGGATTGGCACCTTAAAAATAATCCCAGAAATAAAGGTGACACTGTCACATCCTGATTGTGGTTCAAGAGATGCTGGTGAGGGAGCAGTGTTGGCAGTCCCTGCTGACAGCAGGATGATGCACATGGAGGCATTTGATGTATCTGAAATCTTAGATATTGGGAAAAAATTCCTTATCTGCAAGTGCATGGCTGTTGCTTATAGTTTATTTTGAATATCCCACTGGTTTCACTTTGGTATAGAAAAGACCCAATGCTTACAGGGTTAGAAAAATATCTGTGCAAGTCTGTTTCAGAGCCCAGAATACCATATTCCCAAATGGACCTGATGGCAGATGAAGAGGAACACTGATTCCTTCCATCTTATCCGTCACTTTTGATTTTCTGTGGTACTGTGGTAATCCCAGTGTGATATTTAACGTTTCTACAGCCTTCTTTTTTAACCAGGAGCTATTACACTTCTGAATCTAAGTGCACATTAGAGGTCCTGTGTATGCAGAGCCTGGCCTCCTCCCTGGAATGTGGGCAGAATCCAGTGTGAGAGCCCAGCACGGAGCCACTGCTCGGGCTGTGGCGAGGAGAAGGGAACAGGCCGCTGAGGCTGAGTGAAAGGGATTGTTATATGGGATGACAGATTCCTCTGGAGCTTGTTGCTGTTTGCAGAAGGGAAGCCAAGACATCAGTGCTTAATATCTTCCAGAAGTCCTTTGCTTTAACCCTTGCAGAGCCTCGGGAAATAAACTGGAAGCCAGTGCAAATGCTCCCGGTGGCTCTGGCGGCTTCTCACAGGCAACAAGCAACAGGATGAGAGGATGTAGCCTCAGGCTGTGCCAGGGGAGGTTCATGCTGGACATCAAGAGAAATTTCTTCCTGGAAAGGGTGGTCAGGCACTGGAAGGAGCTGCCCAGGGAGGTGGTGGAGTCCCCATCCCTGGAGGTGTCCAAGGAAGGACTGGATGTGGCACTGAGTGCTCTGGACTGAGGGACAAGGGGTGATCAGTCACAGGTTGGACTCGATGGTCTTGGAGGTCTTTTCCAACCTAAGTGAATCTGTGATTCTGCTGCACATCCTGGTGTGGTGCCAGGTGTTTTTCCTGATAACAGTTTACAGCAGTTGGATTTCTGTGGTGCACAGCAGGCTGGGGAACCAAGCCAGAGGTGCTCTTGCTGTGTGTGTTGGTTTTGTCATTAAAAACCAGCTGTTTTTTGTCATTAAAGAATAGCTACTCTTGTTGAGAGACCTGTTGTGGTGTCCCAGTGCTGGCTGCTCTGTACCTGTTTGACAGGAGTGAGGTTAAGGTATTCCCTCTCCTCTCAGTCCCAGTAGTGTTCTTTGCATTATAAGCGTTGCTTAAAAATGTTCACACCCTGACGTACAGTATGTTCTTAACACATCACTTCATGCACACCAGCTTCTAAATTTCCTCACTTCTGAGCTTTTGTTATTTTCTAATCCAGTAATTCAGACCTGGCTCCGATTGGACGCTCTGTACCTGAAATGCTCTATTTTTCCTCATCACTCGCATTTTTAGGTCGTGACTGAATTAGAGCAAAGTGACAATCCAGGGAACTTTCAGTAACACTTTCAAAATCTGCTTGCTGCAATATCCTGGCAGCTTTGTAAAGACTTGTATTACTGTTTGAGCTGAGCCCTTCCCTCAGACAAGGCTACTCCGTTCCTTGCAGCCCCTCTGCTCCGAGGGAAGGTCTCCACTGGGGCTCAGTTTGCAGCAGGAGCCGTGGCCCTGCCGTGCAGCATTCCTGATGCGTCTCCTGCTGTGACAGATTTCTTCCTGCATGCGACTACATTTCCAAAACTCTGCTGCTAAGCAACTCTCTCCGAGGCCGGTGTTGCTCGAGCAGCGCCCACAAGTAACAGCCCCGTAGGGTTTCCTCCAGCTCTGGCTGCAGGCAGGAGCAGTAGCAGGGTGGGAAATGGGCCCCTTGGAGAGCAGGTGGATGAGGAAAACGATTCTCTGGACACTGGTGGGTCTTCCAGTTTTGGCAGCGCTGGCTCTTTGTCAGCCCGTCACTGCAAGAAAGACATTGAGCGTGTCCAGAGAAGGGAACAGAGCTCTGGAAGGGTCTGGAGAGTCGGTCCCGTGAGGAGCAGCTGGGGGGTCAGCCTGGAGAAAAGGAGCCTCAGGAAATACCTTGTTGCTCTCAACAACTACCTGAAGGGTCGTAGTAAGGTGGGGATTGGCCTCTTCTCGCAGGGAACAAGGGACAGGATGAGAGGACACAGCCTCAAGTTGCACCAGGGGAGGTTTAGATTGGACATCAGGAAGAATTTCTTCACGAGAAGAGTGGTCAGGCACTGGAAGGGACTGTCCAGGGAGGTGGTGGAGTCCCCATCCCTGGAGGTGCCCAAGAAAAGACTGGACGTGGCACTCAGTGCTCTGGGCTGGTTGACAGGGGGGTGTCTGTTCAAAGGTTGGACTCGATGATCTTGGAGGTCTTTTCTAACCTCAATGATTCCGTAATTCTGTAAATAATTCTGTAAATGGCACAGTGGCAATCTTGGGAGATGCTGGGATCAGATGCCTGCAGGGATGTCAGTTGCCACGCACAACAAACTTCTCCTGTCCTAATATTGACAAATGGGTACTCAAGTTGTTGGTAAACCGAATTTTATTTGTTTTTATGGGATGTTTAGGTTGCAGTGCCTCAGTTCAGCTGCTGAGTGGAGAACAATTAAGGAAGTGGTTTGAATGGCGTGACCTGGACTGAAAGGGGACCAGGGTGGGCAAGTGTCCTCCCAGATTTCGATTTGCCTCTTGGCTTTGCTTGCCTACAGGTGGGTGGGAGGCCAAGCTGTAGCTCCAGCAGGAGTCCAGTCAGGCCTAGGCAGAACTGCAGCGTTCCCATCTGCTGTCAGAGCGCCTGCATCTGAGCCTCCTCGGAACAGTGGAGCTTACGTGACCGGGATCTGCTTTTTCAGATGGCATTTGTTGGTTAACTGGTTTGCATCGATTTAAATGCACCTCCATGAGGTTCTGCACTGGTTTAAGCTCATTCAAAAACCGGTTTTAATTAGCAAGTGCAGTCTTTGTGTAGTGAGTGCCAAGATTGCTTTTAATTTGCATGGAAGCCATGGAGGTAGCGCTGCAGACTGTCAGCAGATCATAGGGCTGCACCACAGCCACGTTCATGGCTGAGCCTTCATTCCTTCCACTCAGAACTGCCCTGGTGGATCCTCTGGAATTCCTACAGGGACACTGCTAGTGCTGCAAGCAGGAGCTGCTTTCTCTTTTGGGGTCTGTATGACATGTTACACTTGCACATGGGTTAGATGTGACCAGAGAGGGGCCTGATGTGCACCTGAGCTTTGTGAGCTGATTGGAGCAAGCACAGGCTTGGGAGAGCTCAGTCTGTGCCACAGAAAGGCTCTGAGGGTTTGTGAAGTCTCCATCTCTGCCATAAAGACACTGTTCAGATCAAAAGGTCTTGAGACAGAAAAAAGACGTAAAGAAGGGAAGGAAGAGTTGTGGGGGGAAAGGGGTCTTTACCTGGGTTTTACTTCAGTTTCTTTCCCTTTGGCTTAAGCTAATTTTAGTACTGATTTTTAGATATTCTGCATTTGTAGTCAAGGTATGAGGGAGTGTTATTAAGTGACAGCCCAGGCCTGCTGTCTGTGGATGGACATGTGGATGTATTTCAGTGTACGAGTACTCACTGTAGGCTGGCATTTGTGGGTGTGGTTTGCTCTCCTCCCTCAATCAAATAAATAATTTTCCATACCACCTCTAGTTCACATTCTGACTCCTGTGAAGTTCTCAGCCTTGCATCTGGAAAGCATTACTGGAATTTTATAAGGCTTCTGAACTAAAAACAAATTACTGGCACAAATGTCAGCTCAAGCTGTTGGAGCTGGAGGGGTTTTCTCCTGTAACAGAGTGTGAAATGAAAAGATGGAGAGGTCAGTAGTAATGCAGCGTGAACCCAGTGGAATTTAGGAGACAGGAGTGGTGTGGCTCTGCCATATCTGTGTTTGAGGTGGTTAGGTGTGGCTGCCTGCAGTCTGGTTTGCCGAGACTTGCTCTGCCTTCAGCTCAATCCCAGGTAGTCTCTGGCTGTAGCCGAGAAGGAAGAGGCAGCAGTGGCTGGCACTGGGAGATTCATTGTCTGACCAGAACTCTAAAAAGCTCTGGAAATCTTGTCATTAAGAAGGATAAAGGCTGGAGGTAGATGTGGTGTAGCTTAAGGGATTCCTGTGCTAAGCTGTGGCCAGCTGAGCTCCTTGGTCACTGCTTGGTCCCCTGGATTGCTGGTCAGCCTGGAGCCCCAGGGAATCGCTGAGCAGCCACTGGGTTTTGTGGGGATATGCAGTAATTCCATACATCCTGGATATGCTCTTCCCAGCCAAGCAGCAGCAGCTCTGTGTGGAGTACTGTGTCCTGTCCCTCTGCTCAGCCTCTTCCCAGGTCTGTGTTTGCAGCCTGAGGTGATAATTCGTGGAATCACCCTCACAGCACCTCCCGTTTGCAGCGGGAGGTTCTTCATGCACGGAAATGGTTTGTTTATCTAATGGGCATCTCCAGCTCCCATTCCCTTGCCTTTTCCTGCAATCCCAGTGCCCTTGATGCTGTTCAGAGTGCTCTGGTGCAGTGTCTGTCAGCCAGGGGAGGTAACTCGAGTGTCTGTGTTGTTTCCTGCTGTTGCCCCAGGTGATGAAATGATGAGAAGCTCTGCAGAAGGGTTTGTGCCCTGGGATGCCAAGTGAGGGTGGCAGGTGGAGGAGAGCAGAGGAAGCCCAGCTCTAGCAATGCAACCAAGGTTGCTCATGGCTTGCAGAGCACAATTTCTCCCTTGCTGTGGCTGAACATGCCAGAGCTTACCTGTCATCCCTTGCAGCTTCCAGAAGAGGAACAGAAAGAATTTGCATTTGGGATTAAATCACCATTGAACTGGCACTGAGGGTCCTGTTGTGAGCAGCGAGTTTCAGGCAGGGCACTCACCTCTTGTGCCTGTTTGGTGGCTTCTGTGTGTAAAGAGAAGCTGCAGCTGCTGTGTGGTGGTTTGGTGGTTTCCAGGACTGGAAAAGGAGGAATTGGTCTGTTGGTTGTCAGCATGGGTAAAGGCTGAGCTCCTTGAGGATGCTGTAGATGAGTTTCCTCTGGCTGTGAGGTTTGCAGGCTGTCATACATGCCATGAAATGATGAGATTTTCTAACCTGGGTGGAGCTGGTTCACTGAGCTGTAAATGTAAATGTGGGGTTTGTGCTTTGGTCACTGAAATCCCAGTTCTGTTCCCCCCGGGACAAGGAGAGGTCATGGCAGAGCACAGCGCTCACACAAGCTGGGTATTAACGTTGCAGCAGGCCAAGAGGATTTGGATGTATTGACTTTTCTCATAACACCATCAGTATTTTCTTCACCCTGTGCAAGACACAAGTCCCTGCATTGATTGTGCAGAGGGATGTGGACAAGGTGAGAACTTCCTTCCTGAGCAAATGCAGCTTCTCTGTGCACATCTTCGTCCACAGTTTCCTGCTTTCAGTTGCTGCCAATATTTGCATTTGTGCCACCTCCAAAAGCCACTGATTTTGCTGCAGAGTGGCCTAGTTTTATTTGCTGTATCACTTTTAGTTAGGTGGGTCCTGCTGGTTAGTTAATTCTGAGGAGGAGGTGCCCCTGTTCTGCCCATGAGCTTGCCAGGAGCAGTCTGGGTGTCTGCAGTGTCAGGGCCTCCTTTTTGCCGAGCGCTTTCTTACGACTGAAAATTGTACAAGTTGCCTATTTGCATGTAGAGAGCTCACTTTTAGTGACCCCAAACACACCAGCAGGCTTGTGCTGACAGCTTGCCTGAAAAACATGTGCCTCTGCCAAGCGACTGTCCGTACGGAACCGCGGCGTTGCTGTGGGGTGACATCCGTCCGACTGAGCTCCCGAAAAGGGGCACGACCCGCAGGAGCCTGGAGTTCACACTGTGTTTTTATCACAGCGTGTGTCCATATGCCAGCTAAGTGCCTCTACACGTAGCTAATCTGCATATCATCCCCAGTATATAGTTCCCTATCCCTCTTTTTTTCCCCCTTCAGTGTCCCCCTCTCTGCTTCTGGAGTTCTCCTGAAGGTCCTGTGTGGCTTCAGTATCTGCTTATGGGAGTGATTTTTACCCCTCCAGCAGCTGCTTAATCCAAACAGGCCATGTTCCTGAGCTTCCCAAGTGTTTCTGGCAGGCAGGAGCAACTGGGAAGGGAAGTTGTTCCCTGTCAGCCCCTCTGACAGCTCACGCTGTCAGCCCAGGAAGGCTGTAGCTGTGGTGGACGGAGAGGAGAGGGCTCCTCAGCTGACATAACTGCAAATGTAGAGGAATTCAGGGGGATGAGCCTTTTCCAGGCTTATCCATTTATCAGTCCAAGGACCCTCTGTGGTGACAGCTCCTCGTGGGGCTGTGCTCTGCCACGTGTCCTCAGAGTGACATGGGAGCTGAGCTGCAGGGACACGTCCATCCACAGCAGAAGACATCCAGTGAGTGTTTACTGAGGGCTTCCCGAGAGGAATGTGGAGCAGGAGGACTCCTCAGAACAGTTCTAGGAGATGTCTTGCTCCCAAATGAACATGCTGAGTTTCTCAGTGCAGTCGGATTGCCGGTGCCATCTGTTGGCTCCCGTCCCATGGAGGAGATCCGTGCTGACTTAGGGAATGCCACTGCCACAATTCCACTTCTGTAGCAGTCACTGCTCAGACAGGGCACATGGGCTCCTCCTGAAAGAAGTGGGGTTTTGTGATTGTCACTGCTACAGAAACAGCTGAACTGCAATGGAAAAGGTGCCTTCTTTATGGAATGATCATTCATGCAGGAAAGTTTAATTATAGCTGAATTACAGTTATAATTAGATCTATGCAGATGCATGGCATGAAGGAGTAGATGTTTGCCCAGGCCAGGATCTCGAGCTTGTTCCTTTTTTCACAGCACAGAAGAAAAAGGAAGCATGCACTGTTCCATGGCTCATTTCCACTGAAAACAGACTGTGCTTCCACCTCTTTCCCTGTCAGAGCCTTCCAAGGGGCTGGAGCAGCTCAGAGCAGGGTACCTGTCCTCTCCCTGCCCCTGTGCCACCCTGGCCTCCTCCTGCCCATCTGCCTGGGCACCCAGCAGTTCATTTCCCTTCTTGTTGGCAGGGCAGTATAGTTTCAAGGAAGTCTGTCAGATTATTAACCACACTCAGCTGAGAAACATCATAAATATTAACTCCTGCAAGTTGGTTTTCTCTCCAATTCCAAACCTTGTGCTTCGTTTAGGAGCTCCTCACCTTGGCATGATCTTTAGCTCTGGTGGCTGCCAGATTGGAAAATCTGGTGTCTTGGGGCAGTTTAGGAATTTATAATGTTTGTAGTTATACTTTGGGAATTTTAGGAGAACCCTGTGTGTCTGAGAGCAGGAATTGCCAAGACTCCACTCACTGGGCTGAAGGAAATGGTCAGTGCTCAGGGCAGAGGGGCAGCCTGAGTTCATATCTCTGAGCATTTTGGGTGCACTGAAGGCAACTTGCTGTTTTGGCCTGAAGTGTACCTTCTGTCCCTCCTGACTTCCCGTGGGATGCAGTGGGACATGCTGATATCAGGGATAACTCCGTGCTCCCTTTTGGCCTTCCGGAGTTTTGGTACCTCTCCTTCCTTTTCCCAACCACCACTTTTGCTTTCATGGGGTTGAAATTCCCACTCCATCTCACAAGGCTTTTGCCTGGCGTGCACACATACTCAGCACAGCTTTAGGATCACAAAAATACGGAGCAGTGTTCAGCTGAAGTGCACCAGGAGAAGAAAAATCTGGAAAAACAATGGACAAAAGCCACCTGGCTCCAAAGAGCGGGGCCTCCACAGCAACCTGCAGGTGTCAGTTTGAACACCTTACCTGCCCTCTACCAATTGTTTTTAGCAACTTGTCATTCCTTCCAAATAACAATTCTTTCCTCAAATTACTAGTGTAAGTTTTAGTTGGATCCAAGAAGGAATAAATGAGCTGTTTAGAAGTGGAGGGAACATTTTGTTAATTGGTAGCAGCATGCATGCTCCAGGCTTGGCATTTATCCTCCTGCCTGTAAGCTTCATTAACTTCTGATAAAAGAATAGTTAATTTCTCAGACTCCTTTTTTAGAGTATTTCATTGTTTAAGAATTTAGATCATGGTTTTCTTCCACTTCTACTTGTAGCTGGATTTGTGCTTTATTTAACGATGTTTAGTCTTGCTCGCTCTCTGTGTTATGTGATGTTTGTAAGCATGAGGGAATGCACTTGATTTTTGGGTTTGGGGTTTATTTTAGTATTTCAACTACCTGAAACTGATTCTTTTTGAATAAATACAGAACACTGCTTCTAGTGGGGCCATAAATGCTTGTGTTCCTTTGGTTGGAGTGTTTGTGTGCTTGATGCTTGGTCCTGGGGTGAGGTGGTTTAGTGACTGGCAGCAGCAGGAAGAACTGCAACCAAAACTGGCCAAATTGTGTTCATGACCTGCAAGGATGGCTGGGAGGATGAGGACTTTGTGCAGTCATAGGGCTCTTTCCTGGTCAGGAGGCCCAGGCAGGGAGGACTTTCCCAGAGGAAGGAAAGCAGGCACTTTCCTTACTAAATAAATATTTTTTATATTTGGAGGCAAGGCAAGGATTTTTTCATAAAATATGAAGGCTAATTTTCATGTGCTTCAGATTGTCCCCTTGAAGATATTAAAGATCCTTTTGTTTGATTGTTTTTCCCCAATATATAATCTCCAATAAATAAATAAAGGGCTGGATCCATTGTGGCTGTTCCCTGTGACTGAGTTTTAGATGGAGTCGGTCTGGCTGGTCCGACCCGAGGACTTCAGCCAGTCTCTTTTCTGTTGAAATTTCAAATCATCTTTCGAGGGAAGGGAGAACATTTGCCAGCTGAGAAATGCAGGAATGGAGAAACCAACTTGGTCTGTTCTGGAAAGCCTTTAAACCACTCCTTCCCTCTGGAAAAAAAGCAATTCTCCAAAGGAATCCAAAGCAAACCTCTGGAACAAACCAACTGCAGCTCCTCTGCGGCGCCCCGGGTGGAACACGGCTCCCCAGCCCTGAAATTCCCTGCCTTTCCTTTCCCTTCCACGGAGCACGGAGGGGATTTCCTACTTCCACCCTCAAACGGCCGTGAGGAAGCTCTGCACTTCCTGAAACGGGAGCACAAGGTGGTTTCCCCAGGATTTTTCAGGAGACTTTTGCCTTTTACGTTGCATCAGTTGCCAGAGGCATTTGGATGGAATGAAAACATTTGGAAGAAACCCCTTTGGAAACACCAGGTCTCTCCTCTGTGTAACTTCTGAGGATGGGTTTGGGTTTGGGTTTGCTTGGCTGAACTTGGGATAAGATCCTTCACAAGAACGTCTCCTGGCTGCTGTTTGTGTTCCTTTGCTGCTGATCCAGGTACTGTGTGTCTTGTGGGTGTGGAGTTTTCAGCACACCACGTGGAAATCCTGCAGCGTGAGGAGGTGACAGGGGAGGTGACAGCAGAGGTGACAGCCTGGTTCTCCCTACCCCTGTTATCAGAGAAAACCAGAGTAGTTCAGTTGTGTTGTGTCTGGCCCTGCTGACTGAGTTGGGTGCGATCAGGTGCTCTGCATACCTTGAACTTGGCCGAGAGTGTCAACTCAAGCCATATAATTAAGCTGGGAAATGAGATTTCCTTAGAGCAAATATAGAGGTGGGAAATGAGTAAGGAGCTTAGGAATACTCCAGATCTGTGGATTTTCATTTGCGTATTTGGGCCTGAAAATGACTCATGTCTCCGGGTAGACATCTTGGCTTCGCTCTTCGTGGCAACGTCTCTTAGCTTTTATGTATATTTATGTTTAAACTTCACAAAAGCCCGTTCTTGCAGGAAAATCCTTGGTGAAAAGCGTGTGGGGAGTGCTTCCCAATCCCCCTCTGGCTCTCTTTTAACTTTTCCAGCCCACTCCTGAGCGTTGTCCTTGGAGCTGTTGCAGCGCAGCTCCGCCGACCCCGCGGCCGAGGAGCCACGGGCTGAGCTCTGCCAGCAGGGCCCGGCTCAGCACCCCGTTAATCACAGCCCCGTTAATCACAGCCCCGTTAATCACAGCCCCTTTAGTGCCTGGCAGCCCCCGCGGGGCTGGGGCTGCCGTTTCACCTTGTGCCTCGGCTCCAGCCCTGCTCCTGCCAGCAGCTCCCAGCGCCGAGTGCCAGACCTGGCCGCCATCCAGCTCCCGCTGTAAGGAAGCATGCTCAGTGACTTGGAAGGCTCCTGGAGCCGTTCCTGCGCTCTGAATCGAAGGTTTCAAATGAAAGAAACAGCTTATTGTGCTTGGGTGCCTTTTCGGGATTCTGCTGGAGTTCTGCTCACATGCAGGGTGGTTGTTGCCTGGCAGGGATTTGATCATAAAATGTGGAGCTTAATTTTCATGTGCTTCAGATTGTTCCCTTAAATAAAGATTCCCTTAAAGTATCTAAAGGTCCTTTGGTGGTTTTTCTCCAAGTAGCACCGTGCCTGTGAGAGCCCTTTAGCCCTGCACTTGGGCTTGGCACTAGGAGAGGGACGTGTGTTTGGGCTGTGTGCCCCTGTGGGTTTGTGCCCACGGTCCTGGCATGTCGCTGTGCACAGAGCACTTGTCCTGGTACAATTTGAGCATTTCTGTATTTGGGCTTTGGGCTCCTGTGTCGGATCTTCCTGGCTGTGCATCCTCAGCGGTTTTCACGGCGGTGCTGCTTTGCATGCCCTTCCCCAGGCCTTTGCATGATCCTGCAGCCTTCCTGGGCAGGACATGTGTAAATTAGGCTCGAGCAAAGCAACCAGGAGATTTGTAAAAGCGGTTCTTTTCCCAGGGAGAGCCATCTCCGAGCGAGAAAACCTGCTGGGGGATGGTAATTCATCCCACAAATCCTGCACTCGGCTGGCAGGCTGGGGCTGCTCGCCTGCACGGGTGTTTCATGGTGGGGAGGAAGATACTTAAGGCTGAAATTTGATTTAGAAGCAGCAGGGCAGATGTTCCTCTGCCAGGCAGAGTAGCTTTTTCTCTCAGCTGTTTGCTCCAGCAAGGTTTCACTCTGCCTTTTCTCCCCTGCTCATCCCATCATTCCAGAAAAGATTCCCTCCCTTACTGTGTGCGTGTGGATGAAGCGAGGTGCTTGCTTAGAGTGGACTCGAGGTGAGATAGTGCTCAGCACAGAAGTGTCTCCCCATTTGGATTCTGATGCCCAAAGGAACTGGGAGCTGCCAGCTCTGGGAAGGTGGAGGGAAAAGAAGCAAGGAAGTGTTGGAGGCTGGAGAGCAGCTGACTGGAAGCACTTAGGCTTGTTTAAACTCCCCTAGTGTAGCGTTACAGAGCACTTCTGGTTTCAAACAGATAAATAAATACCTCAATTGTTAGAAGCCTGACACCACCCCCCATTTCCATCCCTGCTTGGGTTTTTTTCAGCCCTGGTGCAGTGAGCTGGTGTGTGGATGATGCAGCTGGGTCAGTAACTTCTCTTTTGTTTCCCCTCTGGTAGGTTGCAATAAAGATCATTGATAAGACTCAGCTGGATGAAGAGAACCTGAAGAAGATATTTAGAGAAGTCCAGATCATGAAGATGCTTTGCCACCCACATATCATCAGGTTGTACCAGGTAGGAGCACTCCGAGGTGGGCTTTCCATCCCTTGGCCCTAGAGCTTTACACTCCGTAGTAGCACTTTCTCCAGTGTTATCCCTCCTTTCCTCCTGCGTGAAACTGGGGAAGTCCTTTTTGTTTTCAAGGTCTTGGAGTACTTGGATTGGAGGGGCAGGGGGAAAGTGTGGCTAATCCTTCTCTTTTCTGGGACATGGTGCTTCCGCTGTGGGCTGGCCTCTTGCCACTTGTTTATGGCCATTGTGTGCTTCTCAGTTTCCCAGTGGAAACCGGATGCGGGTTCCCTTTCTCAGTTTAAGGGAGGGAGTAAATCTCACCCTGGAGCAGGACTGAGCTGCCCTGCTGTCCTCTCCCTGCCCAGCTCCCTGTGGCCCCCAGGACCTGCTGGTGTGCTCAGCCCTTTCCTGGAAGGGGATCAATGCTGGCTGCAGACCCGCTTGGCAATATTGTTTGCAGACTTTTTGTGCAGCTTGTTTGACGTTTCTTGTCTGCAAACAAACGCCCCAGAGGCAGAATCCACGTGCTGCCCTTTACGCAGGTATCTGGTGATGCCCCTCCTGCTGCACCATCCAATAGAACAGTGAGGAAGGTGCAACAGGTGTCACACGAGCAGAGGAATAGAGGGGTCTGCTTCTCCTCTGTGCCTGAGGGACAGGAGTATTTATTTGGACTCCAAAGAGTTAAAACTGAGCAGAAGTGACAGGTTAATGTTTAGCTGCCTTGGCCAAACCACATGTGAGATGCTCACAGCAGGCCCTGCAGAACTGCAGTGTTTTTGAAGGTACTCAGGGAATGCTGCTTTGCAAACTGATGCCTCAAACCTCTTTTTTATTTTTTTTTTAGCCAAAAAACCTTTTTCAACCTGTTTTATTCCATCTAAAGGTTTTGATGTGATACTGAACAGGTGACACTTGTGGCTTGGCTTTGGTAAGGTGAGAGAAGAGTCCCTGCTGTGGAGTCTCTTTCATCTGGCATATCTGTCTTGGTACTTCCACTGGCATTTATTTTTAGATAAAAACTACTGAAGCTTGGAGTTGGGAATTCAGAGCCTGTCACATCTTTGCATCAGGAATGTTGAGTTGAAAAATCGTGTTTTCTTGAGCTTGTAAGACTTAAAAGATGTAAGTGAAAAAGAAGAGTTGTCTATAATGACAGTTGTGTATAATATGAGAGATTCTGTCTGGAAACAGAAATGTGCTTAAAAATCTACCTAAGAGTTTTCCGGACAAGTAGGATCATTAAGTGGGAGCTGTATATCCTGTCCTGTGACAGTGGAGCAGAACTGAGGTTCGTCTTTGCTATACTCATGTTTTAACATCCAGAATAAGGGGGATCCAGCTGTTGAAGCAGCTGCACTTGTCTGGATCAGGCACAGATTTTGGAAAAAATGGAGTTTACATGTTCAACCCTAATCCTCAGGAAGAACAGGCGGTGCTGGGCTCCCAGTGCTTGCCTTCTCTGTGGGGATAACAGTCCATTTCATGTTAGAAGGGGAACTTTCACTTTTCTTTGAAGCAGAGAACAGCCAAAACAAAGTCAAAATGTTTCCAAACACCCTGGAGTACCGAAATTACCCTGCTGGGCCTGGCACGGGAGGTGCTACAGTGTGGTCCTGAACTGAAACACCAGGTGTTTTTCCATTGACAGAACTGCTAAATAAATTGTATCAAGTTTTGGAAAGCACCCCAAATGTACTAACAGACTCTGAAAAATGTGTTAAAAGCTGCTGAAAACAGGGTGTTACCTGACTGCAGGGGGGGGACTCCCTCCAGCAAAGCCTGAGCTCTGGTTCAATTCTACCAGCTCTTGACTCATTGGGAAGTCACAGATTCAGTGAATGTTCCCCCCTTTGCAAAGACTGTGATGGTTGTTTTAGTGCCTGCAGTGGCCTGAGCAACCAGACAGGTGAACTGGTTTGGTGGTAGCAGCCCTGAGAAGTCTCCCAGGCTGCTGGAACACAACAAGACCAGGGAGCAAATGCTAAAGGGAAGACATGGAGGAGGAGGAAGGTGCAGGTGAAGTGTTGTGCGTGGTTACAGATTTAGTGTTTGAAACCTGCTGTTTCATTCTTGCTTTCCCCAATTCCAGTCCATTCCTTCACGTGGTTCTGTAAAGCAAGGGGAAGGTCGCAGTTTGGATGTGATGAAAGCAGTTACGTCTGTGAGAGGAAGAATAAAGTTGGGTTAGATCCATTTCCTGCTGCACTCAGCAGTCTCCTTATGTGTCACTTCTCTGTCCTTGTGTGCAGGTTATGGAGACAGAGAGGATGATTTATCTGGTGACAGAGTATGCCAGTGGAGGGGAAATATTTGGTAAGTACATTTATTGCATTCTTTAATCAGATAATGCACTTGGTCAACTACAGTAAACTGAAAATAGCTGCCACACTCTCCTGTTTCAGCTGAGAGGTGCCCTTCAGCCTGCAAACTTTCCATTGACAAGAGGAGTAAAGGAATAAATGAGAGCAACTTGATGGAAAAATAATCCCCATAACCTCTGTTTCTTCTTTGGGTTTCACTGACAGGTGGTGCTGCTCCTCTTTTGTGCTGACTTTGGGATTAAAGGTGTTGGAAATAGTTATCCAGTTGGATTTTAGTGTTGCTGAATACTTTGCTTCCCAGCAAGTTATATGAACCTCATTGATCATAGTGGAACTGTTGGTGTGTGTTGGTAGCTTTCAAAGAAACAGGCAGTTGTGTGGTTCTGGAGTGTTTTGTGCTCAGAACCATGTCTTGTCTTTTCTCTTTGATATCTGGTGTTATCTTAGCAAACATCAGTTACATCCCTTCCAAACACCATTGTCTAAGAGTCTTTTGGCTGAGCTTTCTTGACCACAGGAGCTGTTCTTGAAAGGAAAAAAAGTGTCTGTGCAGCACAACTGCAAGAACTGCTGACTGATTTATTAATTTGTTCGGTGACCAATAATAAAGCTTGTAGAAATAGGAATTTACTTACACGCTGGAATTTTGTGCCGGGCGACGGAGTCAAAATTTTGCAAGATTCTGTCCCGGTTTTGCCAATGTGAGCCTCTGAAAAGGGGGAAAATCCCATGTGCTTGAGGTGAGCTGGGTTCAGACAAGGGAGTGAGGACAGTCACACACTGTCAGCTATGTGGGAACTCTCCCCCTGTCCTCTTCAGTCATTGCAGAAGATTCACTTTTGATTTCACTTCTCACTTTGCTGGAGGAGAAGCTGAGTTGTAGTAAAAGACAAAGCTTTTAGTGAAGCAAGGGAAGCCCCAAATTAAGGAAAATAAGAGCTGAAAAGTGCTGGTTTCCAGTAACTGTTATCTGCTACCAGTTCCTCAGTACCTTTGTAGATGGTTGTCATGGCTCCATCTCAACATTGCCCATGTCCTTTGGATTTCTCCCCGAGGAGGTGACAGCCGAAGGGGAAGCAAGTGGCAGCTGATGTTGGGCAAGTGTGGATTGCCCGGTGAAGAACTGACTTTCTCCTGCTGAGTCTTGCAGTGGTTTATTCAAACATGAATCATGGTGCTGGGCACACTGAACGGTTCCAGTGGCTTGTGAAATTCCCCTTCCAGTGTGCACGAAATCACCTGCATGCGTGCTGGAGTTCACTTGTGTGTGGATCACCACAGAAAAGTATAAACCCCCTTTTACTTTTTCTCCCTCTTCTGTTGAATTTGGCAGAGATGGGCTCATCTTTTTTTAAATCCAGAACTATGTGCAAGCTCATATACAAACTTGGAATGAATTCTTTGGTTACAAAAATAGCCTTCTGCATGAGTCGAAGTGAAAACCTAATTGCCTTCTGAAAGATTTTCTGCTGTAGTAAATTCAGCTCATTAGCATGGCTAATTTCCATGTTGCTGCCCAGCATTTTCTCCTTGTTGATAGCTGGGAGCAGCCAGCTCTGTAATAGCTGAGGTTTCTCCAGAGCAGAGCCAGGAGATCGTGCCCCTCTACGCGGTGTTGAGGAGTTTCGGGCACTGCCCTCGGTGCAAGAGCAGAGAGGGGGAAACTCAAGTCTCAGCTTTTTGTATTCAGAGTTTCCTGAGGAGCCATTAAGACTTTGTTCTAACAGCGGAAGCAATTTGCAGGGAGGAAACAGGAGCCCATTTTGGGAAGGTTTCCTTGCAGTCCTTACATCTCCAGCACTGAAGGATCTCGTGTCCTCGTGTCGTGGAGAGAAGGTTGACGGCAGCGTGGGCTGGTCTGCGCCCGCTCGGCTCAGCTGGGGCTCACCTGCTGGGTAAAACCTCCCCTGCAGAGCCCTCAGCACAGTGTCTGTCCCTCTTATGGCAGGGGGGCTTCTTGGGAATGCTGGATGTGCTGCAGAGATGGTGTGTGAGGTGTGTATGAACAGTGCAGCCGCTGTCACTGTGTCCCTTGCTGGGCACCGGGGTATCCTTTGGGAAATGGGCCTGTGCTGAGTCTTTTTTATCATTTTTTTGGTTGTGTCCTAACACCTGCATGACCTAGACTTTAAACTGTGGTGCTGAGCTGCAGAAAGGGAAGGAGACTGACAGCCATGGTTGTCTGGATGCCAAACACCCAGGGTAAAGCTGAACGCAGCCAGTGCCTCAAGGAACCGGAGTTACAGCACTGTGTTGTTGTGAACTGCAAGTTTTTGTTGTCCTAAGCTGCTTCTGTGATGCTTTCAAAACTTTCCAAGGCTTTAACTGTGCCATGCAGCTGTCAGTATTACAGAGACAGTGCTAGAGGTTGGAATTCTTAGCTGAAAGAATGGTGGTTTCTCTAAATGGCCGCAGTCAGGGAGTGTTGGCCGCGTGTCTGTCCTGTCCCTGGTTGGTCTGGGCTCTGCAGGGATCCCGGGTCAGCACCTGGGAGGGCTGTACCACCTGTTTATCCAAACTGCCAGTAAAAGGGCTGAGAGCTCCTTCAGTGGCCAAGCTGTGCCGTAAGTGTCTTTGATTCATCTGTTACTGGAAATGGTTTGATAATTCACTTTGTTTGCGTAGCGGTGCGTGGGGACCAGGGAGAGAGCTTGGGTTTGCTGTGGGTTTGAGCAGCCAAATGTAAATTGTTATTTTTGTCCCTATCCATGTTTTGCGTGTGGTTGGGTTGCTGGTTTGACATTATGAACAAATGAATGTCTCCTTTTAAACATAGGGTGCTCTTTGTTCCAGGTCCCTCGAGTGTCCTTTTTTGAGGTCAAACGGGATATAGTCTTAAAATCTGGTTTGATTTCAGCTGTTTACTATGAACACTGTAAACAATCTGCAGTCCTCACTGACTGAATATGGGTTCTTGGTTGACTGACAAAAAAACTGCAGAAAATTTAGAAAATGATTTTTGGTTAATGTGGTTACCACGTCTGCCCTGTCTCCTCACCTCCTGCCCACTCATCCTGAACTCTCTGAGCATTCAACTACATGGTGCCCATCTCTAGAAGGTCAAGCTGTTTCTGACATCACAATGTCCCCAAATTCACTGGAAATGTGACTTAATCCACCACATGGAGACGTGAAGCTTCAGCAGTGTTTGCTTTCCAGACAGAAAAGCAACTTAAAAGCACGAGGCGTCTGTCCAGAGGCGAGAAGTGGAAACTTGTGTGTCAGTCCTGTCTCTGAACCAGCTCATTTTTCTTCAGTGGAGGATTTTATTGTTTTTTTAACTCAGAGAACGGCGTCAGGTGCTTCATATAAGTACAGAGACCAGTGACTGATATTTCTAAGGGTTGTGGAATGAAATTACGCCTTCCTTCCTCTCTGGGAGACACTCAGAGGAGCATCACCCTGCACCTCCAGCCCCCGAGGAGCACGGTGACATTGGCACAGCCAGTGGCACGTCTGGGTGCTCTGGCACACTCAGAGCAGGGTGCTGGCTCCCAGCTGAGCACTCAGGTCAGCTCTGGAACCTCCATTGCATGAGAGGTTTATGCAGACTAAGCTCTCAATGGTTAATTTTGGCATCCAGTTGCCCTTGGTGGTATGTGAAGTATTCTGTAGCCTCATTGTTCCTGTCCTTCCTCTGGAGCCTGTGCAGAAATGTCAGCGGGCTGGAGGGCTGTGCCTACGTGCAGGGCTCGGGGGCTGGCCCCTGCTCCCAGTTCTTCATCAAAAGTGAAATTTCACGCCCAACCTAAAAAGGGTTTTTTGCAGCCTAAGCAGGACTGACTCATCAGAGGGGCAGCAGAGTTTTCTGTGTGAGAGGCACAGGGCAGAGAGAAGTGTGCTGCAACTCTGTGTCGCCGTCCCTGCCGGGGACAGGGGGACCCTGGTTTGGGCAAAAATATGCTTAGGAGAGAACTTGTAGGAAGACACCTGCTGCAGTAACTGGATTTGTTTTCTTGCCTGCAGGAGAATTGCTAAAATATTTCCGAAATTGTTGAGAGACTGGAGCCTTGTGCTTTGTTTTAAGGGCACTCGCTGCACTCCGAAATTCCAGCGGCGCAGAAGATGTGAATGACCTTGTTTAGGAGCTGAGCTATTACCTGTTGATCAGTGGCAACACTTCAATTGGAGCAGCCCTTGCTGAGCTCTGCTGTCAGTCTCCAGCTCCTCAGAGTAATAAATTTATGACCATGCAAATGCCTTAATGAAATACGACGGGGCAATTTGAGATGCTACCTTTGCTTTTCCTAGCAAGTGAGCTGAGGGTCAGATTTGACTTGGTGATGGTTTTCCTTCCCCAGCCCTGGCTCAGATTTGCTTATGGAATAAGTTTATCCGATGAATAAAAAGTTAATTGACAAGTTCTTTGAAAAAACACCTCGAGTCTGTTGCTCAACATGAGCAGGCAAAGGCAGAAGTAGGTTGCTGTGCAGTCAGGAGCAGCACAACTGCTTTGATGGATCTTGGTAATTAGTATTTACTGCGAGTCAATTATGTCACAGGTATTTTAATTAATGGGTGACTGGGGAAAAACACAGCCACCCGATGAGAAACCTGCACAAGTGATTTATTGTTATTATTTTCCAGAACAGGTATCTGTATCGAGCCCCCAGTTTTAATGGGCTTTAGGGAGGGACATGGAGCATTTCAGCCTAATTTTGGCCAGAAGTCTTTCGAGGCCAGCTTGATGTCCCTGCTGAGGGCTTAGAACCTCCTGAAGTGGGCCAGGGGATAACAAGCCCTTGGGGTTTGGGTGACTGGTGCCTCTGCTGACCTACCCTGTGGCCTGTGCCAGAGGGGACAGGGCTTGTGTAAACCTCCAAAACTGTTCCTGTGAGCTGGGGAAACTTGGAAACCCCCCTGGTCCCACGTGTGGTTACTGGGGACTCTCCAGGGCACATCTTGAGTTTCTCCTGGGTTTTTATGGCACTGTCCTCAGTTCCATAGTCGTGCAAGCTGCTGTTCCTACCTGTATCTCTTACCTGCTACGTTAGTTTTAGCCAGATTTACATATTGGGTAGAAAGGTATTAGGAAAGGGCAGTAATTGTACCTCATAATTCATCTGCCACTTCGATTTTTATGCTTTTACTGGCAGAGTTTTGCCTGTTCTGCTGATGCTTCAGGGAGAGGGATGCTTTTTTTCCTCCTTTCTCTGCCATTTCTGCCTCCTGTCTCCTGCCTGCCCATCCCTGCTCACGGGACAGTGAGGACTGGCTTCTGTAAGCCTGGTGCTTCCAGGTTTTAGGTGGATTGACTCCAGTTGGGTCACTGCTGTGTGCCTGCCTTTGTGATCTCTTGGAGAGGCTTTTCCTGTCCGTGTGTGCAGTGCTGCCTTCCAAGGAAAGCCCAGCTGGCAACAAATACTACCTTTGAGTGAGAGTGCAGGCTTTCAGCAAAATATTTGGGAGTGCTCAGATTTCCGTAGTGGAAGCCAGTTCCATTTTTATAATGAAATGCTTTTTTGGATTTTGCAAGGATGTTTTTTCACCAATCTGCAGAGAGGGATGGTGTTAAATACCTCCTGCAGCTCGTAGCTCTGCTGGCTGGAAAGCTGAGGTGAGGAGCAGGTTGTGTCTGTAGCTACCTGGGACCTCACTGGTTCCAGCAGGAGTTATCTGTGAGGCACGTTAGACCAAAGACACAAAATCCAGAGGGAAGGTGGGATGGCACATGGCCGGGAACCTGCACCTCTCACTGTGGAGATGATGTGACGTGAGGCTTTGGTGTCTGACTGAAGGCAAAGGTTGGAAAGCTTTGTTTTTACTTTGATGTAGAAAAAAGATACTAAAACCTTTGCCTTTGTCACAAAACAACTCTGTTTTTCCAGCCGTCCCCTCAGCTGTCCTCTAAATAAAATAAATGTTAAGCCCTTCCTGTCCTTCCCCTCTCAGATCACCTGGTGGCCCACGGGCGCATGGCCGAGAAGGAGGCCCGGAGGAAGTTCAAGCAGATCGTGGCTGCTGTCAACTTCTGTCACTGCAGGAACATCGTCCACAGGGACCTGAAGGCAGAAAACCTCCTCCTGGATGCGAACCTGAACATCAAAATAGCAGGTGAGCTGAGCAGAGCGGGGTGGGGGGAAGGCAGCTGCTTTCAGGAGTTCATAAATGTGGGCATTGGCTGCTTCCAGGTATTCAGGGGGAAGGAAACGCAGTGCAGCTAAAGGAAGCTTTGGATTTCTGTGTGGCCTGCTGCCCAGAGCTGAAACTGCCAGGTTGCAGCCAGGAGATTTATGTCTCTCTTCAAGTAGTGCAAAGTAAAAGAAGGAGGAAAAAGAGCAGGTTTGGCTTCCCAGGCAGACATGTGGCTGCAGACACTGGTGTTTGGTCCTCCGGGTAATGGGTGAGACAGTGTCACAAAAGTGACCTTGTTCTGAGTCCTGCTGCTGGGTTAGGGCTTCTTCAGAGCAGGTCAGGCTAGGTGAGAGGGAAGGAATGGCAAAGCAGGGATGACAAGGTGGATGGCAGAGCAGTGAAGGGGAAGCAGCACTCCTGGAGTCATTCACGGTGAGCTCTGACAGAGCCAGAGTGGCCCCAGGGCTTTGGGGGCTTTAGTCACTGCAGGGAGAGAAGCTGAAGTTGCTGAACACACAAGGCCCTCTGCTTGTTCCCAGAGTTGTGCAGGACAGTGGGAATTTTTGGCACTAACTGCCCTTCCAGAGACCTTTCTCCTTGGACATTTCTGTACTGACCTAACACAGACCTGCATGTCTGATCCTCTGACCATGAGACTGAATCTTGGCTGCTGAGCTCTGGGGGGCACTGACTAGGTCTGACTTTATTTGGCTTTGTGGGATTATGTAGCAACTGATTGAAACAGGAAGATTTAACGCTGGCCTGGTCATCCAATTTCATGGGCTTTTGAAGTGGAAGACCTCATACTCACCATTTAATTCTAGCAGAGCCTAATGCACAGCAGAGCAGCTTTGGAAAGCCCTTTGTTGCCCCCTCTCCTAACAGACTTCCTGGGAGAGCTTGTGCCTTTTACAAGCATTTGTCATTTGTTTGTTTTGTTTTGTTTTGTTTTGTTTTAAACTGCTGAGAGCTACAAAACTTTTCGTTCTGAGCAATTTTACTGCTGGGAGGTGGGGAGCTGCTCCTCTATCTTGATACCATCTTGAAGAAAGGAAACAGTCTTGTTTGTTGTGTTTACTGTTCTCTCACGCACCATCCTTAGGTGTTAGGTTAGAGTTTAACACTCAGCTCTGGTAAAATGATTAGTAATTTCTTAGGCTTCCCTCATCCTCACTTTTTGAGGAGGGAATGGGGAGGGAATAGAAAGGAGGGAAGGACCTGATGAACCTTCCTCTGGACGCTTAACAGTCTGAACCATGTCCTGCTTGGCACAGGGGTGATAACCTGCTCGTGCTGTCCTGGGAGCAGGAGATAAGTGAGACACCGATGAAGGAGTGGAGCTCCTGGGAGTAGGAGTGGAGAGGTCATGGAGCTCCGGGGAGAGGCTGCTCAGGAGGTCTCTGAGCAGCACTTTCTGGTGGTTTGTGCTGCACTAATGATTTGAGGCCATCTTGTGTTCACGGGGAAAATCCGCTCTGTGTGGAGGGGGAGGGTGCCTGGCAAACAGCGAGAAGTTAAAAACTAACCCAGGTGGAAACTGGAATTCGACTGGATTTGCTGAAGAAGTGTCCTCATGAGCAGGCTGACGAGCTCTGAAAATTGTGGAAACCTTTTTTTATCTAAGGGAGTTGGAAACTCCTTTCCTTCCAGATCTGTGCTCCCAGAATGACTGCAGGAGATAGTCCCCACCCTGGTGGTGGCAGTGTTTGCCTTGGCTGGAAGATGCAGTAGTGCTTTGAAAGGTAGCCTGGAAAAGCTGATTTATGGTATAGGATTTTCCAAGTATTAAGTTTTCTCCCTGTAACTCATCAATTACAACTTGACACCAGTTCTTCCATTGTTTCAAGAGTGCAAAAATCAAGAAGTGATAGCAAGAGATCTGCTTCACACCAGACCTCCCAGGATAAGTGCACAAAGCCAGCTGCAGTGGTGGAGAATCAGCTGAACCTTCACTGCCAAACCCATTAACAGTGTCTAACTCAAACTTCTGGAGTTTTCCAGGCTCTCAGCAGTGCAGATTTTCTGGCACATTCCTCCTGACCTCCATTTGCAGCTTTAAATCCCTTACCTGGCACTAGGCAGGCACCTGGCTCTGAGGGAGGGAGGGTGGCAGCCCCGGAGTGGGGCAGTGCCGCCGGTCTCACTGATGGTCACTGTTTGGGGTTTTTTTTGATTGATTGCTGCTGTACTATTTTTCCATAAACAGTGAGATCCCAACGCCGTGACCCTCGCTCTCATTTTTCCCATGGATGCTTTTTCTCCAGTGTACCTTCTCAGAGTCTGAGTCAGTAGCTGCTGGCACTGCATTCCCTGTGCTCCCGGCCGGAGAGTTCAGCCAGGAGTTGATGATTGCTAAACACCCAGGCCTTCCCGGGGATGGTTTTGGAGAGGAATCTGATCTATGCATCGCTTTGCATTCATTTGCAAGAGTCTACTGCTCCTTCCCCTCCTGAGGATAAAATCCCCGTTGGGCAAATACTGACGCCACTCCCTGAGCTGTGCTCTGAGGAAACGTGAGGGACTGGGCCCATGTTTTGTAACAGAGATGTTTCTTTTAAATATTTTCCCTATATCACATCATTGTGACTTACCTTGCTCTTACAAAAATGCCCTTTTCCCTCCACATCTGTTTGTGGAATGAGACCTGGTTGCCCCCTGAGGATTTGGATTTATAGGTCAACTTGGCCTGTGACTTCCCATAGATTTTAAGAAAGTTTATTTAAGTGGTAATTTGCGGTTTTGTTTGGTTTAGATTTTGTTGTTTGTTGCTCTGGGGTTTTCAAATCCTTCCCTGAACTTTTTTTGGGGTTTTCAAACCCTGCTGTTTTCCCCAGCCCTGACCTCGGTCACTCAGCACAGGTGGGAGCTGGAAGCTGTTTCCAGCCTTTGGGCAGTGTCCATGTATGACAGAGCCTCTGGCTCCAGCTCCCTGCAGAGCCCAGCAGTGTGGAGGTGCCGGGCAGAGCAGCAGCTCTCCACAGGGACAAGCTGTCATCCCAAAATCCGGGGCAGCCGTGGGGTGAGTGCAGCAGCTCCGGGACCTGCTGGCTGAACGGTGCCGTGCCTGTGGCCCCGCTGGCCCTGTGCCCTAAGGAGAGACTCTGCGGGTTCCTCTGGGCCCACCTCCCGTTCCTGGCCAAAAGAGCTGTGAATCCCTGGGCAAACCTCAGCATGATGTGGAAGGGATGAAGTTTCCCAGCCGGCCAATCTCCAGCAGCTCTTGGGAAGCAGAGAAGGGTGTGGGAGGCAGCTGTTGCATGTCTGTTCTGAGGCCGTGGTGCTGCCAGCTGGAATGGCACCACCCTGGGATGGCACAGCCCAGGAACAGCATATCCCAGGGATGGCACAGCCCAGGAACGGCATATCCCAGGGATGGCACAGCCCAGGAACGGCATATCCTTGGGATGGCACAGCCTAGGAATGGCATATCCCTGGGATGGCACATCCCTGGCATGGCACACCCTGCCTGTGCTGCTGGCGCTCACCATGACCAGTGCAGCACTCCAGTGCACCTTGGGCCTCTCATGTGTGCAGGGCTGGAGCTGCTCCTGGCTCTGCAGGGCAATAATCACTCCTTGGAAAATACAGGTGGTTCCCCAAGTGCTCAAAGCCCCCTCGAGTACATAAAAGGACAAATAAAAGTGTCTAAACCAGAATAAGTTGCTCAGAATATGGGAAGTACCAAAATTCCACAGTCGGAAGGAGTTTCCATCTAAACCTGACCCAAATGCTGTGTTGGGAGGTGGAGTCACATCCAGTGCTGCAGCGTTTTGGTGCTTGTTCCAGTGGCCATAATTCAGGCACTTGTTACACATCCTGCTTTAAACGTGAGACAGCAGCTCAAAAGCTTGCAGAGGTGGAAAAGACAATTGTGCAGCTGAGTGCTGTTTCCCTGGAATGGTCCTCCAAAGGCTCACTGGAGGTTTAAATGGCTTCATAGCCGGCAGTGAAAACCCAAAGGGTGTGTAACTGCCTTGTTCTGATACCGTGGTGCTTTTAAAGAACATTTTACCATCTCTGTGCTGTTTTGAGGTAGGGTTTGAGCAGCCTGGTCTGCACTCCAGGTGTTTCCACAGGAACAGGCTGTGTTAGGTATTCTTCATAAGCATAAATCATCTCCACAGCAAGGACTTTCCCCCTGTGGAGGGACAGGAAGAAGGAACTCGGCTGTGCCCTCCTGGAGCTGAGCTGGCAGGAGCAGCACCAGGTGGTCTGCTGAGTTCTACAGAAGCTGTTTGAAGGAGGAGAGGAGTCACCTGAAATTAGGTCACGGAAAATCCTGTGAGGAAAGTGGTGGGAGCACGGACTCACAGTTGGTGCATTCTGTGGAGTGCTGGTGGGGTTTGCCATTCCTCTAGCACAGAGGTGTTGGCCATCACTGGCCTCACTGATGGCTTGCTCTTGGGATTTGGTTTGGAACTGGTAATTAATTGGTAATTAACTGGTAGTATTGAATGTGTTAGAGCAAACCTGGAGTTTTATGTGATTTAGGAAAACTAACCTTTCTCGATGGCTACAGGATTCATGCAAAGTCCTTCCCTTGGAGCATGGATAAAAAGCTGTAAGGAGAAATTAGCAGATAAAAATGAACATTCATTTTCAAGGTGAATGTGTATTTATTTCAAGAAATGGGGGGAAGAAAAAAACCTTTGTGCTTTTGTATCTCAGGTATTCTTTATCATTTGTATGCAGGTATTTAAACACCCATTTTCAGTCAAATTTTCCTTGCACAACTTTGGGATCTTCTGTTTCACTGCCAGGCTGTGCATCACCCCAGATCCTCTTTCTGACCAGTGACAGAGGCAAAACTCATCTTCAGAGGTTTCCACTTGCTGCAGCTTCACTGTGTGTTTTTGCCACGATGTTTTTCGCTTTAATCCGTCAGAATTTGCAAACTGAGTGTTCCTGGCCCTCCTCGCTCTCCCACACCCTGCTGTGAGGAGCTGCTGCTGCTGCAAATGCCATGAGAAATGGCCTTGTTGCTGTGGGTCCCCGTCCCTGGGCATTAATGTCACCTGCCCTCCTGCTGGCACATCTCTGGCACAAACAGAGGCACAGCCCTGGCAGTGGCACTGCTCCTTGATGGAGCTGCTGCTGAGGACACCTCCTTCACGGGACGTGGGCACACCTCTGTGACAGTGTGTTTGCTTCAGTTCAGCTGAGGCAAAAAGGGGAAAGCAATTCAGTGAAGATTCTTTCTGTTTAGGAGAGCCAGCTCACTTCTCTTGGGTTCAGCCTCGTTTCCTTACCCCTTCCAGTGCAGGTCCCAGCTGTGAGCCAGGGGGAGGCAGGTTAATGAGCAGAGAATGCCATTAGTGCCCACATAAGCTGATGGCTGGCTGCCTCTGAGGTGAAGACCTTTCTTTTGATTTCCCTTTCAGGATTTATTATTTGCTGTTGGTGAAGCATTTGTAGAGCTGCCCACCATAACCAAAGTTTCCAGCTCCTGTAGTGCTTTCTGGAAAAATCAAAATTCCTCTTCTCTTTTGCTTTTGCACTGTCTGTGCTGGCAGCTGCCCTGGCCCCAGGGAATTGGGAAACGTGACATGGAAGAATCCAAAGGTTGGGATTTAACTGAAGATTTATGTGGGATTTCTTGATTACAAGATGAAAACCCCATTCCAGACCATCCACCTGACTTTCAGCAACCCTCGGTGATCTGATCCCTGGTGTATCGATTCCAGCATGGAAATCACATGGCTGAAAAATGAAGAGCAAAATTCTGGAAAGATCTTTGTTCTGCTAAGCAAAAGCAGTGTGGGTTTAGCGTGTGGAGCAGGCTGAAGTAGTGGGTTTTCTGCAGCAGGTGTGTTTTATACTGTACAAAGTGGATGTGGAACTGTTCATACTTGGTCTTCCATCACCACCCCTGGAGGAACGACTGGACGTGGCACTCAGTGCTCTGGTTAGTTCAGGACAGCTGGAGTGAATCATAGTCCTCCAATCGATTCTCTTTGTTCTTTCAGATTTTGGGTTCAGCAACATCTTCACCCCTGGCCAGCTGCTTAAAACCTGGTGTGGGAGTCCTCCCTACGCCGCTCCAGAGCTCTTTGAAGGCAAGGAGTACGATGGGCCAAAGGTTGACATTTGGGTATGTGATGAACCTCTTTCTCTCTGACTTTGATCTAATTCTTGCTCTGTTTGTTTGGCTTTGCTTCCTGAACACTCAGTGCACGTCTCAGAGAAAAGCCCTGACATGGCAAAAAGTGTTTTCTGAAGAAAACGCTTCCAAAATCACATTCTGGCCACCACGTCCTGTGTTTTCTCTATCGGGAGGTGCAAAAACCATGAGCTGCCCAGAAACGCATTTTAATTGAGTTTCCCAGCGGCCCGTTTGTGACGAGGGGTTTGTTTTTGGGCGCAGAGCCTCGGCGTGGTGCTGTACGTGCTGGTGTGCGGGGCCCTGCCCTTCGACGGGAGCACCCTGCAGAACCTGCGCGCGCGGGTGCTCAGCGGCAAGTTCCGCATCCCCTTCTTCATGTCCACAGGTAAGGGCATGGGGGCTCGGCAGTGCAGGGCCTTTCACCACACCTGTTTCGGTTCTAGCCCTTTACAGCATTATGGCTCGTGGATTTGCAGCCACAGCCCCGTCAGAGAGGGGCGTCTGTGTCCTCGTGCTGCAAAAATACCTCTGAGTGCTTTAGTAATAAATCTTGGGTTTGAAAAGTGTGATTAATTTTCAGATAAAAGAGTCATACATGGATTCTTGGTTGCCTGCTGTGAGGTTAAGGAATAATTTTGCATGGGCTGCATGGAGTTTCCCAGCAGAAAACTGGTTCTCTTCATGCAGCAAATTCCGCTAAAATGTTGTGCTTTCAAAGCAAGCTTAGATCCCACCCCAAAGGGGAAGAGCCCCAGCAGTGCCCCACAGTGGCAGCCCAGGGGTAATATGATGGAGAAATCATTCACAGTGAGCTGTTGAGTGGGGAATGTTCAGATTGCTCTTCAATCCCCAAAAGTCAGTCATGTCATGGTGGGGAGGGACAGGGTGACAGGGAACCACCTCAGGGCTCTGTGTGGCCAGGGTGGCTTCCCTCCTTCCTAGCACGGGAAATCAGTGTCTGCAGCAAAGAGGCACACTGGGGACTGACACACTTTGCCTGGGAAGGAAAAAGCCCTTTCCCCCTCTGCAGCAGCCTTGTCCCTTCCCGAGGGTGACACGGCCTCTCTCTTCCCTGGCAGAGTGTGAACACCTGATCCGCCACATGCTGGTCCTGGACCCGAGCAAGCGGCTCTCCATGGAGCAGATCTGCAAACACAAGTGGATGAAGCTGGGGGAGGCTGACGCAGAGTTTGACAGGGTGAGCAGGGAGTGGGGGCTGCTCGGTGCCTCAAACAGGCTCCGGGCACGTGGTGCTGCCGTGTTGGTCCAGCTCTCTGGGAACTCTCATTCCCAGTGCTGGTGTGCTGCATTTCCCCTTTCTGTGTCTCCTGGCCTTGCTTGTCACATCATTCCTCCTCTGCATACGTTTTTGTATCTTTCCCTGCGGCACTGGGAGCTTGAGGCACTAGATTTTGGGTTGCTGTGCCATCAGCCTTCAGACCTCATGCCAGCTGCAGCTGGAGCCCGGTGCACTGTGACTCATCAGTGTGCCTTTGGGAATGTCAGCACTAACTCTGAGCCTGTGCCCTCCCAGCTGATAGCAGAGTGTCAGCACCTGAAGACCGAGAGGCAGCTGGAGCCGCTGAACGAGGACGTGCTGCTGGCCATGGTGGACATGGGGCTGGACAAGGAGCGCACGGTCCAGGTGAGGCCCTGCCGTGTCCCGCCTGTTCCCACTGGAGATCAGCGTGTTCAGTGGCAGCTGAGCATCCCAGCAGATTATAGAGTGTATTTTATCACTTGACAAAGAGGACTGAGTGCTTTTCCTTTCCCTGCAGTCCCTGCGGGCCGATGCCTACGATCACTACAGCGCGATCTACAGCCTGCTCTGCGACCGCCTCAAGAGACACAAGAACCTGCGCATCGCGCCGTCCCCCAGCATCCCACGGACCATGACCTTCCCCTCAGCCAATATCCAGGTACACCCCACTTGCCTGGTGTCCTTCCAGCCCTGGAAGGCCAGCCAGTCCCTTACCTGCTAAACACAGGCTTGCTTGTGGGTGTCCTCAATGTTCCTTGTCTGAGAATTCTCTCCTCTGACAGAGGAGAAGGAACTGTGAGGGTTACTGGGAGCTGGAGTTCACTGCTCAGGACTGCTCTGTGGTGCTTCTTCCTCGACTTGTGCTGCTGTTGAAGCAATGAGCACTTGTTTTGGGGGAGGCCAGTTCATAGGGGAAGCAGAAGGGACTGTGCCTGAGCAGAAGGGAGTTGGGGAAATGAGGCAACCCCTTGAGAACTGAGAATGAACAGCTCTGCATTGGCTCCAGGGTAACCTCTCAGATGCTTAGGACTGTGCACTGGTGTTAATCCAGCAGTGTTTGTAAAGGGGTTGTAAGCAGTGCTGTCTTTGTGTCTTCTGATGCTGATCTCTCCACTCAGCAGACAGAACAGACAAGCAACACCATGAACATCAATGTGCCACAAGTCCAGCTCATCAACCCTGAGAACCAGATTGTGGAGGTGAGGTACCCCCCCAAGGGTCCCTGCAAGTTCTTTTCCCGGCTTGCATTAAAGCCTTTCCCTTGATCCTTGTATTTCAACCTCTCCAATGTTTTCCCTGCCCAGACTGATGGAACAATGAACCTGGACAGTGATGAAGGGGAAGAGCCCTCACCCGAGGCTCTGGTCCGATACCTCTCCATGAGGAGGCACACAGTGGGAGTGGCTGACCCACGGTGAGTACTGGAATCTAAACTCCCAGATGGAGGATTAATGGGACCTGAAGATTTACTCCCAGCACATGACTTTGGTCCTTCTGGGTGTTCCTTTAAAAGTCTCAGTCCCATTGCACAACTTGGTTAGTATTTCAGATGGGGATGAGATGCTTTCCTCCTCCTCTTCCTCATCAGCTCTCTGTAAGCTATACTGGTGTGCAAGACAGTGTCTCACCTGAGCTGCACTGATGTCATGTCCAAGGTGAAGGTTTTGTGATAAGTACCATCAAGGTTAATGCCAAGAGCTAGTTCTGGCCAATCTCAGCATGGAGGGGGAAAAGGGACAAACAAAAACCCAAGAGTGACTTGGCTGATCTGTGTGACCATTTTCCAGAGCAATAAGAAGCTTTTTGTGAAGAGAAGCTGTGTGTACTGGGTCTGTGAGGGGTTTTCCTCACATTGTGGCTAATTCACCTCTCTGAATGTGATTGCACAGGACGGAAGTCATGGAAGATCTGCAGAAGCTCCTGCCCGGCTTCCCCCGTGTCACTCCTCAGGCTCCGTTCCTGCAGGTGACCCCGAATGTGAACTTCATGCACAACGTGCTGCCCAGGCAGAACCTGCAGCCCACGGGGCAGCTGGAGTACAAGGTAGTGCCCACTGTGCTCCCTGCTGTGCTCTGTGCCCTGCCAGGCTGGGGGGGTGTTTGTGCTCGCTCTGTTTGCCAGTTCCTTGGAGTCCGGAAGCCTCAAGATTTACTCTCTTTAGGTATGACTCCAATTGGTTCTTGAGTGTAGGTTTAGATTAGATATTAGGAACAAATTCTTTACTGTAAGGGTGGTGAGGCCCTGGCACGGGTTGCCCAGAGAAGCTGTAGCTGCCCCATCCCTGGAATTGTTCAAAGCCAGGTTGGATGGAGCTCTGAGCAACCTCATCTAGTGGAAGGTGTCCCTGCCCATGGCAGGGGGTTGGAACAAAATGAGCTTTAAGCTTCCTTCCAGCCTAAATCGTTCTGGGTTTCTGTCATTCTGTGGAAAAGCTGAAGAACGAAAGAACAGTGCAATATGAGATTAATTTGTGGACTGGGGAGGAATAGGACTGTGCTGCCTGGCTTTGAGCTGCAGGTTGCAGGCTGGCAGCTAAAGCAGCGTGCAGGGAGATGGAGAGTTAAACCCTGCTCCTCCACTGACACTGCCTCTCTGTTGGTGACATTCCTGAAGCCCAGGAGGCTTCTCTTCTGCCCGTGTCTGGTTTGTGACCTTGGGGTCTGGTTCGGGGTGGGTGACTGGGCTGTCTGTGTCCCCAGGAGCAGTCCCTGCTGCAGCCCCCCACCCTGCAGCTGCTCAACGGGATGGGCCCGCTGGGCCGGCGGGCGTCGGACGGCGGGGCCAACATCCAGCTGCACGCACAGCAGCTGCTCAAGCGGCCCCGGGGCCCCTCCCCGCTCGTCACCATGACGCCAGTGAGTACCAAAGGGACAGGAGAGAATGGGGGGGTGCTTAAAAATATCTCCTCCCGCAGGCAGAGGTGACTGTGTCCAGGTCACAGCAGACTCTGCGTGTAGGATGTGCCTGCTTGCTTCCAAAGGTTCCCCTGCTCTGGAGCAGTGGGGTGCTCTATCCCCAGGCAGGAGAGTTGCTGTGCTCTCTGATATCTGGCAGCCAAGATGGTGTTCCTCTCTGGAATTGACAGTGTTTATGCATTTTTTTAATGATTGCTCTTCTTCTCCTTTGCTGATGCCATGGAGAAACTGAAGTGTCCATCTTGGGCATTCATGCCTGTTCTTTCTTCCTCGGTGCATCTGTATCAATGAGTTTTCCATGTAGCAGCAACCTTGTACAGGCAGTTTGACTGGGGAGGGAATGTTGGAAGGGGTTCTTGGCCGAGTTTCTTTGGTGCTGCAGAGGAGCCAACACACAGCCCTGCAAGAGCTCCTTTGGGAAGGTCAGGTGTCCCCTCAGTGGATGGGACTGTGCTGGCTGTCCTTTAGAACTGTGGCTTCTCTTCTCTCCACAGGCTGTCCCAGCTGTCACCCCTGTGGATGAGGAGAGCTCTGATGGGGAGCCAGATCAGGAAGCTGTGCAGAGGTAACTCCCACTCTGTTAACGTTTGCCCTTCCTACCTCCACGAGGCTCACCCTGGGGTGTTCCACAGCTGAATTCAAACACAGCAACCTCACCAGGGCACCAAACTTGGTTACAGCAAAAGCTCAACACTTCTCCTGTTCCTGTGGGTGTTGATTACTGCAGGCAATTGCTCCTCTGGCACTACTGGGTGCTTACAAAGCTGGATTCCCCTGAAATGGGTAGCTGATTGAGCAGTAGGTTCTCCAGAAGCTCTTGGAACTGCTAAATTCCTTTGCTTAGTGTGCAGCAGCATGCAATCCACACTAACCTGCCAAGTGAGTGCCGAGGGATTCCCGCTCCCTGCTGAGTGCTGGAGGTGGGAGGATCTCCTCTGTGGCCTTGGGTGCCAGTGCAGCTTTTGTATCAAGACATGCAGTAAACATCCAACTCTGATGCCTCAAACAAAGTGAGCTTGCTGGAAATACGGGTACCTCTAGCTGCTAATTTTAGCATTAGGCCTTAAAATAGCCTGCTCCAATAAGGAAAGGATTATGAGCTCTCAGGCTGGGAACTTCTGTTCTCTGTGTCTGCTCCAAACATGTAGTAGGAAGGGGATAGAATATGCTTGTACTTTCTCAGTCCATGAACACACTAACCATGGCCTCACTAACATTTTCTTAGTAGCTTTTGCATAGTTCTTCTCTGCTAACCAGCTGGTGCACTATGTGTGGTGGGTGCTCCTGCTTCTTACCTTGAAGAGCTTTCTGGATCCCCCCCTTTGTACAGGCCAGCACCTGAGTAAGGGAGGGGTTCTTCAGGGACTTGGAAGGGTTCAGACTGGGGATTGTTACAGACAGAATGACACTGGGGTGGGTGCAGGTTATACTCCAGAGCCTTGGCCAGCTCTGCTCCTCTTGGTGCTCCAGAGGAAGTGTGAGCAGTGACAGACTGTGCACTGAAATTCCTTTTGCCTACCTGAGCTTAGAAAGTCTACTTTTAGCATCAATAATAGCCTCGGTAGTCATTAAAAGTTGTAATTTAGGGCCCATAATGTCCTCAGACAGCTGGCAGTCTTTCTATGCAAACCAGATAAATCTCATTCTTGGCAAGGGGATGCCTGAACATCTTACCTGGGCAGATTTTCACTGCTCTAAACCCAGAGGTTTCAGTTGAGCCTTTAAAGCATTAGCTCAGCTAGAAACATTCTGAAACCTCCATCCAGCATTTTGTAGGTTGCAAGGCACTGAAATGTTCAGATCCCACTGGAAGCCAAATCCCCTTGGACCAAGAGGTCACTGCTGCTCTCGACAGTGCTGCCTTTAGTCCTTTCACAGCACATGTTCTTCTTCCACCAGATGGCCTTGAAAAAGCACCATCCAGGTTGTGTGTTAACTTGCTCTCCACCCCTTGTGTTGCAACATGTCAGTAGTCATCAGAGAAGGGTAAATAGCATTACCATAATGGACAGATGCAAATATTTAGCTTCTCAGAACACTGCCCCAAATACTCTGTTTGCAGCCACCAGTGAGCAGCTTTTGCCCTCCTTAATCTGACCTTGAAAGCAGAGCGTAGGTCTTCTCTCTGTTCCAGGGAACAGTCACGTCTCCTTTGAGCTTTGGGAAACTTTCTTCCACCCGAAACGCTGTTAGAGCTCATGATTGGATTGTTCCCTGGAGGGCTGAAATAAAATGATCTTAGCAAACCACAGCAGCAAAGCTCTTTGGGAAACTTTCCCCGTCTGCATCAAATGATTCTTAAACAGCTAATGGCACAGGCTTTGGCGGGGCACCACAGCGCTCTTAACCTGCTTCTTCTGCTTAAGTGGCTTCAGTAGCAAAGAGAGGCTGGGGTTGGGCAAGGCAACAACTGTACTGCTTGCTGCTCTTTCTGCTTCACAGTGGGAGCTGCAGGGGACAAGAGCAAAGGTGAGAATTTCCAGGTGTCACTGGCCAAGTGGTCTTTGGCCCGGTTACCACCTCACTGCTGGTTCACAGGAGCAGAAGGAGTTGAGTTCGTACAGGGGCGTTCATCCCTCCTGGCCTTGAGTGGGAACAGCTCTGGGAGGGAGCCCCAGCCCCCTCCTCACCCCCAGGGCAACCTGGGCAGGGGCTTCACCTGCTCTCTGCTGGCCCACACCCCGGCTGCCCTGGACAGGGCTGTGCCAGGAGCAGCAGGGCAGGGCAGTGGCTCTCAGCGCTGTGTGGCCCTTCCTCACATCCTCGTCGGAGCAGAGGCTCCGAGTTCCGCACTCCCAGTCTTTGGGGGGTTTGCAGGAGACCTGCAGCTCTTTCCCAGTGCAGAGGGGGCTTTCCTTCAAGTCGTTGCCTCCCAGCTGTGGTGTAAGAGGCAAGCCCGGGGATTCTCTCACTGCTCGGGATCTCATTCGCTGTGCATCCCACGCGGTTCCCGACTCCCTGGAGCGGAGCAGGGACTAGATGGCGCACTTGGACCGGGCTGGCATCAGCCCTTCCTCAGCCTCAGCCCTTCCTCGTGCTCCTCGGGCAGCCCGAGGCTCTGCCCACCCCGATCTCTGCTGGGGTGTCCCCCCTGCACCCTTCTCTGTGGGATCTGGGGTGCAAAGACCACCCTGGAAGGTGCAGCAGCTTCGCTCTGTGCCTGCTCTCTGCCCGGCTCTTGCTGGGTTATCATCTGTCTTGGCTCCCGTGGGCACACTGGGGCCTTGGGAGAGGGAGGCAGACCTGCTCCAGTGGAGGGAATGCCTGCTGAGGGCAGGCAGTCACCTGGGTATTCCCAAAGGGATATACCAGCAACGTGGCTTTCCTGCTGGGAAGAGCGAATGGCTCCTCTTTCCTTCCGAGGCTGGAGCACCAGCAGCTGAAACTACACTTGTCCCCTAGGCACTGACAACCCAGTGCTGTGACAGGCATGGGCAGCGTGCCCATGGCGTGTTCTGAGCACTGCAGAAGCTTCTTCCTTCCCGTTTTCTTTGGATTATCTAACGCTCCCTGTTTTTGGAGTACTCCCATCAGTCTCTTATAAAATGTGCTCCCGCTTGTTGCAGATACTTGGCAAATAGGTCAAAAAGGCACACTCTGGCCATGACCAACCCTACAGCTGAAATCCCTCCAGACTTGCAGAGGCAGCTAGGACAGCAGTCCTTCCGACCCCGGGCTTGGGCTCCACACCTGGGACCCGACCAGCACCGGTGAGTAACGGCACCGGCCGGCCGGGCAGCTTTGGGCCAGAACCCTGTCAGCTGGCATCCAGAACGGAGCTCTGAGGACATCCTGCCTGGCAGGGAGGGGTGAGGAGGAGGAGGAGGAGTAGGGATGAAGAGCAGACCCACAGAGCAGAGGGTGTCTGGCCGTGCTGGGGCCGTGAGTTCCGCGCTGGCACAGGCTCCCTGCCTGCAGGGACGAGCAGGAATTGGCTGGCTCTTCCCTCCAGTCCCATTTTTGTGGCTGGAGATGCTTTCTGGGAATGGCTGCCATCACAGAAAGGTTGGGAATAAGCTGTTTGTTTTGAAGGAAAGCTTTTCCCTGTTGTAATCTTAGTGTCAAAGTAGCAAATTTGCTACAGAATGTTTTTTGGAGGCAGATACAAGCAAAAGATTACACCAAGTCATCCACACCAGGGCTTAAAACCCTCACTGTTCTGCACCAGAGTTGTGTGTTCTGACTGCAAAGTCTCTTTGCAAAGCTCCTCAAGAGTCATTTTGTTTCTAATCTGAACCCTTGGTGGGAATGATGTGGGGAAAGGAAGCTGGGGTGGTAAGAGAAAAACAATCAGTGTCTGGGAAAGGGGGAACCGTGGGATTGGATTTAAACAGACTCAGAATGTGTGGGAGGGACACTCCTGATGGAGAGGTGTTAATGTGACTGAGTCCTTGTCACAGCAGCAAACCGGAGATGCTAATGCTCCAGAGGGAGCTTAAGAACCTCTTAATAAAAAAAACCCTCTTATAAAAATGCTTAAAAGTGCTCTGAACCCTCTGTGCCGGGAGCAAACCAGCTGCACACTGGAGTGTGCTGCCTGTTGGGAAAGCAGTGGCTGCCAGGCCAGGCTGGTGCTGGTGTCCAGCCCCTCAGGCAGCTCACACTGGCAGGCTTGACAAAGCCCTTTTTATTGTAGCCAGAGACCTGCTGAGCTGAGCACTGATGTAATCAGCAGGGACAGGTGAACTCTGAGCAGACTGAGGCAGTGCTAGTGCCACGCTGGAGCTCCTGAAAACCAAGATAAGCACCTCTCTGCCCTGAAGTTACTCCCTCAGAGGTGCCTGGGGGATGGGAAGAGCAGGAGGGGAAAGATTTCTAGGGCCACAGCTTGACAGGAAGAGGAGAGCAGCTTGCAAAACAACCAGAATGTGCTGTGTCCTGCTTTCAGGATTGCTGCAAATCCTCAAGGTAAGCCAGGTCCCTCACACAGGGAAAGGAGCGGAATTTTTACAAGACTTAAAACACATTTACCCTGTAAATAACGTTGGTGTCACCTCTGCCACTTGGATCCGGAGTCCTGAGGCTGTTGCATCATGAGCAGGGTGGTATCTGCACTTTCCACCCTCGGTGTCATAACATGCTGTGAGCCTGGCTCGTATTTTTCCTGTGAAATCACGGAAATTTCGTCGGACCATGGCCTAAACAGAGTGTCCCACATTGAGTCCAAGACATACCTGGCACAGGAATTACCAGTCTTGTGTCATCGTGTAAATAAACCCCGTTGTTGAATGGCAGATGGGTTTTATTTTAGCCCTTAACCTATTTTAAGCCATCTTATATCTTCTTATGTAGCCCCTGATTTTGGTCACATTGAAATATCTGGAAGCCAAATTGAAGTACAGCAACTGCACTGGGCAGTGCAGCTGTTCTGCCTTGGCCACACAGCCTTCAGAACCTCAGCACCTTGATTTTATCTGTAGCTTCTGCTTTCCATCAATGCAACAGGAGAACAAATGGATCAGGATAATGGATGGGATGGCATCAAAAGGCAGGAGCACAGCTCTGTCCTTGGAAGAAGGTTGTGTGTGATCTACAGAAACTGCAGTACATCCTGCTAAGGCAGAGACAGTGACAAAACTGAACCCAGTGTGCTGGAAGGGGTCCAGCATTGATCACTCTCTGATAAGGGGAGCCTGGAACAGGCCTTGGATGGGCACTGGAGTTAAGGACCAGTCCGGGTGCAGCCAAGTGGGCTCTTGCTGGGTTTGGTGTCAAAAGTGCTGTAAAGACCATGTCTCCACAACCTTCTCACAGACAAAAGCTACTGCTGGAGCCTGTGCATTAGGTATTACTTGCTGGGTTCTGTAGGCAGCATTTGCGGAATCTTTACAGAAGAAATTCTTTACTTATGGAAGAAATTCTTCCCTGTGAGGGTGGGGAGGCCCTGGCACAGGTTGCCCAGAGAAGCTGTGGCTGCCCCAGCCCTGGAAGTGTCCAAGGCCAGGTTGGACAGGGCTTGGAGCAACCTGGGCTAGTGGGAGGTGTTCCTGCCCATGGCAGGGGGTGGGACTGGATGAGCTCTAAAGTCCCTCCCAACCCAAACCGTTCTGTGATTCTGATTTGCACAGAAACCAGGTTCTCTAGAGAGCCTTTGCCCAGAAGCCATGAGGGCAGGCAGAGAAACCCATCTGTTTGTTGTGAGGCACATTGTGACGTGTGTATGCAAAGTTATCTTTGCTTGTGATAACATTGTGGCACCTAATAATATTGTGATAATACAGGTGGCACCTAATGGCAGGGCAGAGGAGCTCAGTGGTAATGGGGAGCCCCAACCTTGGGAGAAAACAGCTCCTGAAAAAAATCTGGCTCCCTCTGATGGTGAAGAAACCTCACTGAGAAGGGAAATTGCTTGTGGTGCCTTGGGCACAGTTGCCTCAGTACTGGCTGTGTCTGCCTTTGAGATGTGCCCAATGCAGGGCATCCAGGTGACAGGGAGGCTCTGGGTGTTAAGTGAGAAGGATTTCCCCCAAATGCGGAGTTCCCTTCCCATCCCCTTTTTAATTCAGGGGATCCCTAAGCATGAATGCCAGCCTCCCTTCTTCTTTGGAGCTGCAGAACCCATCAGGCTTCTCTCTCTCCAGGTGCCATTCCTGTTTTCCACAGACATCAGTTGTAGTCAGGGGAGCTGGAAGACTCAGGAAGTGGCTACTGAACTGGTGAATTTTAGCTTTTTAGGATGCTGAGTGGTTTCTATAAACCTTTTCCATCTGAGGGATAGATCCATCTGTCTGGATGGACAGTGAGTTGCTGCCCATCTGGAATCTCATTTGTGGCTGAGTTGTCTCCAACATAAAGCACATTTACCTGCCCAGGCACCAAGGATACTCAGTGATCCTGCTTCCTCCTCAAGGTGATGGTGGCACTTTATTTCTCCTTCTAAACCACAGTTTATTCTGTGTGAGTGGGCAGGTAGAACTTGGCACAGCTGGTGGAAGTGAAATGGCTCTGTACTGGAGTTTGTTTTTTGGCTGGTGCCACTAACCCCCTTCCCCATGTTCAGCTCTATTTACAAGGACTCCAACACCCTGCACCTCCCCACCGAGCGCTTCTCCCCGGTGCGGCGCTTCTCCGACGGTGCTGCCAGCATCCAGGCTTTCAAAGCCCACCTGGAGAAGATGGGCAACAACAGCAGCATCAAACAGCTCCAGCAGGTGAGAGAGGGGCAGAGGTCTCAAAAGAGCCACTGCAAGGGCTTTTTATTGCCTCGGCCTTGCTGCTTCGGGAAGGAAAAGGCACCATCTTTATGTTAAAGGCTGGGGGGACACAGTGGGGACTTCCCACCCGAGGGGCTGTTCCCTCTCTGTGTGACTGCAGCAACCCCTGAGTGTCCTCTGAGCATACGGGCAGTTCACCTGCAGCTGGGGAGCTGGGCAGCTTCCACCCCCCTCTTTCTGGGGAGGAAATGTCATGCTGTGCCCACTCATGTGTGTCCTGCCTGCTCTTGCAGGGCCCACCAGGACTGCAGCTGCCCTCTGTCACATTCTCTGTGGCAGCAGTTTTGGGGCTGTTCCAGGGTGTCCCAGGAAAGGACAGCTCCAGCCACCGCCGTTTGGAGTGTGTTGTGTGATACTCCCTGTGCAGCCAGGCACATCCTGCCAATGGCTGGAGCAGGATTTGGCCCCAGGACAGGCTTTTCCCCTTGCAGCACGATAGAAATGAGATTCTCTCCTCACCTTGAAGTGTCGTTACCAGAGCTTGTTGCCTGCGCTAAGGGAACACAGCCGTGCCAGCTCGGTGTCACATGCACCCAGTGCTTTTCTGTTGTCTTGCCACGTTATTGCACACCTGATTCTGTCAAATTAAATGGATTAGGCTTTTTTTGCCAGCTTTTTTTCAGAGGGGTGGGATGCAGAGCGTGCCTTTTTGCACAGCAGTGAGTGTGCACGAGAAGGTCATTTCCAGAACGTGCTGGGTTCCTTGCAGGAGTGCGAGCAGCTCCAGAAGATGTACGGTGGGCACATGGACGAGAGGACGCTGGAGAAGACGCAGCAGCAGCACATGTTGTACCAGCAGGAGCAGCACCATCAGATTCTTCATCAGCAGATCCAGGTACTGGAGCCCGAGCCAGAGCTGCTGAAGGCTTAGCTGTGTTTTCCTGCTTTGCTGCAGACACAACTCGTGAGCAGGTCCCGGGGGGATTGAGGGAGGGCAGTTTTTGCTGGGCTTGCTTTAGCAAGACCAAGCCTGAAGGATTTCAGCAGAGATGTTTGCACAGCTGCTGTGGTAGCTGTGGTAGCCAGGGCTGCAGTGAGGGACTGAAATCAGTGCATCTGGTTACATCCTGCTTCACCCAGCAATGTTTCTAAATTTACTAACTGAAACATTGACTGCAAACACTTTTTGTTTTCTTGTGGTGCCTGGTTCAGGACTGTATCCGACCTCCACAGCCATCTCCACCCTTGCAAGCTCCATGTGAAAACCAGCCAGCTCTGCTCACTCACCAGCTTCAGAGGTAAAGAAATGACTTTAGAAACACTCTGGGGAGTGGGTTTTACTCTTACTCAGACCTGGGGATGAGCTGACACACACAGGAGAGGCCAGGCTGAGTTGGAGGTTTATGAAGTGAGACTGGCACAGCCAGTTCCCAGGTGAATGTGCCTGATCCTTTGAGCTGGATTCTGTCAGAAGGATTTTAGAAGCAGAGAAACATAATTCAAAGGCACAGACCTGCTTTGAGCAGGGGACTGACAGTCCTGCCTTATGAGTGGCTTGAAGATGCCACTTCAGCAGCTGGGCTCTCTCATGCCTCCTGCATGTCTCACACCTGTCCAGGCCCTCAGTGAGGTCACTGTCTTTGCCCTCAGCACCCTGACCTGTGGGTGAGGCAGGCTGAGTTACGGGAAAGGAGAGCAGCGTGTGTCACTGCACACAGTGAGTCAGGAGCTGAGCCTGGGGTGTCCTTGTCCCCAGTTTTCTGTTGTAGTCACCAGGTCATGCTCACTCCCTGTGTGATTTGGACAAGGCAGGTGGCTCTCGGAAGAGAAGACAAGCTGCACAGAGCTTGGGATCCCCAACAAGGGCTTTGAGGTGTTTATTTAGAACGAGACGTGCAGCATTTGGCGTCAGCTCTCACAGTTGAGAAGGAATCTTAACGAGGAGCAGGCATGATGAGAAGGTGCTTGTTTCCCTGCGTAGGTTACGGATCCAGCCATCCAGCCCGCCCCCGAACCACCCCAACAACCACCTCTTCAGGCAACCCAACAGCAGCCCACCCCCCGTGAGCAGCAGTGTGCTCCAGCCCCATGGTAAGCAGTCCTGGGAGCTGGGTGGGCCCCTGACAGGGCTCTGTGGTCCCTCAAACCTCAGGGAAGCAGTGTGGGGGTGCCAGGGCCTGAGTCCCCCACGGCCCAGGCGCTGCACAGTTTGCTGATGATGTAAAAGATTCTCCATCTGGCAGCAAGGGCTGGTGTTATCGAGAGCTCGAGAGGAGCTGCCAGCTGGAATGTGCTGTTGGGTTTCTTGTCACAAGATCCTTACTTATCACTCCTGGGGGTGGGGAGGAAGGGCTGATATTCTTGGGTTTATGCAAATCACTGTCAGCTCTGCTGAGTTTCTGTTTCTGTGCAAGGGGCTCTCGCTGTGACCTTTGCACGCTGGCACAGCATGACAGCACTCAGGAGCCTCACTCCTCACCCTCACAGACACGTACTGGGCTCCCAGCATGGCCCAGAGTCATAGAGTGAATCATAGTTTCATGGCCTGGTTTGGGTTGGAAGGGACCTTAAAGATCATCTCATTCCACCCCCCTGCCATGGGCAGGAACACCTTCCATTAAACCAGGTTGCTCAGAGCTCCATCCAGCCTGGCCTTGAACACTTCCAGGGATGAAGAGCAGATCTCTCTCCCAAGCCTCACCATGGGCTGACAGGAATGCTGAGGGTCTTTGTTCCTTGTAGGTGCTGCCTCCCAGTCCCAGTTCCAAGGGATGCCATCCCACAACACAATCTTCCCGCAGTCCGGTAACTGTTCCCCCCCTCCAGCCATGGGGCTGACGTGCCTGGGCCTGCAGCAGCAGTCGCAGCCTCAGCAGGTCACAATCCAAGTGCAGGAGCCCGGCGACATGGTGGGCAGCAGCCTCCTGCCCGGAGCCCCCGTGGGCGGGCAGGGCCTGGCGTCCCACGCGCGGGGAATGTCCCTGAGCCCCAGCGCCAGCCAGATCCAGATGCAGCACCGCGCCAACCTGATGGCCTCCCTCAGCTACGGCCACCGGCAGCTGTCCAAGCAGCTCAGCGCCGACAGCGCCGAGTCGCACAGGTGAGGCCTCCCTCCCTGCTCCCGGCCCGGGGAGCGGGGTGGGGAACAGGGAGGAGGTGTCTCGGGATAAGATGCACTGTCCTTGCCAGCCCGGGCCGTGCTGTGCTGGTTTTGGGGGGCTCACTCCCTCCCTGCCCTTGGGAAGGAGTTCCTGAGCCAGGCCAGGGCTCTGCAGGGCTGCTCTGCCACGTGCCTGAGGAAGCCCCTCGGGCTGCCTGCTGAGCAGGGTGGGCAGCCTGGCGTGCTGAGCCACTGCAGTGCAGTCACTCGTCCTTTTCCTTGAACGTGAACAGGTATCCCCCCACCAACTACGACCAGGTGCACTTACACCCCCACCTGTTCCCGGAGCAGCCCCGCGTTTCCCCCAGCAACTACAGCCCGTCGGGAGGAGTCGGGTTCCCTCCAGCTCAGCAAGCTCTGAAGGTCCCGCAGCTTGACCAGTATCCCAGTTTCCCTCAAAACGCACATCAGCAGCAGCAGCACTACACGGCATCGGCACTACAGCAGGCACTGTTGTCCCCAACACCTCCCGACTACAGCCGACACCAGCAGGTACCGCACATCCTCCAGGGACTGCTTTCCCCCCGGCACTCGCTCACGGGGCACACGGACATGCGGCTGCCCCAGGCAGAATTTGCACAGCTCATCAAACGGCGGCAGCAGCAGCAGCAGCAGCAAGAATTCCAAGAGTTGTTCAGGCATATGAGTCAAGGGGATGCTGGGAATATGGGCACCAGCGTGGGACAGAACCTCTCGGAGCGCCAGTCGTTGTCTTTGCCTTATCAGAGTGCTGACACGTACCACCCCCAGAACAGCCCCCAGCATCTCTTAAAAATCAGGGCTCAAGAATGTATCCAGCAGGTCCCTGCGTCCGTGCCGCCGCCGCAGGGATACGGACACCAGCCAGCCCTGTTCCACTCGGAGAGCATGGAGGAGGACTGCGCCTGTGAGGGAAACAGGGACAGCTTTCCTGACAGTAAGAGTTCAAACACATTGACCAAAGGTTGCCACGAGACCCCTCTGCTTGTAAATGCAGGAGGGCACGGGGACCCCGAATCTTTGCTAGGAACTGCTAATCCCGCGCAGGAGCTGGGAACGCACCAGTACAGGCATCAGCCCGCACCCGGATTCAGGAATAAGGTGCCCAGCAGAGGTAAGGCTTCCTGCTGCCCGTGCAGGCCAGTGCCCACCCGTGCCGGCCGTGTCCCGCTCACCTCCCTGCCCAGGACACCGCCCCGCCCGGCACAGCAAGGGTTTCCTGACATGTTTTGCACAGCATGGAATTACTGACATTCTTTTTGGCTTTTGTGGCCTTAAGTAAATGGCAGGCACGGCCTCTGTAATAAACAGGGTTGAGTAAGGAGGGAACCCAACCGGCTGCTTCCCTTAGGAATTTGACCTACTTCTGCAGGCAGGTAAAGCCCAGGCCCCAGTGTGCCACCATCTTTTCAGGGATGCTGTGTGCTGGCTATGGATTTATTCTTGCTGGTGGTGTTCCCCATTCCTTGTAAACACAGGATAGGAAGAGTTCAGCTGCTAGCACACCCCAAACTGTAGCAGTGTGTCCATGTATTCCTGCTCTTAAGCACAGACCCTCGAGTCCAGGCACTGCTAAAGCTGCCCCAAACCCACACAGTAACAGTGCTGGTCAGTGTCCTGTGGCTCAGGTGGCCTTGCAGCCTCTCTGGCACTTGGGAAGCAGCAGCGAGATTCTATCCTTGCTTGAACTGGAAAGGGTGAATTCTGGAGAAAATGAGTTTAAACTTGCCATTTGTTTCTGAAGACCTTTCCTGCTCCTTGGAAGCAGCTGCGCCTTTGCTCCTCAGTGGCTCTGCTGGCAGCGCTGTGCTGTCAGAGAATTCCTGCCTGAGCTGTAATTCCAGGCTCCTCTGCAGGAAAAACACCCTCCGAGCCCCTCACTAAGAGGGCTTTCAGGAGAGGCTGAGCAGGCAGATCAGTATTCCCTGCAGGACTGGGGGTGCTGGGCTGGAGCCACCAGCTTGCCCTTGGCACCGAGGGCCCTATTGCGGAGGAGCCGTGTCCAGGGCACAGGAGGCCCAGCTTTGTTTGGGGACACAGCACGGGTTTGTTGGGAAAGTACCGGGCTGGAACAGGCTGGCTCAGAGGTCTGAGTGGGGCTGCCAAGCCCTGACCCCCCAGAGCGTGGGCGGGGGGCAGGGACAAGGCAGGGCTGTTCTGAAATCCTCCTAAATTCTGAATTACCGATGTGTTTGCTCTCAGAGCTCCATTTCCCTGCTGTGCTTGGAGCATGAGTTGAGGGAATTGCCCCAGGTTCAGTGGAGGTGGGAAGCTCTGGAGGGGCTTTTGGTACCAAATCATGAGTTGCATCTTGCCACCATAGCCCATTAGATGGACAACAAGGTTTGGTGAAGTCAGAAGCCAAATCTCTACACCCACACTGCTGGTTACACAAGGAACAGGACTTTAGACTACAAGGCCTTGTAAATGAGTAAAGGCAAGTAAATGTTTACAAATATGTTTGTGTAAGCCCTTCTGACAGGGCTGTTTGGAGTGATCACATAGTAAACTATGTCTTGGGATGCAACTGCTTGTACCACTTTCCTCAAGGCCTCCATAACCCACTTGGACTCAGGCCTGCACCACTTTGGGTCCAGGCAGAGTTGCCTCAAAGCTGTCCAGGGACCCTTACCTGCACCAAATCCTACATCCCTGGGTTTTCTCACTACTGACCTGCACCAAATCTGATGTCCCTGGGTTTTCCCACTATTTTTCCTAGAATGCGTTACGAGGCTGCAGCTTTTCTTGAATGGGTAGTACCTTCTCTCCCTGCCCCAGCTCTCCAAATGTGTTTTCCCTAGAGCAGGGTGTAGCTTCTCAGTGGTTGAGCTTCCCCAGGAGCGTGTTGCTGCTGATCACAAAGCCCTGGATGTCCGGAAAGCATCTGCCAGAGATGGCAGCCAGGGACCGTGAGAGTCGACCAGATCCGCTTGGGATGTGACTAAACTGCCTGTGAACAGCCCTGCTCCAGTTTTGCTCCAGCGTGGCCATCCCAGGCTGGGAGTTCTGCCCATGGGAAACCTGCCTTGCCCCGGCACTGAGGAGCCGAGCTGGCGGTGGCCCTGCCCGCCGTGCCAGTGTCACATGCCACACTGACACAAAGGAGCCATTCCCTGTGGATGTGGGGATGAAAGGCTCTCCTCTGCAGGGCTGGGGCAAGGAAGGGAGCCTGAATTCGGGGTGTCTGCCCCTTGGCCTGAGCCGCATCCCCAGAGGTGCAGTGCTGGCACTGGGAAGCGTGTGGCTGGGTTTGGGGTCCCAGCTATTCCAGGCTCGGGGGACTCGTCACCCCCAGCGCCAGGGCTGTTTGTGGAGCTGGAGCGGGAGCAGCAGGGCTGCTGGCCCCAACCACTGCTCCCACAGTTGGAGCAGCATCCTGAGCAGTGTGTGGGTGGCACTGCTCCGCCAACATCTGTTACCTCATGTTTTCCTTCTCGCTTTTCCGGGAAAGCTGACTGTTAACCGCACGTAACCCCATGGTTGTGCAAAGGAAGGGGGAGGCCAGCTGCATCTCTGACTGGCCTGGGACAGGGCTCCAGCAGGAATGCCATTTCCCTGATAGAGGAAGGGCATGGGGAGCAGTGTGCTAGCTGTGCTATCCATGCTCACTTGCCTGGGAGCGGCATGGAGAGCACATGGGATGGGGTCTCATTTGGATCCTGCTGAATTTATGGACAGATTTGAGACTGTCCTGTGCAGGGTCAGGATCCATGTGGATCCCTTCCAACTCAGGATATTCTGTGATTCTATGAGATCCCTTTGGGGAGCAGTTTAGTGGCACCTCGCAATTGCAGTGCCAGCCAGGTGGTGTGGTGTCCCAGCACAGTGTCCCAGCACAGCAGGAGATCACTTCCCACTGGCCAAAGCCCCGGGAAAGCCGATAGCTCTGGCTGAGGGATCTACCTGCAGCTGTGTCACCTCGGGGCAGCTCCCCAGCGCTCACAGCCACGTCCCATGTTTGTGCTCTGCGGGGTCCGCGCTGAGCGAGCTGTTTGTGTGCTCAGCCCCGATGACAGGCTCCTCCATGGCTCAGGACTTTATCCAAAACATCTTGTACTTGATGACGAGAGGCTTTGCCTGATAGGAATGTGGCCTTTGCCCTCAGTCACAAGAGCTTGCAGCGCGGATGGACTTTGCCAGGCAGAACACCCGTGTGCTCCCGCAGCCAGATAGTGGGAGGGCAGGGAGAAGTCATCTGATAAAAGTGAACATCCTGGCCAGCTCTTCCAGCAGGATTATGTTGCTTACAATTGCCAAGGGGCCCTGCTAGAACATCCCGTGTTGGAGGCTCCCCCAGCTCTTGTGTAACGATGTGCACAGGATGGGGGTCGAGCTCAGGCTTGAGGGGAAGGCGGCAGTGGGAAAGGGTCTGGTTCCTGTGCTCCTGCCCCTGTCCCTCCAATTTTAGGCTGCTTTTGTAGACCTGATCCCAGTGCTAGGATTGGGATCTTAATGCTGGAGGGTGAAGCCTGCCAGGGTGCAGTCAGGGGCACTGGTGCTGCACCATTCCCACCACAGCAGCCGGGGGTCCCGTCTCTGCTCTACCAGCAGGGAGCACTTGTCCCTGGCCTCATATCTCAGCCCCCTGGTTCTGCAGTGGCACACGTGGCTGGGAGGTGCAGACCCTTGTACTAACCTGTTGTTTTCCTGTCTTGTCTGATTTTCAAGAGTCCATCGTAGGGAACTGCATGGACAGGAGCTCCCCCAGCCAAGCCATGCAGCTGCCTGACCACAACGGGCTGGGCTACCCCGTGCGCCCCACGTCCAGCGAGCACCCGCGGCCCAGGACCCTGCAGAGACATCACACCATCCAGAACAGTGATGATGCCTACGTAGGTGCCTTGGCCTCCAAGGCCCTTCCAGTGAAACAGCCCAGGCTGGCTCTGGCCTGGCTCTGGTCACACAGGGCTCTGCAGACACACCGAGCCCAGCCCTGGGTCCGGCTGTGAAGGAGCTGGTCGTGGCAGCCCAGACCTCACTGCTCCACTCCCTGGGAGGTTTGGGATGCTGGGAACTTTGTCCTGCCCAAATTTGATGTGTGCTTTGCTACAGCTGCCTTGTGCTGTAGATGAGAATGGCAGCTTCCCTGGTTCAGTGATGGGACGAGAAGTAATGGCCATAAACTAAACCACAAGAAGTTCCACCTCAACATGAGGAGGAACTTTCCAGGGAGGGTGGCAGAGGACTGGAACAGCTGCCCAGGGAGGGCATGGAGTCTTCCTCTCCAGCGACATTCAAACCCCACCTGGACATGTTCCTGTGTCACGTGCTCTAGATGACTGCCTCGGCAGGGGGGTTGGATAGATGATCTCCAGAGGTCCCTTCCAATCCCAGCTATTCTGTGATTCTGTTAGTTCAGAGGGATTTGGACTGTTCAGTCCATTCTCCTGTTGAGGGGACACTGGCTGCACCCAAGCTGTGCCTGATGCACAGTTCTTGTCCTTCTGAACCCTCACTGAAGTTTTGCAGAAGCTCCTCGGTCAGCTTGTCTGAGAGCTGGGGTGCAGGTGGGAGGAATTGGGGCACCTCTCCCCAGTTCCCCCTTGACGTGTGTCCTGTGTTCTCCCCAGGTGCAGTTAGATAACTTGCCTGGAATGAGTTTAATGGCAGGAAAAGCACTAAGCTCTGCTCGGATGTCGGACGCCGTGCTCAGCCAGTCGTCGCTGATGGCCAGTCAGCAGCTGCGCGACAGGGACAGCGAGGGTGAGGCCCTGGGCAAGCTGCAGACGTGGCACGGGGGGCGTGGGGGGCTCCTCGGGGTCTGGGTGGGGAGCTGAGAGGACCAGCTCGTGGTCTGCGTTGCAAAGCCACCTCTTCTTTGCAGAATGTGGGGAGAGTTTGGAAGGTCAAGAGCACCCCAACCTGGGCGATGGCAGCCAGCACCTAAACACCTCCTGTTACCCCTCCACGTGTATCACGGACGTCCTGCTGAGCTACAAGCACCCGGAGGTGCCCTTTGGGATGGAGCAGGCGGGGGTGTAACCAGGAGGGAGTGAGTATCCATGTGTCCTCCTCTCTCCCACACACTTCTCAGGCTGCCTTTATGGCCTCGCTTCCATGGGTCTCCTTCCCTGTTCATTGCTCCAGTGCTGGGGATGGGACCATCAGCTCCGAGCTCCTGTGCTGGGGCTGTTTGCTGTCCACCGTTTGCCCAGGGCAAACACCCCTCCTTCCAGGCCTGTGCTGTTTCCAAAGCCCCTCTCCTGGGACAGGGTTGGGAATGGAGTGGGAGTGCTGGAGGGCTGTGGGAGCAGAACTGCCGTTCTGGTGTCTCCTGACGTGTCTGTTTCTCCTCTCTTGCAGGGTTTGTGTACAGCTTTGAAACGAAAAGGTCCATTTTAAACCAACAGTATCTAGCAGCATTGCGCCAAATTGCCGTAGTATTTCTGACTAACTGGAATACCATGGCCCCTTTCCTCATCCTCACCTCATCCAGTGTGTTCCTTTGGGTTCTTTAATTTCTGCCACACTTGCCTGTAACTCCAGCTACCACCGAACAACCAGAGACCTGAGCCTGATGCGGCAGCGGAGGATCGGCGCAGCCTCGGCACTGGGGCTGCCTTGGGGGCTGTCACTGCCGGGGCTGAGCCTCCCTGAGGAGTCCAAGGGGACTGGAGCCACTCCTGGATGGAGCCTGTGCTGTCCTTCCCCTCTGTCCCGCTGCACTGGGGGGAGCTGAGCCTGGGGCCCTCCCCATCCCACCTGGGGCTCTGGCCGGTGCGAGGAGCTCCCACCCTGGTGCAATGCGCTTCTCGTCTCATCTCTGTCTGCTCTGTTCCCTCCTGTGTGCCGGGGTGCTGACAGGATCACCCCTTCCCTGCCCTTCCTCCCCCTCTTCTTTCCAAATCCGCCACGACTTGGGGTTTTTTCTTTTCCTGGCTAATGTAGGGCAGACGAATTTTTCTTTGTTTCCTTTGCTTCTCCTCCTGATCACGTAGGAATTGGGTTTTTTTTGGTAAATGTTGTTTTATTATTATTGTTATTAATAAAAGGCAAAAGGAATTTCTGTTTGAGAGAAATTTTTAACTAGATTCTGTTCTATATGAATTGTGACTTGCACCTTTTGTTCAAAGTATTTTATTTCTTTTAACGACATTGTACTTGTGACTGGTTTTCTCTCGTGCCAGTGGCGACAGTGGTAATTCTCCTTATACAGTTGGGACGTGCAGAGGTCTCTTCTTTGTCCCTTTTCCATCCTTTCCTTGGTGGATAGAGCGGGAATCCCCCCCACCGGGGCTCTGGAGCACGTGGTGTCACCCTTGCCTTTGGGACTTGACAAGCTCCAGCTCAGATCCTTCTCATTGACACTTTTCTGGAATATTTTATAAAACTAAAGGAAAAATCAGCCCAGCCCTCCTGACTTTGCACAGAAGGAAGCGTGAAACCAGCACAGCAGAGGTGACTTTGCTATCCTTACCCGTGCCTCTTCCCGGCCTCCCCTTCTCCGGGAAAACAACGCTAATGGCTCTGCAATCCCGAAAATCAGAGAGGAGGGAAGCTCCTCACCCGGCACCCGCGGGCTCGGGGAGGGGGCGCGGGGAGCCCGGCGGGAAGGGTGGGAAACACTGAAAGCCTTTTTGCTCTGTCCCTTCGGTTTGTTTTCCTTTTGTTTACATGACACTGTATCCTGGGAGAGTCGCCGGGCCCCCCCCAGCAGCCGCCGCCCCGCAGGGCCGCGCTCACCGTGCCATCCGCAGTATCACACTTTTTTTATCATGGCTTTGTATTGTAGTAATCAATACGCGCAGTATATGTTGAATGTATATTAATATACTTTGCTATTATTTCTGTTTTTTGGAAATGTCAGAAGTATTTTTTTTTTCCTTCCTCATTTATGTTGGACTAAAAACAAAACAAACAGACGGAAAAAAAAAGTTTCAGTAAAATCTTCAGTCCATTTTTTTGTGGGTCACTTGCAACTAGTCAATTAGTTGGACAGTGGGATCATAACAAATAAAACCATGATTATGATCTTCCCCGGGCTCTTGTTTGCCTTGTTGCTCAACGCCAAAGCTCAAGGGGCGGCAGCGCGGCCGCGCTTGAAGGTGCCGTGTCCCCAGTCCATCCCTGGGGCTGTCACCTCCCCTGGGCTCCAGTTAGTTGGGTTTCCCAAAGCCCCCATGGCACTCACAGCCCCCCCGCAGCACCAGAGCTCAGCAGAGCCCAACTCATCCTGTGAAGGACGTGGGTGTGGGGAAATGCCTGCGGATCAAACCCTGCTGTGGGGCAATTCCTTCCCCAGCCAGGCTTTCCCAGGAATGGGTAGAATCTGGGAGGAGCAGGGAGCTGTGCCTCCAGCACCCTGCAGTGTTGCAGGGGATGGTGATACCTGTGTGATGCCCATGAGGTGCCCAGTGAGCAGCTCCAAGGCTTGAGGCTTCTGGGAGCTGGTGCCACTCCAAAACAGGGAGCATCACTCCTCTGTAGCAGCTCCCCATGGCATTCCCAGCCCTGCTGGCCACGTACTCCCCACAGCCCTGTCAGGGGATGTACTCCCTCTCTCCCTGTCCCCTCTCTCCCTGTCCCCATTGCCAGGTGCTTCTCCCAGGCTCGGTTCCTGTGGGTCCCTGGGCTGGTGGCAGTGGGATGAGGGAGCACCTCGGGCCGAGGGGGGGTTTGGGGTGGCCGTGCTGGGGTGTTGATGTCAGGCTGGTGCTGGCTCTGAGCTCAGCCTTTGCTGCCCAGGTTTCCAAGGCAGGCTGGTGTGAGTGGGCAGCAGGGCACAGCTCTTGGGACCTCTGTGCTGGGGACACAGCAGGAAAAGGGGTGACATGAGCAGTGCGGGTCTCACCGGCCCCGAGGAAGGACGGGGCACAGACCCCCAGTGCAGGCGAGGGGTCTGGGTACGGCAGGACAAATCCCTGCGGGAATAAACCTTGTCCCTGGGCCTCCGGCCAATCCCTGGGGGCTGCGAGAGGCCCCGGCAAGGCCACAGCGGCCAGCAGGAATCTGGGTCACCGGGAGCGTAAACAGGCTCCTTGGCCGGCGAGGCGCGTCCCGCCGGGAGCTCCTGTTTGCTCGCCGTCCCTGCCAAGCCGGCGCTCCTCGGCGCTGGGCTGCGCGATCCTTGAACCCTGCGCGCCACATCGCCCGCCGGGAGCGAGTTCTTGGGCCGCCGCGCTGGCTTATCTCCGCGGAACTGCCCCTCCGGCATAAATAGCGGCGGCGGAGCCTCGGCCGCTCAGACGGGACGAGCAGCAGCGGCAGAGGTTGCTGGTAAGAGTCTGGGCTGCTCCAGAGGACCCGCGGTGCCCAGGGACAGAATCCTCTGCTCGTGGGACACCGCGGTTCCCACCGTCGGGCTTCGCCCGCGGCACCGGCGGGGATCCCTCGAGCCGGGCTGGGGGCTCGGCTCCCGCTGGGGCTGGATTTGCCCAACTTCCTTGCTCTGCCCCCAGGTTCAGCGCGAAGATGAGAGCCGTGGTGTTGACCCTCGCCCTGCTCTGCCTGACGGGTAGGTCCGGACGGGGCTGGGGCGGTGGCGGCTGCGAATCCCCGCGGGACGGAGCGGGACGGGGCGGCCGAGCCCGATGCGGGCGCTGCTGGAAGCCTCCGGCTTCCGAAGCGCTTTGCAAGTCAGGCTGCAGCCAAGAGGCTCCCCGGTCCCCTCCCGAGCCGGGCAGGACCCCGGCAGGGCTGGAGCCGTCCCCGCTGCGGTCCCGCCGGCACCGGGCAGTGTGTCCTGAGCACACCCGGCTCTCTCCGTAGGCACCCAGGCCCGCTCCTTCTGGCAGCACGATGAGCCCCAGGCGCCCCTGGATCGCCTCAGGGACATGCTGGATGTGTACCTGGAGACAGTGAAGGCCAGTGGCAAGGAAGCCATCTCCCAGTTCGAGGCCTCTGCCGTGGGCAAACAGCTGGAGTAAGTGGGGGCCGTGTGGCAGGGGCTGGAGGGGGATCCCTGGGTGCCGTGTGTGACCTCCCTCTGCTCCCACAGCCTGAAGCTGGGTGAGAACCTGGACACCCTGGGTGCAGCCACCGCCAAGCTCCGTGAGGACCTTGCCCCCTACTACAAGGAGGTGCGGGAGATGTGGCTGAAGGACACCGAGAACCTGCGCCAGGAGCTGACCAAGGACCTGGAGGAGGTGAAGGAGAAGATCCGGCCCTTCCTGGACCAGTTCTCTGCCAAGTGGACGGAAGATCTGGAGCAGTACCGCCAGCGCCTGGCCCCCCTCGCCCAGGAGCTGAAGGAGCTCAGCAAGCAGAAGGTGGAGCTGCTGCAGCAGAAGCTGACCCCCGTGGCTGAGGAGGCGCGGGACCGGCTGCGCGGGCACGTCGAGGAGCTGCGCAAGAACGTGGCACCCTTCAGCGACGAGCTGAGGCAGAAGCTGAGCCAGAAGCTGGAGGAGATCCGGGAGAAGGGCATCCCCCAGGCTGCCGAGTACCAGGCCAAGGTGGTGGAGCACCTCAGCAACCTGCGTGAGAAGGTGACGCCTCTGGTGCAGGACTTCAAGGAGCGCCTCACCCCCTACACCGAGACCCTCAAGGCCCGTTTCATCTCCTTCCTGGACGAACTCCAGAAGAGCGTGGCCTGAGCCGCCAGCCAGTGCGGCCAGGGACTGACCCCAGCCCCGCAGCCGCCTCGGGGTGCTCCCTGCCCTGCCCCGGGTGCTTCCCCTCGGGGGGCTCTGGGGATGAGCTACCAGAGCCCTGGGCCAGCCCAGCCCTGGGGTGTCCTCCCCAGAGACCCTCTCCTCTCCTCCCTACCCCCTCCCCTCCCCTCCTTGGCGTCACTCTCAGCTTTGCCTCCCTTTTGTCAAATAAACATGACTTAAGTTATTGGAGCTCGCTCAGTCTTTGCAGTGGATGCTGGAGGGCACAGCCTGAACTGGGGCTGGGGGCGAGGGATTCTCCGGGCTGAGGGTATTGGAGAACCCAAGAGGGAATGGGGGCACAGGGAGCTGGTGTTGGGGTGCCCTGGGCTCACCCCGTACTGAGCCCAGCTCTGCCCAGGGTGCAGCCAGGATTGGACTCACACAAAGGGCTCTGCAGGGCACTGGGACTGGGTTTGCAGGACCTGGAGCCCTCTGGACTGTGGAAGCAGAACCCAGCTCCTGCCACCCTGGGCACCGTGACAGGGCCATGTGTAGCCCCGGTGCCGGTGTCTGTCCCAGCCCTCCCTCTCTCCACAGCTCACACTCCTCCTCCCCATCCCCACAGCGATGTCACCACAGCCATTTGCTTCAGCCCCACTTTATTGAGAGAACCAAGACAGCGGGTGGGAGCCGGGGGGACCCCAGCCCAGCGGGACCCTAGCCAGTCCCTGGTGGGGCTACATGGCCGGTGTCTTCTTCCAGAGCTCTGCCAGCTGCTCCTTGAGCCAGACCAGCCGCTGCTTCAGCAGCTCCGTGTTGTCCGTCAGCCACTGCCTGTGAGGGGAGGGAGGGCAGGGGATCAGTGCGGGGCCCGGACGGGCTCCCCACTGGGATTGGGGGACAGGGACAGGTCCTGAGCTGGGGGCAGTCGGGGGCACCTGGCCTGCTGTGCTGCCTCTGACTCCCGCACCCTGCTGAAGGCGTCCTTGGCCATGGCCGAGGCTTTCTGGGCGAGCTCCTGCACCTTCTGCACCAGCGCCTTCGGCTCCTCGGGCGAGTCGGCCCCTGCGAGCAGGAATCGGTTGGGAGTGGGGGGACGGGGCCCCGGGGCTGTGCCCCCCCGGAGTGTGCCCCAGCACCCTGAGCCCCGACGCCCTCCTCCCGCACAGCCCTCGCTGTCCCTTACTTGCTCCCACTGCCAGGACGGCCGTGCAGGCGAGCAGGAGCAGCAGCGACGCCCTCATGGCTGGGGAGAGAGCAGAGCACATGGTGGGGGTGGCAGGGGGGGCCACAGGGGTCCCGACCCCGTCCCCTTCCCAGCACGACCCTCGCCAGGGGTGTCCCCACTCACCTGTGCCGGGCTCTGCGACGTGGGGGCAGCCCCGGGCTCCCCCTTTATACCCTCCCCACGGCCGCCCTTGAGGGGGTTTGTGCAAAGGTCAGGGCGGGGGGCTGGCCGGGAGCGGGGCACGGGGGGGTTGCAGGGGGGCTGCATCCGGTCAGGAGTTGGGAAATCCCGCGGGGATGGAGCCTGCCGGGGCTCCGCGTGTGTCCGTGTGTGTGCACACACCTGTGCACATGTGTGCCTGTGCACGTGTGCCTGTGCACATGTGTGTCTGTGCACACGCGTGTGCGCAGCCAGCCCGGTGCCCGCTGCAGGGCTCAGCGCGGTGACTGCGGCCCTGGGGACACGCCTGGGGCCCTGGGCACACACGGCACAAGGGTGACATCCAGCGGCTCCGGCCCCGGGCACGACGCCCTCGGGCACCGCGAGAGCCCTTTGGACCTTGTCCCTGTCAGTGCCCGGCCGGTCCCTGCCCCTGCCCGCGGTGACACATCCCGGCGGCTCTGCAGCCCGAGCAGGGGCCCGGGGTGGGGTGGGCTGAGCCGGGGGTGCAGGGCTGCACCCCCGGGGTGTGCCAAGGGCCCAGTGCCCACGGCCAGCGACACGCACGGCCCCCCCCCATTCCCAGGCACACCAGCACCCGTGGCTGCAGTTCCTGAGGGGTCCTGACCTGTTCCTCTGGCAGGGCTTCCTCCATGAGCCTGGACTGGGAAGGAGCAGTGCCATCCTGCACATACACAGCCTTGTGAACCCCCAGCTCCATCACAGCATCACCCTGAGCCCATGTCCTGCCCTGCTGCCCATCCCAGGCACAGCACAGCTGGTGGCAGGGCTGAGGAGTCCCCTCAGTGTCCCCCAGACCCCGTGCCCTGTCCCACCACCACGCATCCCAGGTACCACCCCACATCCCGGGTACTGCACAGCTGGCACCAGCACAGCCACCACTGCATCCCACGGAGCAGTGAACTGTCCCCTCTGTCCAGGGTCCCCATCCTCAGGAGGGGCTCAGCCCTTGTGTGTCCCGTGTACCCCCAACCCCTCTCTGCCCTGGCACCTCACTGGGAGCTGGTGGGTTCACCGGCCACAGGTGATGTCAGGGCTGCGGGTGATGTCAGGGCTGCGCACACATCAGGTGCTTCCACGTCTCAACTCTGCTAAAGTCCAAGCCCGGGCTGTGTCACAGCCTGCGTGGAAGCCACGGGGGTGCTCAGGCTGCATAAATAGCACAGGGAGCTGCCGGCTCAGCAGGTACCACGGCCGTGGCAGCACAGGTGAGCAGCTGCAAGGGCTGGGGAGAGCCAGTGCCTCCGTGGCCTGTGGTGGGGCAGGGGGCTGGGGGCCGGGGGGCTGCCAGCCTCTGGGGTTCCCTTCACCTCCTCTCTGTGCTCCCGCAGGAGTCCCCAGTGCTCAGGATGGCACCCAAGGTGGCCGCCCTTGTCCTGGTGCTCCTCGCAGTCTCAGGTGAGGTGACGTGTGGGTCCCTGGTGCTCGCAGGGGGGTCTTGCCCCAGGGCAGCAGTGGGGACCTGCTGTCCCTGGGGGAGTGGGATTGTCCTGGTGCTGATCCCACCATCCCCTTGCAGGGGCACGGGCTGACGTGAACCCCGACGAGGTGGCCAGTGTGATCTGGAAGTACTTCACGGAGCTGGGCAGCAATGCCAAGGAGACGGTGGACCAGCTGCAGCAGACTGAGCTCACCAAGCAGATCAAGTGAGCTGAGCCATGGGCTGAGGCTCGTGGGGGCTCAGGGGGCTCAGGGGGTGCCGGGGGCACACGGGCACTGACCTGTCCCTTCTCCCCAGCACCCTCCTGAAGACCAACCTGCAGAGTGTCAGCGCCTACGCCGAGGACCTGCAGGAGAAGCTGGTGCCCTTTGCCACCGAGCTGCAGGCACGGCTGGCGCAGGACTCGCAGCGGCTGAAGGAGCAGATCCGGCGGGAGCTGGCGGAGCTGCAGGCCAAGCTGGCGCCCTACGCCGACGAGGTGCACCAGCAGATCGGCACCAACATCCGCCAGTTGCAGGCCAAGATGAGCCCCTACGCCGAGGAGCTGCGCTCCCGGGTGGACCGCGGGGCCGGGGAGCTGCAGCGGGTGCTGGAGCCCTACGCGACCGAGCTGCGGGACCGGCTGCAGGACAACGCCCAGAGCATCCAGGCCTCCCTCAGCCCCTACGCCGACCGGCTGCAGGAGCAGATCGACGGCGGCGTGGAGAGCCTGAAGGAGCGGCTGGTGCCCGTGGCCGATGAGCTGAAGGCGCAGGTGGCGCAGAGCGTGGCGGAGCTGCGGCGTGGGCTCAGCCCCTATGCCCAGGAGGTGCAGGACGGGCTCAACCGGCAGCTGGAGAGCCTGACGGCGCAGATGGAGCGGGCGGCCGAGGAGCTGCGCGCCCGCCTGGCCACCAGCTCCGAGGAGCTGCGTGCCCAGCTGAGCCCGCTGGCGCGGGAGCTGCGGGAGGCGGCGAGCGGCGACGCCGAGAGCCTGAGGCAGCGCCTGGCCCCCCTGGCCCAGCAGCTGGACCAGCGCGTGGGGCAGACCCTGGAGGCCTTCCGGCAGCAGGCGGCTCCCTTCGGAGAGGCCTTCGGGAAGCAGCTGGTGCAGCAGCTGGAGGAGATGCGCGGGAAGCTGGAGTCGGGTACCGCTGGAGTGGAGGATCACCTGCAGCTGCTGGAGAAGGAGGTGCGGGAGAAGGTGTCCGCCTTCCTCAGCACCATCCCACCCCCCGAGAACTGAGTCCCCCCCGGTGCCACGGGGAGGTGACACGGGCTGGCCAGCTGTCCCCACACACTCCGAGCATTCCCAGCCTCTGCCCGCAGCAGAAATAAACCTTGTGATGCACATGTTGGTCTGTGTCCTTCCTTCCCTACAGTATCCTGCTGTCCTGCCCCAGGACGGGCAACCTGGGCAACTTGGTCCAGCTGCTCTGAGGGGGGACCATCACCCTGAATGTTCTGGGGAACCTGGGAGAGGGCACAAAGGTGGGGGCAGGTGGGTGAGGGGCTCAGTGCTGGTGGCAGCCAGGTGAGCCCAAGGGCCAGCATGGGACCAGGGCCCCGACATCACCTCACTGGGGTGCCACAGCAGCCCAGGGGGCTCCAGAGGGGCAGAGCCCCGGGATGCAGCTGTGCATCCCCACTGTGCCACGGAGGACGGGATTCTGCGGGCCGTGCTTCAGGGAGAGGAAAAGGGAACTGACCGAGCGATGGCCACAGCGAGCCCCTCGAGCCGTTCTGCTGGCGGGATGGGAAGGGAAGGGCTGGGATGAGACTGGAGAACAGCCAGCGCTGCCTGGAGCGACCTCACGCGTTGGCACAGGCGAGGGAGCCTCGCGGACTTCGGTGCCGGAACAGCGCCGGCGACTGCTCGGCGTTTCACCCCGGGAGCGCCGGACTTCGCCCCCCACCCAGGGTGCCCGTTTGTATTCCCGGGGGAAAAAAGCCGAGCACGGCGGGCTGGGTATCCAGCGGGAGCGGGCAGCCCCAGGAAAGGTGTGCTCTGTGCTCCCCGTCTGGGCTGCTGACACCGCTCATGCCACCCTTCCCTGGCACAGCCGGCGCCGGGCTCACCCTCCCGCACCCATCCCGGGGGTCCAGGCTCCCTTTCCACCCCCTCGGCCTCTGCGACAGGAGGTGCAGCCGGCGGCCCCATCCCCACCGCCCCGGCGGTTCCATCCAGCATTCCCTCTGGGATGTGAAGGTCGGCTTCGGGGCAGGGTCAGCGAGCGCGGGGGGCAGCGGGCGGTCAGGTGACCGTCCCCCAGGTCACCTCCCAGGAACGGGCACGGACCTCCACGTTGTGTTTACACGGAGTGAGGTCCAAAAAGCCTTCCCGTGCCGCAGGGCCTTATCGCCCGCTCCTCCGCTCCCCCCGGACCTATATAAGGGGAGCCGCGGGCCGGCTCCCGGCGGGAGGGACACGGGAGGCACCAAGAGCCAGGTGAGGGACGGGGACACCTTGTGCCTGGTTTGGCTTTGTGCAGCCGGAGGAGCTGGGTGTGAGTTCAAAGGTGCACAACGGCAGGGTTACAGGGGACTCCAGGTATTACGGGGGACCCCAGGTGTTTATAGGGGGACCCCAAGTGTTATGGGAGACCCCAGGTGTTACAGGGTGTGAAGCAGAGCCACCACCCTGTGAGCACTTGGCAGAGCAGCCTCTCCCATCTCTCCCGCAGCCCAGCAGAGCCCGGCCCAGCAGACCATGCTGCTGAAGGCTGTGCTGCTCCTCTCCCTCCTGGCTGCCTTCCCAGGTGGGTGTGGGCACAGGGGCGGGGGGGGGGCAGCACCACGGACACCCCACTCATGCCACCCTCCCACCCTCAGTGTCACCGGCCCAGGCGGGGCAGGGCAGCTTCTGGGAATACCTGAGCCAGCTGACGGGGGACAAGGACAGCCTGCAGCACGGCCATGGCAAGCTGGGCAAGGACATCACGTGAGTACAGTGCCCAGGGTCCCCCAGCACAGCTAGGGCCCTGCTTCTCTCCCCCGGGGGCACAGAAGCTCACGGGAAGGTCCTCGTGGGTGTTGGTGTTTATTAGGGGGCAGTGTGGGCACAGAGGGGTGCTGTGGTCAGTCAAGGGTGCTTGGTGACTGTCTCCTGCAGGAACCTGAAGGAGAGCATTAAGGATGGAGTCGGCTACATGGGAGACTTCCTGGGGAAGCTGTCACCCCTCCCCAGGGGCCCCCAGCCCCAGCTGTCCCAGGACTCGGACAGCCTGCGGAAGGTCATCCGGAGGGAGCTGGAGAGCCTGCGGGTGAAGCTGTCCCCGTACGTGGACGAGGTGCACCACCAGGTTGGGAAGCACCTGGACGACCTGCGGCACCAGCTGCAGCCGTTCACGGAGGAGCTGCTGGACGAGGTGTCCCTGCGGGCGCGGGAGCTCCGGCGGCAGCTGCTGCCGAGCCGGGAGGTGACGGCGCAGCTCCTGGAAGGTGCCGGCGAGCTCCAGCGCTTCATGGCCCACTATGCCGACAAGATCGCCTTCCACACGGACCAGGTGAAGGACATCTTCCACCCGTACGCCGACAGGCTGGTCACCGAGATCCACCGCAACGTGCAGGAGCTGCACCGCTCCGTGGCCCCGCACGCCCGCGCCACCCCGGAACAGCTCAACCAGCACATCCAGGAGCTGTCGGCCAAGCTGACCCGCAACGCGCGGGACCTGCACCAGCAGATCCAGAGGAACCTGGAGCAGCTGAAGGCGAAGCTGAGCCTGTACCCCGAGAGCCTCGGGGAGCCCCCGGCCCCCCCCGGCCGATACCGGGAGGCGCTGGCTCGGGAGGTGCAGCGGCGGGTGGAGGAGTTCCGGCGGGACACCTACGTCCAGATCCAGGCCTTCACGCGGGCGCTGGACCAGGAGACGGAGGAGATGCGGTTGAAGCTCAGCGCCCGCCCCGACCCGCCGGAGGAGCCGCGGGACGCGCCGCCGCCGCCCGTGGAGGACCTGCGGGCGCAGCTGGACGCGCTGTGGAGGGACCTGGCGCTCAGCCTGGGCGGGGAGGCGGGCGGGGAGCGGTGATGGGCGGGGGTCACGGGTCTGGGTCCGGGGATGAACCACAATAAAGGCGCCGCCATCGTGGCCATGGGAGCACGTGTCACATGACCGCCCGGGGCACGTGACCGCCCTGGGACACGTGACCGCCCCCGCCACGTGACGGCGGGCGGGCATCGCCATGTCGGCGCTGGGGGCGATGGAGCCGGGCCCGGGGTCGGGACCGGGCTCGGGGGGGTCCCTGTTCCGGCCCCTCAGCGCCGACGACGGCGAGCAGCAGCCGGCGGAGATCGAGTCCCTCTGCATGAACTGCTTCCGCAACGTGAGGGAGCGGGGAGAGCCGGGGCTGGGCCCCCATGGGGGTCGGGGTGTGCAGGGCTGTGCAGGGGTCCGGGGTGTACCGGGATCGGTGGGGGAGCAGGACGGGGTGTGCAGGGGTCCGGGGGTGTACAGTGGTCTGCGGGAGTCGGAGTGGGAGCAGGAGAGGGGTTGGCGGGTGGGGGACACAGGGGCTGCAGGGATGTGGTTCTCGGTACAGGGGTCTGCAGGAGCAAGGGAAGATCCACTGGGGGCCGCAGCTGGGGCGGGGGGCACTGGTGGGATGTGGAGGGAGGTGGGCAGGGGCTGCTGGGGTGGGGAGAGGTTTGGGATCAGGGAGCTGCCCACGCTGGGAGGGGCTGACAGGGATGTGGGGCCTGCGGAACACTGCCCTGAGGGTTCGGATTCCCACGACAGGGAGTGACGCGGCTCCTGCTCACCAGGATCCCCTTCTTCAAAGAGATCATCGTCAGCTCCTTCTCCTGTGACAGCTGCTCCTGGTCCAACACAGAGATCCAGTCAGCGGGCAGGATCCAGGAGCAGGGCGTGCGCTACACCCTGGCTGTCACCTCGCGCCAGGTGAAGGGCACGGGGGGCTGCCCTGTGCACACCTTTGTCCCTCACGGGCTGGTCTGGCTCCAGCCACAAAGTGTTTATCTTCTGTGCTGTTTGGCAAATAGCTTTATTTGTTTGGCAGTAACTGTTCCAAGCACGAAATGTGCACGTTCCCAGTGGAGAGGGGGCTGGAGCCAATGCTGCTGCACAGCCCAGTGTGGGAGCCCCTGGATCTGCTGGGGATCCTAATGCTGCTCCCCAACTGTGTATACAGGACATGAACAGGGAGGTGGTGAAGACTGACTGTGCCATGGCTCGAATTCCAGAGCTGGACTTTGAGATCCCTGCCTTCTCCCAGAAGGGAGGTGGGTGACGTGCCCCCCAGCTCAGAGCAGTTTGGGGGGGGCTGTGGTGTGTGAATGGTGCCATCACCTCTGTTTTCTTCCCCTCTCCAGTCCTCACCACCATCGAGGGGATCATTGACAGAGCTGTGGCAGGCCTGGAGCAGGACCAGCCCGTGCGCAGGGTGAGGTGCTGGGAAAGGGGGAGCTCCTCAGGGATGGCAAATCCGTGGGTTGATCATCCCCTGCCCGCTGGTGTTGTGCAGGGGTGGTGGGGGAGAGCACTGGGGGCTTTTGTGCCAGGATCACCTTTGCCATCAGCTCTGGGCAGCCCCTGCAGCAGTTGGACTCGGTGATCTTGGAGGTCTTCTCCAACCTAAGTGATTCCGTGTCATCTTGCAGGCGACAGACGAAGAGGTGGCCAGGAAAATAGACGAGTTCATTGGAAAACTGAGGCAGCTGAAAGAAATGAATTCCCCCTTCACCTTTGTGAGTGCACACGGGAGGGAGGCCCCTGTTTGGCACGGGGAGTGCAGGATGGCTCCCTCAGGCTCCCTTTTCCCGCAGATCATCGACGATCCCTCAGGGAACAGCTTTGTGGAGAACCCCCACGCGCCGCGGCGGGACGACGCCCTCGTGGTCACCCACTACAGGAGGACCCCCCAGCAGGCTGCTATGCTGGGACTGGAGGTGACTGGGGGCTGCTGGGCCATGTGCTCTCAGCCTGGGGAGCAGGGCTGATGAATCCCTTGTTCCCTGGGAGTCCCCAAATTAGGGAACCTGCTTCTCTTGCAGGGGGAGGAGGTGGATGCGAAGCCGCCTGACGCTGCAGAGGATCTGAGGGACGAGGTGGGTGATGTTGCAGTGCAGAGGTGACACCCAGGAGAGGTGTTCTGGGCTGACTGGGACATCCTGACCCCCCTTTTCCTTGCCCTGCTCCAGGTCCTGCAGTTCAACACCAACTGCCCTGAGTGCAACGCTCCGGCCAACACCAACATGAAGGTGGTGCGTATCCTTTGAGGGGGGTGGGCGTAGGTGGGGGTCTGCAGGGAGGTGGGGTGGGGTGAGGGTCCCTGTGCTGACCCTGGGCTCTTCCTGCTGCACCTGGATGGATTCTCTAGTGGAGCCTGCCAGGGTGCAGAGCTGTCTCAGGGCCGCTCACAGCGAGCTCCTGCAGTACCTCGGAAGGACCGAGGCTGCTGCCTTGAGGTTTTCCTTGACTGTCTGCTCCAGAAATCCCACACTTCAAGGAAGTGATTATCATGGCCACAAACTGCGACTCCTGTGGGCACAGGACGAATGAGGTGAGCTGGAAAAGTGCTGACCTCTTTTTTTTTTTTTTTTTGGGGGGGGTGGGTGCCTTTGTCCCTGAGCTCTGCTTCCCAGTGTGGTGGTTTGGAGCCAGGCTGGGAGGGAGGCTGGATTTGGGGGCGGTGTCAGGAGGTGCTTTATGCTGGGTGTTGAGGCTCTGTCCCAGGTTTGGGGTTGACTTCAGGCACTGTACCAGGTTTCCAGTGGCCTCTGGGCTGCTCTTAAAGCACCGTGGTGTGATTTGAGTGTGAATTCCATGGAGCTGACTGCCAGCTGTTCCTAGGTGAAGTCTGGAGGAGCGATTGAACCACAAGGCACCAGGATTACCCTCCGGATTACAGACCCTTCTGACATGACAAGGGACATCCTGAAGGTACACTACCCTTGGATACCTGCCCTGTCCTCCTCTGGAGGCTGTGGGGAGTCCAGGGGGGCCCAGCCATCCCTCCATGGGGACTCACAGGGTGTTCACTGTCACAGTCCGAGACATGCAGTGTGGAGATCCCAGAGCTGGAGTTTGAGCTGGGGATGGGAGCGCTGGGGGGGAAGTTCACCACGCTGGAGGGGCTGCTGAAGGACATCCGTGACCTGGTGAGTGTGCTGTGCCAGCCTGGTGGGGCTCAGCCCCCTCTGTGCCCCTGTTTGGGCTGGCCCTGGTTCTGGCTGCCTCACAGGTGCTCACCTGCCCTTCCAGGTGGAGAGGAACCCCTTCACTCTGGGGGACAGCTCCATGCCCAGCAGGACGGGGAAGCTGCAGGAGTTCATTGGGAAGCTGCAGGAGGTGAGTGTGCTCTGGATTCCCATCCTCTGCCAGAAGTGCTGAAGGATTAGGAAGAGCCTTGATGGCTGGACCTGCTCTATTCCTGCAGATCATAGACGGGAAGAACAAGGCTCACTTCATCATGGATGACCCTGCAGGCAACAGCTACCTCCAGGTACAGCCCTGGGCCCCTGGTGTGGGCTCTTCTGTATTCCTCTGGGGGTTCTTGGGGGCAGCGTGCCCCAGCCTTTGGAAAGAGGGCAGTGCAGGAGGTTTTCCCCTCTCCCCACAGAACGTGTACGCCCCAGAGGAGGACCCGGAGCTGAGGGTGGAGCGCTACGAGCGCACGTTCGAGCAGAACGAGGACCTGGGGCTGAACGACATGAAGACGGAGGGCTACGAGCCTGAGGGCGCCTCGGGCCGGTAGCAGGGGGCGCTGGACCCCTCCGGCCCCTTTCCCAGCCGCTCCAGGGACCAGGACTTGATTTAGGGCCAGGACTCTTCTCCCCTTCCTGGGAGTCAGGGGAACTGCTCCAGGCTGAAGGCAGCGGAGCTGGGCGGGAGGTGTTATGTTGATGGGGGGGACGGGGGACTGGAAATCGGGGCCGCGACCCCCAAATAAAGGTGTTTGGATAAAGATACACGGACAAAATAAGGGAGGCGCCGCGTCCCGCCTCCGCCCCGCGCGTGCGCCATTCACAACGCTGGGCGCGGCCTGGCCACGCCCACGGCCCCATTCATAGCTCCGCCCACGGCTCCGATGCGGCCTGGCCACGCCCCCTCCGCGCCTTTAATGGCCGTTGCCCGTCTGGCCACGCCCAATCGCAGCTCTATCTATGGCCGCTCTGCGGTGCGGGCACGCCCACCGCCCCGCCCACACAGCAGACATAGTGTGGCCCCGCCCCTTCCTGCCGGCGCGGCGGTTGCGCGTCAGCGGCCGCGATGGCGGCGCCGGGGGTGTCCAAGGCCGAGTACCTGCAGCGGTACCTGAGCGGCCCCGCCGCGCCCGCCCAGCCCCGCCGCCGCCGCAAGAAGAGACCGCCGGGCGGCACCGGCAGAGCCGGGTGAGTCCCGGGGGCAAAGGGGGCGGCGAGGCCTGCGGCGGGCCCGGGTTCCGCGGTGCCCCAAAATCTCCCCAGAACCCCGCCCTGAGCTCCCCTCCCGGGGCCGGGACGCTCCTGATGGTCTCCCCTCCCGCAGGATGCGGATCGTGGATGACGACGTGAGCTGGAACAGCATCGCCGCCGCCCCGCAGAAGGAGGAGGAGGAGGACGACGAAGCGGACATGCCTGTGGTGAGCCGGCGGTTTCAGACGCCAAATCCCTTCTCCTCCTGTTTCCCTGGGTGGGATTCCTGCTCGGAGCCCTGGAGAGCTGGGTGAGCTCAAAGGAGCCTGTTCTTAATGGCTCTGTGTTTTCCAAGAGCACAGCAGTTCTGAGCGTCACAACAGCTGCTGGAACAAGGCAGGAGGAACTGGGCTGGCTGGTGGCTGCTGCAGTGTAGCTGAGGCTGGAAACCTTGGCAGTGAAGGGAGAAACGTTGAAGAAAAAGGCTTTGGAAAATTGTTTTGAGATTTTTCCCTGGGAAGGCAGCTAAAGGATGGTCACACATCAGTGTCCATCAGCAGTTCTGCTGAATAAGTTGTGTTGGAAGGTGGGAATCCTGCCTCTTTTTTCCTTCACAGCCCTCTTGTTTACCGTGGTGATGTGTTTCCAGGTGGCAGAGTTCATTGATGAACGTCCTGATGAGGTGAAGCTCATGGAGGAATTCCGAACAAACTCCAAGTGGAAGCTTTTGGGAGGTGGGAGCAGACCCTTCCACCCTCCCACCCTAGTGTTTGACTGCTCTAAACAGTGACACAAGTTAAAACTAAATCCTTGAAACACTGGAGGGCTCCTGAGCTGTGCAGAGCCCTAACAGTGGTCACTCTCATTGTTTTCCTCTAGACCAGAACGAAGATTCCCAGAGTTCAGATGTTTCGGGACCTGCCAAGTCTGCCACGAGGTATGGGGGGCTTCAACCAGGAATTCTGCTCTCGGTTCACTCTGGTTTTCTGGTTTTGCCTCTCTGGTTCTGCAGTTTCCAAGTGCTTTGCTGTAAATTGTGGGCACAGGTGTACATGGGCTGGATAACTCCTGCCTGGGAGGGGGGCTGGCAGCTCCCTGAGTGTGTGTGACATGGGGAACAGCTGTCCCATAGTCCTGTGACAGTGCCAGGAAAATCAGGGTGATGATTGCTCTCGATTTGAGTGATGATGAGGGTGGAGAACTGAAAATTCCAGCTGTCCCATGATCTAGGCTCCTGGGAAGGTTTCTGGGGTGTGCTCTGGGGAGGCTGTGGCTCAGTGCTGCAGGTCCCTACACAGAGGTGCAGAATCCACGTGAACTCACCTTCACAGAGCTGTTTTCAGCCTTGACCGACTCCACAGGCCTGCAGGTTTTGTTTCTGAGCAAACCAAACACAAACTGAGCTCATTGTCACCTTCTCCCGCCCTTGCCCTCCCAGGTGGCAACGCCACGACTCCCCGGACCCTTTGCCACCGAGGGGGGAACACAACGGCTCCCTGGACCCCTCTGCCC
>NW_016690207.1:855542-970951 GCF_001604755.1 Lepidothrix coronata | reverse complement strand
CCTCCCAGAAAACAACGTCATGACACCCCAGACCTGTCCCCTCCCAGGCGGCGGCAGCGTCAGGACACTCCAGACCCCTCACCTCCCCGGCGACGACGTCGTGACACGCCAGATCCGTCACCTCCCCGGAGGCAGCGTCACGACACACCGGACTCATCTCCTCCCAGAAAACAGCGTTGTGACACCCCAGACCTGTCCCCTCCCAGGCGTCGCCGCCACGACACCCCGGAGCTGTCGCCTCCCAGGAAGCAGTGTCACGACACCCCTGATCCATCCCCTCGGAGAGACAAGCCCGGCTCACCCAGTCTGAGGAAGAGCCGAACAAAAGGTGAGTGTGGGGACAGGTGTGTCCCACCTGCCCCGTGCCATGGGCTCTCCCCGCCCTGCCAGCGTGTTCCACGCTCCCACAGGTGGATCCACAGGTGGGTTGGTGCTCTGCAGGCAGGACAGCGATTCCCGTTCCCTTGTACGGGGTTATCAGATCTTCACACTCTGATCCGTTTCCTCCAGGACGGAGCTCTCCAGCTGGGAAGGGCCAGCATAGGTCACGGAGTCCCCTGGACCACTCCCCACACCGCCAGGACACCAGGGGATCTCCCAGGAAGGTAAGCATTGCCTCTTTCCTTTCTAGCTGTTTGTTGCTTCCTGCTGTGAAAAACTGGAAGTCTAATGACTAGCAAATTGGGGAAGCTTTTGTACAAATGGCTTTACCAGGGCTGTCCCTGTTCTGTCCCTTGTGGTTTTGGGTGGCCCCTTGTTAGACCTCTGGCTCAGTGTGCTGTTCTCAGCCAGCTTAAACGTGGGGTTTGTTTGATTTCCAGGCAAACACGATGTCATCTGGGGTCAGAGCTGGCTTGGTGTCAGCAGAGGTGCTGCAGAAGGAGAAGCAGGAGCTCCAGAAGCCAGACAAAAGCATGAAGCACCTGGAAGGTAGGAATGTAGGAACACGGCCTGAGCCCAGCTTACCTTCTCCTTCTCTGCTTCAGCTGCTGTGGCTTTGGGTGACTCTTTGGGAGAGTAGGACAAACAAAATGAAAGTTACAGCAATTGAATTGCATAGAGGTGGTGAAACGTTCCAAAATGTGTGACTTGAGGCATCTGTCCCCTCCAGAGGAATCCCGGAATGCCAAGACGGTGTTCCGAGACAAGTCCGGGCGCAAGAGGAACCTGGCACAGGAGCAGCTGGAGCAGAGGCTGAAGGCTGAAGCAGAGGCCAAGAGAGAAGAGCAATATGCCAAGTGGGGAAAAGGGTGAGGTGCTCCCGATGCTCCCCATCTCCTGCCTTTAGCCTAGTTTGGATCTGCTTCCAGTCTGGTGGTGTTGCATTTCACTTCATCCCAAGTTTGGGTCTGGACCAGGGGAGTGCATGTTCCACATGTCTTACAGACCCCTCAGTTGTTCCCTGTGTTGCTGGAGGTGCATTGGGAATGCTGCACACACAGTGGGAGTTCAGGAGCGTGATGCATCCTGCAAACTGAACAAGTCCCGGGGAACGATTGCTTGGGTTTGGGTGAAACTCTGTGTTTTCCAGGCTGGCACAGGAGAGGCAGCAGCAGCAGAACGTGGAAGATGCCATCAAAGAGATGCAGAAGCCCTTGGCCCGTTACATCGATGACCAGGATCTGGATCGAATGCTGAGGGAGCAAGAGAGGGAAGGAGACCCCATGGCTGCCCTCATCAAAAAAAGGAAGGCCAAGGAGAACAAGGAGAAAGGTTTGGCTCTGGAATTACATCTGTGTGTGGTTTAAGGCCTCAGCAGTGTAGAAAGGCAGCTGCTCTTCTGTAAATTGCTGGAACAGCTGAGTCCTGAGGGACTTTCTCTGTGGTCTCTGGAGTTACTGCCTTGTTACCAGTAATGGTGACTATGATTTCTTAGCTCAGAACAGGATCTGCTGAGTTAAAACTCGGCAGGGTGCAGTTTGCTGAAGTGGGCCTTTGGGAGCTTCCTCTGGGAGCTGTACCTGGCTGTCAGGTGGCCTGTGCACCCTGCCTATGTACCTGCAGACACCCCTTGGATGGGTGAGGGTGTGACCCCCTGGTTGTGCTGAAAACAGCTCTTCTGCTCTTTTTGTTCCAGAAAAACCCAGGTACAAGGGACCAGCACCTCCACTCAACAGGTTTAACATCTGGCCCGGGCATCGCTGGGACGGTGTGGACAGGTACTTGTTTCTGTTAAAATAGAGTAAAAATAAGGGAATTTTTCTTCAGAGTGGCCATAGTGTAAAGATTCCCAGTTACTGGATGAGTGAGGTTGTTGGCAGTTGGAAGTTTGAATAGATTAAGTTACAAATGGGTGATGGGACAGAAGGACAAGGCTGGTACTCTCAGGAGGGGTGTGAGTAACCTCAGAGATGCGAACTGCTGGTAACCACAGTAACCAGAGCAAATGTAGTGGAAAACTTGTAGGACCTCTACCAAGCTTTGTGGCTTCAGAAAAGCTTCTGCCCAGCAGCTCCTGGTCACCTGGGTGTCCCTTTGCAGGTCCAACGGGTTCGAGCAGCAGCGCTTTGCCCGGATTGCCAACAAGAAGGCAGTGCAGGAACTCGCCTACAAGTGGAGTGTTGAGGACATGTAGGTGAGACAAGAACTGTGCAGAGCTCCTGGAGTGATCCCCTGGACATCACCTGCTGCCAAAGCTGTGAGGAATGGCCTGCTCTCCCTGGAACAAGCCCTGTCCTTGGCATCCAGTATCCCAGGGGACCATCTTCCAAGAGGCAAGGCTGGATTCCCTGTCAACCAGGGACAAGCTCAGAGACTTGCAGGGGCCACTGCCTGCAGGAGCCCCCAGGTTTCTGTGGAAGACACTGGTTTCTGGTCCCTTTAGATGTCTTCTAACAAACTCTTTTGTTCTATGCCAAATGGTTTGACCTCTGAGGGTGGTTCCCAAGCCTCAGGTGTCCTAAATCTCAGGTGAAAATATGCTGAACATTTGGTCACGAGGGAGTTACACTCATGCAGTAGGTTGGTCTGGTCCAGAACTCACATTAAGTTTAGCTTCTGAACTTCTGCTGAGTTTGTGTAGTTATCATGCCTTGTAGATCCCAGAGTCACCAAAGTGCAGTGAAGTTCAAACTCAGCTTCTCTTGGTCCTGTCCAAGCAGGAAAGTGAGCAGGGAATGCTCTGGCACTAGAAGAGCGACCTGCATTGGGCAGCAGGATCTTCTGGAGTGCCAGCAACTCTTTGGGGGGGTCCATTTCTTGTGGAAGTAAAAGTATGGAGAGTGGTTAAATTGCCTCCCTTATATTTTGGAGCAGCTGGTTCCCCCAGACCCTTCTGGACAGTGCTGATCTCAGCACTTCCCCCACGCTGCTGCCTGGGGCTCTGGTGTGAAGTGCAACAACCCCTCCCCTGTGATCAGATTTGTCAGTCTCAGAGCTGGAGGCCGGGCAGAGCTTCCCTTAATCCCTGCGTGCCAGAAAGCACTCGTGGAAATAAATACAGTTGTTCTTGTTGAGGTGCTGGGGAGCAGGGATGGAATGCAGGCAGCAGTTTCCATGGAGATGCCTTGGCTGCAGCAGTGGGCAGGGGCAGGGCAGGACTGCTTCTCCAGCGTTAGGAGGGCTGTGGGTGGGAGAGATAATGGCAAAATCTGCCCTGGAATGCCAGACTCTTGGGACTTCCCAGTTTTTTATCCCTGTGTAACGTTTCTAGCAGTCCTGGAATTGGTGTGTACACCTGTAAATAACACCTTTCTTTTTTTACGTGATTTTGTGTGGTGGTGGTTTTTCCAAGGTGGGTAAATCTTTCCCAGCCTGGGCCCTGTTGCAGCCTGTTGGGCAGGGAATGGTTTGGAAGTGGGAGGTGATGGTGTGAGGTGGGGGCTCCCAGGGTGTTGTCAGCCTGCTCAGGTATTTCCAGTTGTACTTCCCCCTTCTGTCATCAAGGTCCTATTTTTTTGCCCGTGTAACCTGAGGCAGGTGCAGCCTTGACAAGTGCAGTTCCACTTGACACACACTCGTTTTTGCTCTCACTTATCTGAGTGCTGCTGGAAATGTGAAAAAACCTACTGTGGGATGATTGAATTTGCCCTTGTGAGCAGAGTTGTCGCTCAGGTGGATGCTGGTACCTTCCTCACCTGCTTAGTGACAGTGGCTGCTCTTGCAGAGCCACAGTCACAGCTGGCTCATGTCATAGCTGGAATTATAAGCTGCTCTTAGGGAAGTAAAGCAATTTTAATGCTCGTACTAAAAAAAATGTTGTGCTTAGGACCTGGAAGCAGAATCGAGTTCTGCTCTTGCAGCTGATTTTGAAAGCTGGGGTTTAAAAATTTTAGAGGTACTACCCTGGGGACCTCCTCGTTCATCACAATGCTGGGTTTATACATCTGTTACATGTTTGTTACCAGATATTTTGTTTTTAAGATGCATCTATGCAAAATGAGGGTATGGTGAGCTCAGGTGATGATCCTGTCCCTGTGTGCTGCCCAGGGAGCAGGGAGGCAGGTTTGTCCCCGTGCCCTTGCTCTGCATCCCACATGTCCTGTCCCAGATGTGGCCTTGTCTGAGCAGTTCTGGCAGCAGAGCAATTGGAGAATGCTGCGGGATCCTCTGGGACAAGTGGAGTGATGGAGATGGAGGAGTGACACCGGGACGTGGATCTCTTCATTAGTGGTTCTGGAAGGGCACGGCCCCGGTCTTGGCATAGAGCAGCAACTTTGATTAGCTTTAACCCCAGAAAATGAATATTAAAATCTTAATTTAATTTAAACCACTGTCATTCACAGTCATGGCAAACAGCGAGCAGAGTAATTATTATGCAAATGAGACAGATAGAAAAATGATTAATAATTGCGCAAATTAAAAATTATTGTAAACATCCTGTGACTAGTGATAAGTCGGGGAGGAGCGTGCGGGGGAGGCAGCGGGGCTCAGCCACCTCCTGCATCCTGATTCCCTCATTAGTGGGATCAGCTAACGAGGAGCCCAGGGGTGTCTGGGGGAAGCTGGGGCCTGGCTCCCGAGGGTGGGACAAGAGGGCCGAGCTCGGAATCTGCTCCAGCTCCTGTCTTTACACTCTGTTACTCTGAGAAAAGCTGGGGTTTAAGCCGTTTTCCTCCTTTTTGGAGTCCCTGAGGTCCTGCCACTGCCTGTCTGTCCCTCTGGAGCTGGCACTGGCATCCCAGCAGCCTCCCCCTGCCCAGCCCCCAGACAGGCACCTGCTAATGACCCTCGGAGCTTCCCCCAACAATTAACAAGCTCATTTGTCTGGTGTTCTGCTGCTAATTGCACAACAGTACTTTTTCCCCCGTTTTCCTTTCCTACTTTTGCAAGGAGCAGGATAATACCAGTAACAGGCTCTCTCTGGCTCATGGGCTTCCGTGGGCACTGCTCGTGTCAAGGACGAGCAATTAACTTGGCCTCACGCGTCGTAATTAGATTTTTGTTGATGAGCTCATGGTAATGTGTTTAGATTAAGAGCTTAATTCCTGGGGTGTGACACTGCCTGCCCCCAGGAGCCCCCTGCCCACGGGAGGGGGACTCGTGGGGCTGGTGGGAGGGATGGTCCTGGGAACGGACCCTTGGCCACCCTGTGTCTGTCCTGCCACACCTGTCCTGTCACACCTGTCCCTGTGAATGTGGCTTCTCCCCCCCTCACCTGCCTCTTGGCTGTTGTTTTTTTAACAGCTCCAGCAAAGTGGATTCTGGAAGTGCTGTGTTATTGCACCGTTTCCTGCTGAGTTCTATTATTTTTTAATTAAAAAGAGCCTGAGATTTGTCATTTAATTTCTCTCTAACTGGCAGCAGCTCCAGGTCGCGGGTGCTGGGAAGAGCTGGTGGCTCCCTAAATCGTCCCGGGCTTTCAGCACGGAGCACTGGGGGATGGTGCCACAGTGGGGTCCTCCCAGGGCACACCCCCCCCCATTTCTTTTTGGGGGAGAAGAGTTTTTCCTGGCAACTCCATCCCACAGCAGGGCTGGGAACGAAGATCCCCGAGACCGACAGGTTAGTGATTGTATATGCATATGTGCACTTTCCCTAATTATGGAATAATTAGGGACACGCAGAGATAAAAATTACTAATAATATTTACTCTAGACTCTTATTTTTTTCAATAACCTCTCTCTCTCTCTTCCTCCTTCGCCGAGTCTTGGTGGAAATAACTTTGCAGATCCCAGTTAATGAATATTTGTAAATGCAAGAGCATTCGGCGCCGGAATATCCAGAGGGCATCCTCTCTCTGCCTTGTAATTTTTTTTCACCAGATATTTAATATTTATGGTTCCACAGCCTCGTGAATAAAGAGCCACCCGCAAACCCCCAGGAGCTCGGGGGCCGGGATATTTATGGCGCTTCCTCTTTTCCTTTTCAATTACAAAGACACCTCACATAATTAAGTGCTAATAACCTTGTTAATCTAAAATTGATACTCTTTCTCCTGGCTATCTCTTAATAGAATTAAAAACAGATTAATAATCAAGGGTAGGAGGCATGGCGTGCAATTCAGGGAGAGGGGCCACGCTCCAGCCCCTCCCTGTGCTCCCGGGAGCTGGAGCTGGAGCTGGGCTGGGCTGGGCAGCAACGGGAAAGGGGCTGGCAGGGAGATGTATTTTCCCTCGTGCTCTTTACACAGCTTAAATTTTTAAGACAAACAGCCATGTAACACCATCTCCTAATGAAACTGTTTTATGTTAATTAATTATGTATCAAGGCTCATTTTCATGCGCAACCCGGCTCCGCTTCCCCTCCGCCGAGCCTTTGATCTGTCAGAGGCTAAATGGGAGATAAATAATCAAATTGAGAAGCAGCCTGGATGGAAATAAACATGTTTTAGATGCGTTATCTGGCGGGTAGAGCAAGGCCCTGGGTAATTGGGCTCATGGTTCAGCCACGCTCTGCTGCACACCTGGGGCGTGGGAAGGTTCCCGTGCCTCAGTTACCTTGTGGCCACCCCTGGGGGACAGCACCGTGTCCCCACCATGGAATGGGGTCTCAGGGGCAGCCTGGCCGCCCCTGCCTCCCCCAGAGTGTCTGCTCTTCCTCTCCAGGAGCAGGAGGACGTGGAGGACCCCCTCTGCACTAAACTGCTGAAGAGTTAAAACTGCAGCATTTCTTTCTTCCAGTCCACGGAAGATTCCGGCAGCTCCGGGCCACAACCACTCCGTGCCCGGGGTAGTTGAGATGTTGGCAGTGGACACGGTTTCAGCATAATTTAACACAATCTCTACCAATTTGTTACACCTAAGTGGAGGCAGATGTGCATCCATATTCATTTTGGAGGAACTTCAGGAATTATAACTTCATCAGCTAAGGCCGCCTGCCGCCGCCAGCCCGAGTTCCTGTGCAGGAGAAGGTGAGGATGGCAGTGCCCAGAGCCTGGTCCCCTCTGCTGTGGGGACAGGGATTGCAGGGCTGACAAGAGCGAGGCCCATGTCCTCGGCTGCTCCGGGGGATGCCCATGGCCACGTCCCCAGTGACTGTGGCTGCTCCAGGGGATTGCAGCAGCGGTGGCCGAGGGCAGGACCCTCTGCCTGTTGGCACCTCTGGCCCCAGGACCAGGCTGGTGCCCTGCTGTAAACCAAGTGTTGCTCCAGCAGTAAACACCCTCCAGAAGGAATTCCAGATTATAACTGTAGAGTGCTTTATGTCCCTGATGCCCTGGCAGTGTTCTGGTCCGTGTGTAATTACTGGCTAACGAACAGATTTCCTCCTGAAGGGCCCTCCTCTGAGTCCTGCAGCACCCAGGGCTCTGCCCACCTACCCTGGGGGAGCCCCTTCTGATGAGTGCATCGATGGGGGGCTGTGGAGAGCCCCGGAGAGCAATGCTGGCAGCAGGGATTAGAGCTCTTTGCTGCTCACACCACAGCCTTCCTCATCCTCCTCATCCCGCTTGGCACTAACAGCTCCTTGCCCCCGGCTGTGCTCCTGTTGGGATCCCAGGGAGGTTTATGCTTGGAGGTTTTTCAGTTAGTGGACTAGGAGGGAGGTTATTATATTGCAGCAGCTCCTCTTTAGGGTGTTTGGGTGGTGATGTGGTTGTTTTCTCTCTTGGTGATGCAGTTGTTTTCTCTCCAGGTGCCGTGCCGGGACACTGGCCAAATCCAGCCCTGCTCAAGTGCCATGCCATGAGGTCCCCAGCCTAGAGGAGAGGAGCCCTGTTCCAGGCAGAGGACATGGAGACACCACATCCCCTTCCTGGCCAGCACAGCTCCAGTGCTACAGGTGAGCACTGCGACCTTGCCCTGTGCCGGGGTGGGCAGGGAGGAGGGAGCAGTGCTGGGAGGCTCCAGCCTGGCTCCCAAGGGATGCCCTTGCTGGGATGCCAGTGTGTGCTCAGGTGGCTGTGCCAGGGTGCCATTGCAAACCCAGGCCCAGGGACGGTGCCCAGTGGGACCATCCAGGGTGCCCACTGGAACCACCCAGCCCTGGGCAGCCCGACTGTGTGTGCCACCACCCCTCCAGGCCCCGCTCCCGCTGCTGGGAGGTGAAACCAAGCACGGAGCGATCAAAGGGAGCACTCAGAGAGCCTTGTCCCCTCCAGGCTTGCCCCGGGCCCTGCCTTTGGGCTTCTGAAGGCTTTGCTCCAGCGGTGTCAGTTCTCATTAATCCACACATCAAAGCTGGGGCTGCCAAACATCCTGGAGAGACTGTGTGGGATTCCTCAGCGGTGTGGCAGGCGGGGAGGCAGAGGGGCAGCTGTGCAGGGGGGCTCAGGGAAGGGAGGGGGGCTCCAGTGCTCTGGCTCGTGCCCACGGAGCCCTGAGGGAGCTGCCAGGGGCTGCATAGGGAAGGTGTGGGATGTCCCTGGACAAGAGAAAACTGGACGTGGCACTCAGTGCTCTGGTCTAGTTGACAAGGTGGTGATTGGTCAAAGGCTGGTCTTGATGATGATCTTGGAGGTCTTTTCCAACTTGTTCCAGCTGTTTCTGTGATTCTGTGAAGGAAGGGCACTCCCACAGCAAGATCTCCCATGTGTCACGTGTATGCGAGCAAGGAGAAGAGGTTTAGCAGGGAAACACACAAACACACCCCCCACAGAAGGTGCTCCTGTGCACTGGAGAGTGGGATTTGCCCGCCAAGGTCCTCTCCGAGCTGCTGTCAGTGCAGACTGGGATTCCCTGCTCAGCTCCAGCGTGGCTCAGCATTCCTCGAGCTGAGCTAATCAGGTCAATGCATTTTTAACAGGGCATAGGAAATCTTTATATTTTTTGTCAGGCTCATTCTTCTCCCCCGTCTCTCTGTAGGGGCTGAATTATTTAATGCTGAATATCAAGCAGAGCTGGTTTCCCTTTGCCAGGTGCTGACAGTGCAGTTTGGGGCTGCTGAGATTGGCAGGTGGCTGCGCTTTGAGCTGGGCCAAGGGGGAACCCATTGTAGCAAGCAGATTACCTGCTTCCAGATGGATTTACAGAGCAACTTGTGTCCCCCTTCCTGGCATTGGAACAAGAGGGATAGAGCTGGATAAGGGATGAGCATCCAGTGCCAGGACTGGGTGCTCACAAACAGCGCCGTTCCCAATTTCCCGAACCCTAATCCTAACCTGTCTCCTGTGCACAGCGAGAATGTCTGTTGGAGTTTGGGTGTTGATTATTTCCGTCCTGGGAAAGGACTGGAAGAGCAGGCAGAGGAGGGCACCAGGGGATCTGGCAGCCTCGCCCCAGCAGCTCCCTGGTTTGTGGTGTGTCTCTGGCAGTGCCCGCCCGTGATGCCCGTCATGACGGGAAGGGGTGGCCCAGAATTGGGTGACAGGCAAGGATCACCCGCCGGGCACACAAACACAAAAGGCTGGTTTGTGTATCGGGGTTTATCTTTCCCATTAATGGCTTTCTAAATTGGTGGCAGTGGAGCAAAAAACCCAATCTGAACTCGGAGCATGCATGATTACTATTGTAATAACCTTGGCTAATAAGAATATGATGTGGTGTTAGGCTGGGAAAGAAAACACATTTCTCATTAGCTTTTTGATTAATTACTCCACATAATTTCCTAGGGGGACATGCCTGGGACTGATTGCCTTTGCTTTTGACGCGTGGAAGTGGTTTACCTTAACTTAATAATTTTCTCGGTGACATTTTAATGGCAGGCCTCAATTAATCTCCAGTTGCTGGGTGGAGGGGAGGCCCTCGCTCTTCTAGGGGTTCAGAGCACCACCTTTGCCCACCCTTCTGTGGGGCAGGGCAGAGGAGCTGCCTGAGGGCGAGCGATGCTCCATCAGCAGCCATTTGGGCTCCGAGACCCTGGTCCTCCTTTCCCTGCCCCTTCCTGGTCATGCTTGGCCTCCCAGGGCTTTAAATACCTGGGAATGCAACAGCTGTGCAGCCACATCCTCACCCAGCACTGCCAGGGATCCAGCTGTTTGGAGGCATATGTTTACATGGCCTGGAAGCGACCGATTTCCTTCCGTGCGTTATAACATAAATATTTTACAGGAGCTAAAATATTCAACGCTTGTTTGATGTTGCCACATGGAGCGGGATCAAATGAGGGTGGGAAGGAGGGGAAAACACGAGAGGGGAGCAAGAGGAGACTCATTTGTTTCCCTGCCTGAAAGTGGAATGATGCTGCATATTTCTGTGTCAGGAAATTACCCAGAACAGAGATCTCTGCTCACTGCTCCAGGAGCAGGTGCTTGGCTGGCACTGGTGTGGCACCACACGGAGCCATGTCCAACGTGGCTGCAGGGGTAGTGCCAGCATGGGAAATGCCCCAGTGGCACATCCTGCACCTGGGATGTGCATCCCGCATCCCAGGAGCATCCAAAATCCCTCCCTACGCTCTCCAGCCAAGCCTGTGCTCTATACCAGCATTAAAACATTGGCAGGTCCAGCCAAATTCCCACTAACCGAAATAGCAGCATAATTCCAGGTCTTGCCCTGCTATCCTGGCATTTCTGGGGGTGCTGCCTTGGTGCTGCCCTGGGGGCAGCCACTGCTGTGCCCGTGCCAGGGCTGCGGGATGGAGGGAGCGAGGCAGGAGGGTGCAAATCCCCAGGAGCAGGGATGCAGCCCCAGACTGAGGGGCAGAGGGAAGCTGCTGCCCTGTGCACTCCGATCCACTTTTGACAGCTCTGTGTGAGCAGGATTTGCTCGGCCAGCCGGGCTGGGAGCTGGGAAGCCACGCCGAGCTCAGCCGAGCGTGCAGGGAGGATAGACGGGATTACCACCCAAATCCTGCTCCTGCTCCACAGCCACAGCTGCCTCCTCCCATGGAAGCACAGCCTGGGGGACGAGGAGCAGCCCAAAAGGCACTGCCAAAGGTCCCTGCAGAAGCCCTGGGGCTCTGTCTGGGGGTGGGCACAGCCAGGCAGCACCCCTGGGCCCACCGGCCCCATGGCAGGAGCTGACCGGGAGGAGAAGCACCGGAGATATTTATGTTTCCATCCAAATGCACGGATCAAAGCTGACACTTTAATCTATTCAACAACATCTCAAGGATAAAAAAGTTGCAGGCAAATCACGGGCCTAAATTGGTAATATATTTTTGCTTGTCAGTTGACAAATCACTTTACAAACCCCCTCTGCATCTTCCTGTGGTTCCCTGGGTGTGCCAGGTTGGGATGTGCCAGCTTTTAGCCCCTGTGTCCCGGTGTTTGTGCCACAGCCCTGCTCCTGGGAGGTGCTCAGAGCAGTTAGGCAAAACGGAGTTGGGGCTGTTGGTGCTTAGGTTTTCTCTCAGTGTTTCTTTCTATCACTCACATTTTACTCCTCTTCATGGCCTTAGGGTGGCTGGGGACACAGCTGTCCCCAGCCCACTGTGGTGCTCATGGCACACCATCCCTGTGGATGCAGTCGAGTCCAGTGGAACAGCCAAGGAGTCCCTGCCAGACAAAGTTTGGAGCAGAGGGAGCCAGCAGGGAGGTGGCACTCAGTGCCAAGGGGTTTTTCTGCCTTGACTTCTTTTTATTGAGTTTCTTTTTCTCTTCTTTCTCTCTTCTGGCCAGTGCCAGGCCGAGTTGATGAATTATCCCAATATATATTCTGTCTGGAAAGAAAACACATATCATATATATCTTTGACAAGTTATTATTCTTCCTTATCAGAATATGTGTGCATCCAGCCACGCCATAACTCACCCTCCGTGTTGCTCCTGTGACCAGGTGGGAGGAGCGCGGCAGCTCCGGCTGATCCCGTGTTCCCACGATGGCCCTGGCTGGGTGACCCCGTCCGGGTGTGCCGGGCTTGGGATGACAGGCAGAGCACCGTGTGCCTCCGCCGCCTGCCAGCGGGGGGGGTCTGGGCGGAGGCGAGAGCACCACGTCGAGCTAATTCGGCGCCTGCCTCACCTCCAGCTGATTGCTGCAAATTAAATTTCACGCCACTGAGCCGGAGGAGCCGGCGTGCGGCGCGGGAAGAGGGGTGGATGGTGGAGGCAATCTGCAGTGAGCTGGCACAGCCTCCTGCGCTGGCCTGGGGGGCACACAGGGTGCCTGTCCATGCCCGTGTGCTTCCCGGGCATCCCCAGCCGGGCTGTGTCCCCCTGTGCTGGTCCTGAGCCCCTCCACAGCCCGGCACGGTGCTGCCCAGTGCCCTCTGCCCGTGCCCCCATCCTGCCTGTGCAGGGGATGTGCCAGGGGTTGGGTGAAAATCAGTTCACAGACGAGTGAGCAAACACTTCTGGTTGTTCCTCTCTGGAATGAAGCCCAGCAGGAGACCAGCTCTGTGTGGGCTCCAGGAGTGAGGAATGACATGCAGCATGGCATGGAACTGGCTCCAGAGGTGCTGGGGGCGCAGGGTGGGCTCCCCGAGGGCGGGAGGGGTGGGGATCCCTGCCATCCATCCAGGTGTGCTGTGCGTGCCTGGATGCACGGCTGGGAGCAGCAGGAGCGCTCCCATCCCCGCTGTAGTGCCTTTAATGTTTGACTTATTAAGATAATAACTGCTCCATCTCCGCCGGTTTGAAACACGATCTAATAGGAATCTTACAACAAAAGTTGCCAAGCAGCCAGGCCAGGATTTACTAATAGACTCCGAGCGTGCTGTAACTGAGATGGAAATTAATTTAGTGATTAGGAGATTAATATATGGAGCAGAGCATATCCTCGCCTTTAAAGGCTGGGAGGAAGCACTGGGATGAGGCATTCCCGTGGTGCCTTCACGGAAGGGGTTCAGCTCTTTAATCTCAGCTCTTCCTTCCAGGCTCCGGGGCGAGGCTGCAGGAGAAGCTGTGCTGCCTCCTTTTCTATTAAATCCCATCTCCTTCCCCAGGTGTTTGTTAGCATTCTTTTGTCTTCACAGACACCTGGGCCTGGCATTTGGGGAAAAAAAAAATCCCAATCCACCCCCTCGCCTCCAAGCCGCCTGAATCCGGGACAGCGGCAGCGCTGGGAGCGCACCCAGGGAGGGAAGCAGAGGGAAGCAGCGGCGTCTCGCAGCCTGCCCCCTTTTTATTTCTGTTGCTTGTGTTTAGCAGCAGCTGTGCATCCATATTTATTGAGGGGAAGGGAAGAAAAACCGACGGTAATCCCAGGAAAGTGGAACATCTTGTAATTATCCGGGTAGCTCGGCTGGCGTGGGCACACACGGGCTCCTGGAAGCGTGGCCTGACCGGAGCGTGGCTCTGGAGTCCTGGCTCTGGGTCACTGGGGACAGGAGAGATGGATGTTAAACGTGCTCTGAGCACTGCAGAGGGAAAAGGGAGAGATGGACAAGTCTGTCCCTCTGAAAGGAGTGGAGTGAGGAGCTGGTGGCTCAGTGGCTCCGTGGCTGGTCAGAGCTGCCTCCCTCCCCAAAATGGTGTTGAGACCAAAAGCTGGGGTGGGAGACAGCAAGTGGCAGGGAATCTGTTAAAAGCACAGCCCTGGCTGTGCCTGGAGAAGCAGGAAGAGCAGGTGAGGTGGGAACCAGGAGGAAAATGGAAATGGCACAAGGTGCCTCTGCACCCCAGGGCCAGGGGACAGGATCCAAGACCCTGCACGAGCCCATGGCTCCTCTCCACCTGCAGTCAGTGAGGGAGCTGGTGTTTCCAGAGGGCAAAATGTGATCTCTTAGAGATGCTGATAAGATTCCTAGCAGAGGGTAGGAGTGTGAGATGAAGAGGAGCGTGTGTTTCTTCTCCCTCCTTTTTTCTCTCCCCTTGCTGTCTCTGGCGCAGCCTTGCAAGAATAAAGGCTTGTGGGCATCTGTGCTTCACCTCTGCCTTCCCTGGGGGCCATCAATATGCAGTGGCTGTTACCTGGGCAGGGGCCCTTCCCTCTGTACCATCAAGGTCATGGCAGGAGCTCCTTGCTGCAGAGGACAGTCCTGGAGCAGAGAAGGGATGCTTGGGCAGGAGGAGGAGGAGGGTGAGGAAGGGTTCCTCATTGGCTAGGGTTGATGCTGGTGGCATTACAGGGTGCAGCCAGGCTCCAGGAGCTTCTCCCAAATCCGTGGTGCAGTATTTCCCCACTGGGAAATCAGCCTTGCTGTTCTCAAGGAGCGAAGGTGGGCAGACAGCAGCCCTGCTGAGGACAGGGCTTCTGTCCATCCCTGCTCCCCAGCTCCTGGCACCGGGATGAAGGCAAATATTTGGAGAAGGGCAGAGCCTGGCTTGCTTCAGACAGAGCCGGCAGCCTCTCGGAGGCTGGGATTAATTTGAAGGAATTTACTGGTGGGGTTTGTGGCAGAGAGAACAGTTTGCTTATTTCACACTCGTATGGCCACCTGCTACGAACTGTTTGTTCAGTTTCAAATTCTTTAATTAAAATCAACATAAAACAGATTGAAAACATCCCAAGAAGGGGATGCTTGATTTGCTGGAGGATATTGCAGCAAACGAGCCAAAGCGCTCAGAAGACGCCGGATCACGGGAAGCGCCCTGGGCAGGCGCTCGGCGCTACAGGTTGGGTCTGCGTGGGCCACCAGCCCGGGGCTGAAGGCAGGTGGCCCTGGGGCATGTCACTGCTGAGGTGGGGTGTACGTGCCCCCTCCTTCTCTGTTAGGATGCCCTTCCCGGCGTGGCCGGCCCGGCGGTGCCCAGCGGGCGCAGGCGCGCGGCGGCGCCTCAGCCCTTTGCGGAGCCGATCAGAGGCCTCCTCCAACCAACACCAAAGCTTCAATTAACGGGGGCCGCGTGCGACCCTCTTGCAGAGCCCAGATAAGAATAGAAATTTCCCCTGGAAAATGGATTTGTGTTTAGCTGCGTGTGCCGGGCGGTAAATGACCTGCTCGGCACGGCGCCGGAGAGGGGCCGGGGACAATTACGGTGCTCATTGGGAGCCGGTTATCTGAAGGAAACAGGCACGCTGCTATTTAGCTGTCTAATATCCCAGTGGGAGGGGAGGCGGAATTAAAACCCGTCTCTTTTCAGAGCCGTTTCGATCTGAAGGATTCTTCCTTTATGCGCCGGCTTTTCATTTCAAGGGGCTTCTTCCTCTCTCCCAGGCCCTTATTTGCGTGTGGCCACCTGCAATGGAGAAGGACGGCGAGGGGAAGGAGGGCTGGCTGGGTCTGCACCCCGACATGGAGCCTCAGGATGCTCGGGGACAGGGACCAGCCTCTCTGTGGATTCCTCACAGCGCCGGCGTCTCCCGCTCCAATCCCGGCAAAACAATGACAACCGTGCAGTGCAGAAAGTTAATCCAGAGCCAGACGGGCATTTTAATAACTGGAAAGGTTAAAACAACCCCTCTCCGGCTGCGCACAGGCTCCCGCCAGCTCCCGCGCTCCTGCGGGTCTGGGAGACCCAGAGCACCATGACTGTATTGATTCAATTATTCTCTACAATGTAATACTCTGCATTTGTGTGATAGCAACAAACAGAGTTGAAAGACATACAAAAATAAATGATCTGAAAGTTAATATGGCTGAATGAGCAGCTCTGAATGAGGGGAGAGCGCTTTGGTTTTACATTGTGGAATCAATGGTGTGCAGAACAATGTCCTCCCTTCCCCGGGGCCCCCGGGGGCCCTGCCTCAATCGATCACTATGCAAATTAATTGAATTCATGAAACCTGCATCGCTGGGTAATTGATGCTTCTTATAATTACCTCCGAGTTATGAGCTTTTAGGGGATTTCATTGATTCCTGCTCGGGGAGAGGGCGAGGGCAGGTTCTGGGGGCGATGGCTGCGGCGCTGAGGGCTCGCCGGGATCCCTGGGTGTGCCAACCACTGCCCAGAGCTGATGGTACTTTCAGAGCCTGGATGCTGCGGGGTTCCAGCCCCTCAGGAAAGCACCTTTCCCCTCCCCAGGGAGCAGAGGGACATGAAGGTGACGGTGACAGGTGCCATGGGCGCACAGGGCAGGGCCGGCTGCGCCTGGCTGAGGGATCGTGTGAGCAAACAGGTTGTATCCAAAGGGATAATAGGCTTATATAGCACATTATTTAAGAAAAAGGGACAGGCAATTGAGCTCTGCAGACTAATTAGATTAAGTTGATGAGCTCATCAGTATTGTGTGTAATTAAGATCGGAGCTAATTGCGGCTGTTTGATGCCCCACGTTATCCGAGGTGTCCCTTGCCCGGCCAGTGGGAAGTGCTGGGCTCCCTGGGCTGCTGCTCCCTCCAGGGATGAGCAGGGAACATGTGGCTGTCCCCAGTTCCGAGTTGGTGGCCAGGCAGGAGAGAATCTGGAGGGTTGCTCCAAGGGCTTTGTGCCAAAGGGAAAGCGCAAAAGGGGCATGAAATGGGGTGGACAGAAAGTAAGAGAAGCAGAAGGCAGCCCAAGTTCCGAGGGAACTGCAGCCATTGCCTGCTCTGGATGATGGATAGGATTTATCCAAACGGATACAGCGCTTCACAAGACAGGCAGTTCTGGCTGTGATGTGTTGGCTGGAGCGCCGGTGCAGCCTGGGTACAGCTTTTATCCACACTCTTCCCTATTTCCTATCTGATCTTTTCTCTTGCTCTTGCATCATCTCCTTCCCGCTTCACTCCCTCTATCCTTCCACCTCCCCTTCTCTCTCCCACAGTCTCGCCTGCCTCGCCCTCCTGCTTCCCCGCAGAACTGCTTCGTGCTTACCCAGGCCCTCCGTGGGCTTCATTCCCAGGCCCTCTGTCCAGCTGTGGGAAGGGGTTCACACCCCTCCTGCCCCAGCCCCCTGCGATGTTCCCATCCCAGCGCTCAGGCCGGTGCCCGCCCCGGCACCGCTCCCTCCGCTTCGGGCTCCTTGTCTCCGTCTCCAAGGTTACACAAACCACTTCCCGCTCCTCTCCTGAGCTCCCAGTGGGATTTCCCGATGCTGTTCACCAGCTGGGGTTTGTTTCTCGTCTTCTTTCCCAGTTCTCCCGCACCTTTCTGCGTCTGGCCACTGCATCCTCCCTTGGAGAGCATCCTTTGCCTACCTGGCTAAAGGGAAGGCAGGACTTTGCACACCCTCTCTCTAGAGAAATTCCCCCGTAACTCAGAGCATCCAGGACCACTCCAGGGCATCCTGGCTGATCTGGCAGCTGTTGGGAAGGCCCTGGGCTGCTTCCCTGAGGAAGGGTGGGTTCCCACACGGGCTGCCTTCAGGAAGACGAAGTGAGGAGCTGCTCATCCTGGCAGGAATCAGGGCAGCAGGAGAGCAAACGTGAACATACAGTGTTTATTTCCTTATTGCTGGCAGCTGTGGGGGCAGGAGCAGGCTCAGCCCCCGGACATGCACCCTGCGGTGCCTCTCGGTGCCTCTCTGCCTGTCCCCTCATCACAGAGGGGGTAGAAAGGGGCTCGGAGACCTGCCAGACCTGCCGCAGCAGATGCCCCACAGCAAACCCCTTCGGGGCGAGCATTTAGGGACACTGCCTCGAGATAATGACAGGGAGGTTTAACTCTAATCCTTTCTGCGGGGGCTTTTCAGTTCTTACAGCCTGGAAAGTGGTTGGCGGGGGGAAGGGCGGGGGGAAAGTAAGGCAAACCCCAAACCCCTTCCCAGATGTATGAGCAGCCTGAAATATCTCTGGCTTCTCTCTCTGCAATAACTGAAGGCAACAGGAGCAGATGTTTATAGGTCACGCTGCTGGGGGTTTTTTCCCTTTCTTTTTGATGAAGAGCTTGTTTTTCTCCAGTTTCTTCTGCTAGCAGAGAGCTGCTTTGCAGTGTTCCCTCTCCGTGAGCAGCAGCACCGGCCACCAAACCCCGGCGAGTGTCGGGGTGCCGGCAGCCCCCCGTGTTGGAGGGGATACTCCCGGGCACAGCGAACCCCCGGCAGCGGTGCAGGGACACAGAGCCCCGGAGGGACCCTCGCAGAGTGTGGGCGAGCCCCGGGCTGTCCCCGCGGCGTGGACGGGAGATGGCACTGCTGCACCGGCGCAGGGACCCGCATCCCCGCGCAGCCGCCGGCCCCGCGCCGCTGCCATTAGCGAGAGGCTCTAATGAGACCCCCAGCGCTCCGCGGTGCCCCCGTGGTCGCAGTGTCCCCCGAGACGGCAGCCTGGTTCCCTCCAGGGCGGGACTGACCGTGTCCCCACGCCGCTGGTGGCCCCGCGGCAGTGAGGATGCTGCGAGTGTTGCCCCCATGGGCAGGGCTGTCTGTGTCCCCCCAGATGTGTTGGTGCCCCAGGAGCTGTGGCAGCCAGAGGTGTCCCTGCGAAGCCCTTTTATCCCTGTAGCAATAAAGGCTCTTTCTGCCTCCTGCCAGGCACTCAGCTCAGCCACACAGCGGGATGCGACAGGTCAGCAGTCCCTAGTGCGGCCCTGGTGCTTTTGGGGTCACAGCATCCAGCCCAAAACACCCCCAGTGCCTCTGGGGTCACAGATCCAGCCCAAAAACAGCCGGGGAGAGCCTGGTCCTGTCCTCACTCCTGGCGGTATTGCCAGATGCATCTCCCTGTTTCCTTTGGCATGGGAGAAGGGCAGAAGGACTGATCCTCCCTCCAGGGGCACATTCCCAAAGGAAAGGTCTTGGAACAGGAGAGATTGCTCTCTCAAGGCTTTTCTTTTTGTGAAAGCTCTTTTGAAGTGGGGAGTTTGGAGCAGAGGAGAGTTCAGACAGATCTGATTCCCCTATCTCAGACAAACACACTCGCCTTTCCCTGACTGCAGATCAACAGGACATGTTCCAGGGAAAGATCATCTCGAAAGAAATGGATTTTCCCCCTACTGCTTTGCCATTTTTGCTTGTATTTCTGAAAGCCGGAGTGACGGGTTGTGAACTTTAAGGAGCGATTTCTATTCCTTGCTCTCGTCTGACATGTGGGCAGTGGGACTGCAAGCTGAGGAGGGAGACGGGGCTGGAACAGCTCGGGGGAGGATGCAGGGAGCAAGGCAGCAGCATCCTGACTCCCAGAGCAGCTTCTCCTCTGAGCCTGCTGCAGGAAACTTTGTGCAGGGCGGGAGGTGGCTGTCGGGAAGGGGCCGGGCTGGGGCTGCTCTCACTGCTGCCCTTTGCTGGGTGCCCGGGGGATGCTCCGTGCAGGGGGCAGTGCCACAGCAGCACAGGGGGCAGTGCCACAGCAGTGCAGGCTCGGTGCTAATTGCAGGAGCAATAAACACCAAGAATATCAATAGAGTGATGGCATTTAATTAATACCCAATGGCTCATATGGATTTCCACATTAGATCCACATTAACATGAGGTTCTCTGATCCCGAGTAATTTTAAGGAACAAATGCTTAAGGATTAGTGTAGGTGTTCCAGTCCTTCTCACTGCCAGGGACAGGGAGGTCACTGGAGGTGTGTTGGGATGGCACCTGCCCTGTCCTTCCCCTTCCCTGGGGGTTCTGGCTCTTTTCCCCAGCACAGGGCTTTCCGGCAGGTCCTGCCCAGCTGTGCTGGCCACATCCACAAACAAAAACTCTGAGAAATGGAGATGGAGTTTCTGAGCTCCACCCAAACCCAGCACCCTCCACATTAAGTGAAGCCCCCCCCCAGCCTCGCAGCCTTTTGAGTTTTGTATGAAACACTCATTATACCTTTGGTGTGACAAATGATTGAAAAGTGTAATTTGAAAGCTAAGCTCCCCATCACACTCTTCCCTATTGTTTATTTGCCAGCTCCAAACGGGTTGGCTGCCAAGGAAAGTAATCAGAAGGTAATAGCCTGATATCGGATGAATCCCCAGAGCTGCCAGCAAGCTGGAAAACTACAATCTCGGTGCCGCCTGCAGTATTGATGCGCTGAAAATAATTGTGTAGAACAGCAGAGCTGGGATCAAACTTGGGCTGACACTTGGCGTTGTACGGCTCGCGTTCGGCGCAGTCTGATGTGGTTATTTGTGACTGGCTCGGGGCAAGGCAGCCAAAAGTGTCTCAGGGAGGGCTGCTGCGCTCTGTTTGCCCATGTAGATGAGAAAACACCTTCCCAAAGCAAAGTGCATCTCTTTATCTCCGTCCCTCCCTCCCTGCCTTGCTTCTCGCTTCCCCTCTCGCTGCGATCCTGGGAAAGTGTTGATTTTATTGAATGTGGCAAGTGGCAGTTCATTAAAAAGTGGGAGCAGATGGGGAAGGGATTGTAGAAGAAGATTAATGATGCGCACCGACAACTAAATCGGCCCAGGTTCTGGAGTAAACACAATCACGCCGGCTTCCTGGGAGCGGGTAATCCTCCTCTGTCAGCTCCGGCCTCGTTAGCCGGCCGGCGGGGCCGGGAGCTAACGAGCAGGGATGCCACGGCAGCTCCCGGCGCTGAGGAGCGGATGACAGGCGTGACGTGACCGCTCTGGTGGTGGGGACCATGGCTCTGGTGATGATGCCAGCAGGGGCTGTAGCGAGGGTTGGGAGTGGGTGTATCCATGGAGGTGGCAGGGCTGGGGCATGGCATTCCCATCTGGGATGCTCGGTGACCCTGCTTGCTCGGGGAAACAGAGCTCCCGGCTTGGAGGACTGGCACGTTAAATTCCTGCCAGCAGCCTCCGTTCCCGGCCGTGACAAGGCTCACCTTTCCCCCCCTGCCTCACCTGTCCTGGCCCCGTGGCTCCATTCCCTCCGTGCCAGGCCTGACCTCTCCGCCGGGCTTTGCCATGTGCTGATGGAGAGGCCGCTCACCGGTGAGCGTCTCCTCCGCCGGATTTAAATACAGGGTACATTTGTCTTGCAGCAGGACGGCTGGCTCCTGCCAGCCTCCCCTCCGGAGGACAAGCCTTTCATTACGGATGGGGCTGTAATTTTGCTGCAATTTCCACAGAAGTGCCCAGCTCCTTGTCTAAGTGCCAGCGGGGAGGGGAGCGGGACGGGCACGTCCACGGTGCGTTCGTTCAGTAGCAGCAGGGAGCTCCCGGGGGCTGCTGCCCCTCGCCGATATCCTGGGAGGTGCCACCCCTCAGGGGGCCGTGGAGCAGGATCCAGGCAGGATGGTGCAACTCCCTGGATCCACGCAGGGTGCCATCCCTGCTGACGGGACACGATGGTTGTCACTGCTGCCGTCCCTGCCTCACCCACTGCCACGGCCACCCGGCACAGGGGGATGCTGCCAAGGAGGGCCACTGCCCAGCTGAGCCACCGCCAAGGGCATAAATAATTTAATAAAGTAACTTTGGAAATTATATCGTCCTAAATAATATAATAAACCCTAATTTACTCACATTTATCTCCCGGAGTTTTTTCTGAAAGCAGTAATCTTGCATCTTCTACAGTGATGGATTAGCAGGAAGGAAACTCCGCTGGGGAATAAAAACCCACATCGTGTAGTTTTTGACATGTTATTATTCAGTTTTATCTTGGGTTGCTCATTCCTGGGCCATTACTCATGTTCGCAGGGATTTTTCTCCCCCCTTATTTATTTATTTTTGTTATGACCAGAAGCAGAGATGTCAACAAATCATCCTACTTTCCCTGCTCCATTTGAAGGGGCTGGGGGGGTTCCTGGTGGCACCCCACGCTGCAGGGCACTGAAGAGACCAGGGAGGATGGCACCGTGCCGGGTCCCACTCGCCCTCCCCGCAGCGCTCCGGCTGGGGCGGGCAGGGAGGGACACGACTTAATTAGTCTGTGAGTTTCTACCAGATCCAATTGATGGAGCAGATCACAGTTCTGCCAGTTCTGCTTGTTCTGAGGGTGCTTAATAAAATAAACCAGGTGGGGAGCCGGGGTCTGGCAGGGTAGGGTGTCACGGGGGTGGTGTTCTGGCATCCACGGGCAAGCTGGCACTGTGTGTGCTGCAACCCAGGAGGGACAGCTCAGGTGCCACTGCTCCCCTTCCCCGTGCAGGGTGGCTGCATCAGTGCCATGGACTCAGGAGCCATTGGGAGCTTTAATTATTGCTAAAACTCGGGCTTTATTGCTTATGAGCTGTTGTGAGTGGCAATGCAGGATGCAGTACCTGGCGTGGTCCCCTCAGAGGGAAGGATTTTTGGCTGCCTTGCTTAGGTCAAAAGGAGGTTATTAAATAACTGCAATTACACGAGGAGTGCCAGGATGGTGCCTCTCATTTATTACCACTGCTTTATTTACCCCCAGGCTTGAAAGAAATGGTGGGATTTGGGGGCAGCAGCCAGGGCCCAGCAGAGCCTCCACGGCACAGGATTGTCCTGAACCTCAGAGCGGAGTGGGTCGGAGCAGCACATCCCAGTGGGGTCTCCCAGTGAAAAAATAGGAAAAAATTCTTTGCTTTGAGGGTGGTGAGGCTCTGGAACAGGCTGCCCAGGGAAGCTGTGGCTGCCCCATCCTTGGGAATGTTCAAGGCCAGGTTGGACGGGTCTCGGAGCAACCTGGTCTAGTGGAAGCTGTTCCTGCCCATGGCAGGGGGTGGAACAAGATGAGCTTTAAAGTCTCTTCCAACCCAAACCATTCTGTGATTCTACAAAATCAGACCCAGTGGTGGTGGTCAGCAGAGCAGAACTGCCCCAGCTCTGCTCCCACCCCTGCTCATGCTCCTGCCCCAGCTGGGAAGAGCAGGCAGACGGGAATCACTCCCTCTGTGTACAAATACAGAGCAGCCCTGTTTGTTTGTTTGCTGTGAATGTGCCTGCTGCATACACACACTAAGTGTATATATACGTAGATATATACGCACAGGGGCTGGGCTGGGAAGCATGCAGCTCGCAGTGGGAGGGGGCTGGCAGAGCAAAACTCCCTGGAAGACATCCAAAATACTGGAATGATGGGACAAACGAGCCCCCCGGCTGATGGGAGAGGCAGAACTGCTTTTCTTTCTCCTCTGCTGCTGCAGGCACCGACTGTCCGGGGGCTCTGCCAGCCCCTCCTGCCCCCCCCAAACATCCTTTGCATCTTCCTCGTGGAAGAATGGAAGTGAAAGAAGCAAAGCCCCTTGCAGCACTGAGAGAGGGTCTGCAGCACTGCGGGGGGATTCTGCCAAGCCCCCAGCCCAGTGTCCTGCACAGCCCAGGTCCCATTGGGATATGGGACTTGGCACAGCTCTGCCATGGCCATGAGCCCCACAAGCCTGGCCAGCAGCTCCCTGTTTGCCCATCCCTCTCCAAGTTTGCTCAGCTGAAGCTGGACCGTGGCTCTTTATCCTCCCGCTAACGAAGAGCTGGCGAGCGCTGCCCATTAATAACTTGGAGGTGGACGGTGTGTGCAGGGGGCATGTGGACAGGACAGGGTGTTTTCCTGGCAACACCTATCCAGTCAGCAGTTTCCCAACAAGCCCAGGCTCTCCAGCCACACCAGCATCTGTTTTCTCCCATGTCAGTGCCCGGCGCTCCCCCCCACGCCGGCAGCAGCTCCCGCCTGCCTGCTCTCATGGAACGCAAGGAAATCACATTTATTGCAAATAGGGATGTTATTGAGACAAACAAGGAGATTATTTGGGGCTCCTGGAATTGTCAGTGTGGGATGTTTAATTAGAGCTCAGCCGTAACACTCATCATTCCCCGCCGCTCCGATCCCGGCTCCGTACCCCGAGGCTTCCCCACCACACCGAGCACATGGAGCCGGCTCGTTCCCCAGCTCCCTCCTCAAATACCTGCTCCAGACTCTCAAGGTGAGCACGATGGGGGTCAGCCGCGCTCCAGCGTTGATTACAGAGTCGGCAGGGGCTGCTAAGATTTCTAATTAAGATTAAAGAATGCACACAACTTATAAATGCTTCCCAGGAATGTATAATTTGATTTGCTTGTTTTCTTGTGTCTCCTGCTCCAGGGTCAGCTCAGATGGCTCCTGGCCGCAGGCTCCAGCTGCTCCTTGCCCATCCCAGGGATGCAGACCGAGGATGCCGGTGCTGCTGCCTCTCCTGCAGCATCCTGGGCAGGCGTGGCCCTGGAAAACACCCTGGTGAAGGTTCAAGGAGGACAGGACAGGCCCCGTGGCCAGGTGTGCTGCTGCTTTGGGTAGGGAGAAGACATGATCAGCCCACAGCACCTTGAAAGAGAGCTTGGATGTGATTCCTGCACCAGGAGGGCCACCAGTGGGTACTGGTGTCCCCGGCCCCACCACTGGTGCCATTCCCAGCCCGTCCACTGGCACAAGGCAAGCTCGGAGCCAGAAAAGAGCTCTCCACTTCAGGTACCTGAGCAGGGGGACAGCTGTGCATCAATATTTATTCAAAACTCCCAGGAAACCTGGATGAAGTGTAATTATCTCAGCTCAATCAACCCGGATTAGCATAACATCCAGTCACCCATCAGACAGGGGTTTGATTTCTGGGATCAAAGCCGGCTGTAGCCGCTGATTAGGCGGGTGCAGGGGAGGCAGGAGAGGGAAGCCGTGTCCGTGTCCGCCGCCACTCGTCTCTTCCCGGTGTTCCAAGTTCACTTTTCCCTCCCAAACTTTATCCTGGCACTGGCCCCGACCTGCCCAGTGCCCACCGCACGCTCCTCACGGCACAGCATCGCTCCTCACGCACCATCTAACCCTCTGCTCGCTCCCCTTAATTAACAACTAAATATAGATCTTAATTAAGGCACTGATGAATTTAATTTGGAGTGGCATTACTGCCTTAACTTCCAGAGCTCAACGCCTTGTTTGGATAATGTATAATATAAGCTAAATGAGTGCTTACTTGTTACCACCATAAATAATTCCTCACAAATCCCTTCAGATACGTCTCAGTCACTAATCCATCTCCTCCTACGGAATATTCACAGGCACCAAGCATCTTCCTGCAGATTTTAACATAAACCTCCAGACCTCGTGCCAAGTTCCCCCCTCGGAGCCTGGTGCCTGGCAGGAAGGGAAATTGGAAAGGTGGCAGCACGGGGTGAGAGGATGGGGAGTTTGGTGTGAAATTGCTTCAGCCCTGGTGTTCCCTCCATGGAGCCCGGGCTGAGGATGCCTGGCAGCTCCCAGGAAGCTCCAGGGGCACCTCATCCTGGTGGACAGGGAGTCCCAGGTGGGAGCAGGTCCTGCAGTGCTCAGCATGGCACTGACACAGGATCATGGCCAGGGGATGCAGGTGGTTCTGCAGGTGATGGAGTTGGAGCAGGGCACTGGGGGCACCACATGGATACCTGGATTAGAGCCAGTGGGAGGGCAGCTATCAGGTACAGCAGGAAGTCAGATAGTCAGGAATCAGCTCCTGCCTCTGATTAAATAACATCCACAATCATTTTCCTCTGCAGAGCAAGTCCAGAGAAATAAAGAGAAGAGAAATAAACCCCTACGTTTGCTCTGCACTCAGCTCCGAGCCGCCGTTGTGTCTTGCTGCTCAAAGGATTTCTGGGAAAGCTCCACCACTTTTATTCCTTAAACACAGAGCAAAACAATCAATGGGGTTTTGATATCGCCTAAGCCCTGCAAGCCTGTTCCTGGGAAGCCACGGGGAGTGGATAGAGCTGTGACGGTCTGAAAAGAAACCCGCACAGGAAAAGGCACAGCTGGAATTCCCAGTGCTCCCAGTGGCTCCGTGCACCTGCTGCAGTGACTCTGCACAGTTCAAACAAGGACACCCCGCTGCCCATCCCTGGCTGTGGCCTGGGGAGGGTGCAGGGGGGACCAACCATGAGCCACCCTCTGCTCCAGGCTCCCAGCCCAGGCTCCATCACACACAACAGATATGGACCTCCTTGCTTTCACAGCTCCTGTGCCCATTGTTTTCTCACAGAGATCACAACATTTCATGAGGAATTCAGTCCCTCTCTGCCTTTCATTCAGTACAAGTGTCTTAAAAACAGATCTGAGACTCTTCTAGTTTGCTCATCGCTCAAAGGAAATGAACATTTGAGATCCTGCCCAGTAAAACCAGCCTGGTGACAGACACATGGTGGCCGTGTGGATGAGCTGGCCACGCTGCCACATCCCGAGGGAGTGACCTCAGGGAAACACCAGCCCTTGGACAGCCGGGCAGGCGATGCTCGGGCACATGGTGTGGGCTCATCATTGTGGGGCACCATGGACGTCCTGGCTGCCTTCCCACTGGATCACAGGCAGCCAGGCAGCACTCGAGGAGGGACAGGAGCTGGAGCTGTGCCCTCACCCTGCTGGTGGCAGCAGTGCCATCACCCTGCTAATCACTCAGCTGTGCCCTGTGCACTGGCTGTCAGCGTTTCCCTGGGAAGGATGTGGCCCATGTGGGTGTGATAAAAGCCAGTTAACCCCACACTTGGGTCATGGGGACATCCTTCACTGGCAGTGGAGGACACGTGTCCCCAGCCCTCCCAGGGCCACCAGAGTGCTGTGGCAGCCCGGGCAGGCCCATGGCCAGGCTGGGCACCACTCTGTGCCCCGTCCCCGCTCCGCCTGTCTGCTCTGCTTCCCTGCTCCCTGCTGTCCCGGTACAAATCATTTGCTCAGATAACAGATGACGTGTTTATCCCAAGGGGTACAAGCCTGAATATTAGGATGTCAAAACCAGCTGCATTTGCAATACGTTACTGTCAAATGGAGAATAAAAAGGGAGTTGCAGTTATTTAATTTGGTGCCAGCGCAGGAGAGCGGGAGCCGGGGGAGCAGCGTCTGCTCCCGGGCTGGGATCCAGACCCCCGGACCTGGCAGGAGCTGCCTGGGGGGCTGGGGAGGGCACAGGCTGGGGGTCTGGTGCCGGGAAGTTGCTGCATTGCTGCACTGCCTCTCCTCCCTCTCATGCCGGAGCCTGGGAGAGGGAGAAGCCGCCTCGTCTGCGGGCAGGTCGCGGGGGGCACGTGGCAGCTCATTCATCCGTGCCAGCAAAATCTGTACTTTAAAAAATTTGTCGGGAAAAGAAAGGCTTTTTTGAAGACAAACATCCCAGCTCCTTGGGGAAGGCTCCGAGTTTGCAGAATACCAATTAAAAATATAAAAGTGCTTTTTAAAAAAATAAATCTATAAAGGCGAGTTCTGAGATCGGAGAGGGGGCTGGGGTGGGTTGGCACACTGTGTCCTTTGGCAATAACAAGTCTAGAGGAGGGAGGGGAGGACTGAAGAATAGTACCTGCTGCAAATCAAAGGCAGCAAGGTGTGTATCCAAGTGTCTCAGCCCTTTGGCTGGCTTGGGCATAGTTGGGTGCCAGGAGAGCTGCCACCTCGTGCCCTGGGAGAGCAGAGCAGCACGTGTGCAGTGGCATCATGTCCCTTTTGCCCCCTCTGAGCCCCCTGGCCCCACAGCAGCACTACCTGCCTCAGGTGACCTTCACAGAGGTGGCAGTGGGGCAGGGGACACTCATCCTCTGTCACCTCAGGGCTCGATGAGTGACAGCCTGCCCGTGGCAGAGACCAGAGCCTCCCTGCTGATGCTGAGATAATGCACTGGGTAATAGTTTTCGACATATTTCATTGAAATATAACAAAATATTTGCATAGCTTTATTAGATAAAGGGGAGCTGACTGGAGGCAGAGCTCATTTGGAAATACGATGTGAAAATTCATTTAAAATGAAAGAATCTGGAAGCTTAAGTTTATGGTAATAGATTGATCGCCCAGAGTAGCTAATGACTCCCAACAAATAGATCTCAGCTGCTGCATCCTCTGCTTGGCTGCTGCCCTGGAGTTACCCAATCCCTGTTTATGGGGTGAACTGGGGCCGTGGATGCCAGCTCCGAGCTGGACTGGGAGTGCTGGGATCCTGTGGCACACGGGGAGAGGGTGCGATGGAGGGGCAGGAGGAGGGAAAGGGCTGCGTGACTCCAGGATAAATGCTGGGGTTTAATTTCCATCTCCCCGATGCTGAAGCAGATTGAAATGAAGCCACTGAAAAGGTGCAGATGAGAGGTGGGGAAATTAATAATGTCATAGTAATAATAGTAATGAGTGGCTGTGCGTGTGCTAATTTGGAGCCCTCTCTCCAGCTCAGGGGCACCTGTGCGTGCCGGGTTCATCAGCTCCACCTGAGCTGAGTTTTGCCGTTAGAACCGGGGCTGTCCCGGCGACAATTGTGCTAATCCAGAGCCTTTAAATAGGGGTGGCCACACCCAGCTCGGGGCTGCAGGACCCGGGCCGTGCGGAATCTGCGTGTGCTGCTGGTGGAGGGAGCCGCTCTCGCCGCAGGAACCCCAGGCAAGTGGCGCGCCCGCACGTGGAAGTTCTGTGTAAAAGGAAAATGGTGTGTGTTTTGGCAAGGGGGAGGTGGAGCCCTGAATATGGCCCTTCCCTGGGCGGTTGCTTTCTGTTTCCATGCTGCAAAGGGTCTCCACGAAATAGTTCCAAGCTGAGCAATACCTGCTCTGTCTCCATGTGTTTAGGTGGTCTCTGGCTCGGTGTCTGTGCCCTGGGGCAGTGGGCAGTGCAGGGGCCACCTCGGGATGCTGGGGAGTGACGTGATGCTACCACACGTCATCACAGCCCTCGGGTGGTCGCTTCGAGAGGTTTCCAGGGAGCGTGGGAGGAACGATGGGGGCTGTGTTGTGTGGGAGCAAGGACAATGTGGAAGAGGTCCCTGGAGCCACCTGTGGCAGGGACAAAGGCACACAGCGAATTTCTGGCTTTCAGCGCTTGAGATGAGCTTCTCCTTTTAAGCAGTGGGCAGAAGTGGGAGGGGAAGCAGCGTGGGAGGGAGAGCAGATGAAAGAGAGGAGGAAATAAGCCGAGCAAGTGGGCAGCTGGTCCCTCTGCATGACTTTCCAGTCGTTTGCCTGTTTGGCTCAAGTATTTGGTGAGAGAAAGCCCTGTCTTTGTGGTGTGGGTAGATGCTGGGTCTCAAGAAGTTTTGGGGAGGGTGTTGGTCAGTCAATGGGGTGCTGCAAGGCTTTGGTGCTACAGGAAAACCAGCTGGTGAGATGTGCTGTGCCAGGTCCCAGTTGGTGCCAGCTGGGTCCTGCTCAGCAGCCTGATGGGACAGGGCAATCCTGGGGGTACTACAGGGTCCCAGCTGTGCACTGGGACATTGGATACATCTGGGACAGGCTGGAGGGGGTCCAGAGAACTCCTTTGCTCACTGACTACAGCAAAGACAGTTTCTCTAAATTGCATGAAATCTGGGGCAGCCTTGGCTTCCACGGGCACCTGGTACTTCAGTGGTGGCATTTCCCTCGTGGGGACGGTGCTCGGGAGGCTGGAGAGAGAAGCCTGCTCACAAGGGGGAAGCTGGAGATTTTTCCAGACAAAGCTGCACATAGGAATACCAGAAAGGGAGCAGCCTCATCCCTTGCTGGTGTTCTGTTCCCATTAGTATTCGAGGCTGGTCAGAGCAGCCACTTAGGCCTGGAGACAGCTCTGCGCAGGCACAGTGCAAATGTCTTTATAAATGACCGCGGGGTTTGAGTGACGTGCCCTTCTTAAGCTAAATAAAATGAAAGATAAACCTTCTAAAAAATACATGAGCTAAACATCCCTTTCACGCTTCATTATGCAAATGGCTCTGCCCATCTCGGCAGCAATTAGCTGCTCCCTCCAGCTTGGGGTGCTGGGGCCAGGAAGCTGGGCCTTTCTCCTCCTCTTCCTGGCTGGGAATGGAAGGGAAAACATTGGCTGGTTGTGAATCTGGAATGTTGGAGTGGAGCTTTGGAATGCTGTGGTGTGAATGCTCATCTTTAATGACAGTAAGGCCCATGGTGTGTCCTGGCTGGGCTTTGGGGAATGAGTATCTGTGGGAAGCAGCTGGAGAGCAGATGAACCCCTTTCCCTCTCTGACAGGGACATGTCTGGTGGCATGGGGGGCTCTGGCTTTGGGTCCTCCAAGGGTTGGCTGTGCTTTTCTTGGAAGCAAGTTCAGGTTGGACATTAGGAGGCATTTCTTCAGAGAAAGGGTTGTCAGGCTTTGGAAGGGGCTGCCCAGGGAGGTGGTGGGGTCCCCATCCCTGAAGGGGATAACTGGACGTGGCACTCAGTGCTCTGGGCTGGGTGACAAGGGGGTGACTGGTCAAAGGTTGGACTCGATGATCTTGGAGGTCTTTTCCAGCCTAAATGATTCCGTGATGACCGTGGTGGGTGGCACTGCATCGGTGAGAGTGGAGTTTCTGTGCCCCCTTTCCGTGGCATCGCCAGTGGTTTCATCTCTAATTGCTTCTGTCCTTGTCACTGCACTGTCCCCTCCCCTGCGCTCCCCTCACCAGCCACTCCCACTCCACGTCGGGATGTAAGTTCCCAAGTTATTAATCTTCCCCCGGAGCCGTTCCGTCGGTGCCTCCCCGCCGGTGCCCGCGCTCTGCCAGCGCCCCCTTATCGGGTTTGCAGTTTGGGATCTGCGTTAAGTGCTCGGAAATCAATTTTCAGCTTATTTTGTGCTACAAAATTTGCCATGCCTGGATCTCTGATACTAATTGAACAAGAGCAATTGATGTTTTAGTAGTAATTAAAGATGGTAATTATTACCAAATCTCCCCGTGGCCCTGCATGTTTGCTTTGGACTTGTCAAAACTGGAGGCAGGCGGAATCAATCTTAATAAAGTTGGGACTTCAAAGCTGCTTCCTGGTAATGGCTTTCCACAAGGTTGGTGAGGAGCGTGAGGGGAAGATGGAGAGAGAGTTTGGAGCCTTGTAGAAGGCAGGGACATTAACGGGTGCTTCCTAACTAAATAAATTTAAAAAATCTTTACCCAAAATGAAAACTCTTTGTTGCTTTTTTAATCCTGGAGTCACTGTAAGTGGGTCTGGAAGTCATGAGGATGCAATGGCTGTCCCAGACCTCGCTGCTGGCCCGTTCTCTCACCAGCAGTGGGAGGGCTCCTGTGCTTGGCTGTGGCTTTTAACGTCACTTACGGTGCTGCCGGGACCGTGCTGGGGGATGAATTGCTGACCTATTTATCAGCACCTGCTTTACCGGCATCTTTCCCTCTGCTGCCAGACCCGAGTCCCCCCTCGGGACATGGGGGAGGCGAGTTCAGGAGACATCCCGTGGGGATGCAATATGGGCAGCAGGAAGAGGGAGGGAGGAGAAGCCTCCATGCAGGAAGGCTGGTGGTGTCCAGCTGCATCCTGGGGTGGGTGAGCCCCTGGGTGTGGAGGTGCTCCAGCTGCCAGCCCAAAGGGGAGCGTGCCAGGACAGGTATCTCTGCTGGCTCCTGCCTGGATTCACCTGCTTCTGCCTCTCTGTGAGGCAAATCCAGCTTCTTGGCTGGAATGGCTCCTGGCTGGTATTTCTACAGGCACAGGCAGGATCAGGCCTGCTGAATCTGTGTCCCCATGGAAACAGATGCAGGATGCTGCAGAGCAGAGCTCCTCTGGCTCCGGCTCTGGAGGCTGGTCCTCATCCTTGCTCCCTGGCAGAAGAGCCCTTGAGCGGGAGGCGGGGGGGCCGAGCCCCATCTCCATTTTGCCTTAGGAGAGAGAGACCCTCTCTTCGGGGGAAAATGGAAATGTAATCAGATCGGCTTGTGTGGAGCAAATAGAAAATCAGTTTTAATAAAGGCAGGAGAAATGCAAAGCAGTCGCTTGTGACGGAAATGGTGCTAAATAGACACCTCTTTAAGGAAAACTGCTCCGGGGATGTTTGTCGGGAGATGCACAGCCCCGGGCTCCCTCCTGCTCTCTGTTGTGATCCTGGGTGGTGGCAGGAGCAGCCTTCACTGCTGGGAATGGCCTTTGGGCAGCAGCATCCTCCGTGGAGAGGCACTGGGTACCCCCATCCCTGCACTGCTCCTCGGGGGTGCCCACGCTGCAGCCCCTGCGAGGGGAGCAGCTCCCGCTGGCGCCGCGGGGCTCAATTATAGCTCAGAGGAGGCACTTTGCCTTTATTGCTTTCATTTATTACCCAAGGCCCAGCGCCTGTTTTCTGAGGCAGCTATCTGGTCACATCGTGGCCGATAAGCAATGCTGGTCTGTCTTTATAAGACAGCCAAAATTTATCACTTTCCACTTATTTATTTATTTGGCAGGACTCTGGTGGTGGCCTGTATTTTTCTTCCAGTGACGTTTTGCAAAAGGCTTTATTTTCTCGTTCAGCCCTGGGGAAAAATCCCAAACCCAAGCTAAAAGAGGAGGCAGCTCCGTAATGAACCCCACTGGAAGCAGGTCCGGGAGATAAGTTTGTGTTGGATTCCCATGGTGCCTCTGCTGCTGGGCTGCTCTGACACCGCTGCTGGTGCAGCAGCACTTGTCAGCCGCTGCTTGGTTTGATTTTCTGAATGAGCTGTTGACTTGTGCCAGGGTTTTTGAAGTGCAGGATGGGGGGAGAGCACTTTGCTTCCAGTGAGGGGGCAGAGCTGGGGTGTGGGGTGGGTTTTCCCAGTTTGATCTGCTTCCCCAGTGGGTGCTGGTCTGTGCTGGGGGGTGGTGAAACTGGGCTGGGGGTGCAGGGGCTGGGTGAGCCCACCAGTGGGCTGCGTGGCAGTGCTGAGGAGGAGATGTGAGCTGAGTGGAGCAGACAGCGTGGGAGAGAGCTGCGAGTCTGTGCAGCACCGCGGGTGTCTGCACGTCTCTCTCTCCCTTCCTGTAGCAGGCAAAGAAAGCTCCACTTACAGCAGAATCCTGGCAGCGAGTGAAACAAAACAAGGAGGAATTTAAGGCATGGAGTCTTGGAGAGCCCTGAGGAACAGGCTCCCTGAAAGCTTCCCTGAATGAGATTGCAGGAATGATCCACTGTGTGTCTGCTGGGCTGTGTCAGCGGGTTCTGAGCCTGTCTGGAGCTGGTGGGTGAGATGTGGGAGGTTCCTGGCCCTCGAGAAGGGCTGTGGGCATGTGGAGCTCCTGTGTCATCACACTGAGGGTGGGCTTGATTCTCCAGATCTCCCTCTGTTACAGCCCCTTGAAAGAGAATTGCGAGGTGTTTGTGAGATGGGTGCCCACCATTCCCGCTCCAGAGCCACCTCTGGGATGCAGAGGCTGGTGCTGGCATCCCTGGGCATCCTCAGGATGCTCCTTGCCTGGTGGCACCAGGCACCGGGGCAGAGAATCCACAGGAGCCACCATCCCCAGTTCCTGCTGGGAACCAATGGATTAAACACTCCAGCCCTCTGTTTTTCTCCCCTCAGTGCTTTTCACCAAGGGGAAGATGTTCCAGGGACAATAAAGGGCAGTGTTTTCCCTTTTCTACCAGTCCTTCCCAAAGGAAGAGCTGGGTGTTTGGAGGGGCAGGAGGAATGGAAAGGCACACGAAGCCAAGGCAGGATCAGTAATTGGCCAGCTGTAATTTCATAATTCATCTCCGTGAAACACAATGAAATTAAAAGAGTTTAGATTCCAAAGTGTAATGATCATCAATTAAATTCTGCCGGGGCTGAGCTTCCCTCTCATTTGAATTTTATTTTATTATTATGACTTCTCTGTGATTGCGGGAGGATGAAAACAAAAGCTGCTGCTGGAGGTGGCGGTGGGGGGAATTAGAGCCGGCAATTACTGCTGGGTGACAGAGGAACCGAGGGAGAGGCGGCTGCTCCTCGGCCCGCACCAGGCGCAGGCAGGGGCATCCATCATCCTGAGCCTAATCAGTTAATGCTGATAAACTGCCAGCAATAACTGACAATTGAGCTGGGGGCTCTGGGCTCGGAGTTCATTCATTTTGAAAGTGCCATAACTAACCCATTAAACCCAGAAAAGCACAAAAGCAGAGCCCTGGCCCCCGCCTGCTGCCCTAATGAAGGCTGCTGTTGATTCTTTTAAGTGTGGATGATGATGTGTTTAGAGGCTATTGATGCCAAAGGTTTAGCCCAGGCTGGAAAAGCCGCTTGACGCTTTGAAGAAAGGAGTCTGTGTTTATCCCTGGCAGCTTTTGCCCTGGGTGCCGCCAGTAATCCCGGGGGAGACGGGCCCTGAGCTCAGGGGCTGGGGCTGGGGCTGGGCTGGGTGTCGGGTGCCTGCAGGATCCAGCTCTTGGTGTGATGTGCTGATCGTGCATAACGCTGCTGTTCCCTCGGGGAATTCCCTCTGTGGGATGGATGGCTTGTGTCTCTGTTAAATCACTGATGCAAAGGGAGCCCGGCTGCCTCTTGCAAGGCAAGGCTTGGGCTTGTATTCGCTGATGGTTAAACACATCCACCAACACGGAGCCCCAGCGGCTCCAGGGAAATGTGGGCTTGGAATTGCTGGACGAGTGTGGGGTGAATGGTTTGACCCTCGAGACGACAAATCACAGGGGCTGATCTCTGCAGGAAGCTCCGTGCAGAGGCTGGGACCGAGGGGCAGGGGCGATGTCTGGGCTGATTCACCACCCCGGGGCTGGGGGTCACTTCCAGCCACACAGCCCCTTGGTCTGCCCCGGCTCACTCGGCTCTTGGCACGGCTTCCATCACTGCCTGAAGCCGTGGGGACAGAGGTGTCCTGATTTATGTACCCGGGGGATCTAGTCAGCCAGTACTTTACAAGGAATAGCTTCTCCCATAAATTATACAGCTGGAGAGTGGCTGCTTTTGGCTGTCCATCCTGGGTGACAGGGACTGGAGGAGTTCCCTTTTCCTTTAGCGGGGGAGATTTCCTACCCCAAATCCCTGTTGGGGTTGGAACATTCCAGGTGCTGAGATCTCTTGCCCAGCTCCCGATGTTTTATTCCTCTCAACCTGTGCCTGATGTCTGGGCTGCATTTGTCTGTCTCCTGCTCCCAGCCACTGGTTTTTTTCCACCTTTGTTGTTAGACTGAAGAGCCCTCTATTATCAATTTTTTTTTGTTCTCTGTGTAGGTATTTAAAGACTTTGATCAAGTCACCTCATCACCTTCCCTTTGTTAATCTGCAGAGACTGAACTCCTTGAGACTTTTGCAGTGAGGCAGGAATTGTGCCTCTTCGTCCCTCGGCTGCTTTGAAATTCCCAGCCAGAGAGCCGAAGGTTGGGCACCTGAAAACGATAGGGTACCTGGAGAACTCGCCCCATCACGGCTCTGTGCTGCTCCTCTGCTTTTGCAGTGGGCTTTGACGTTGTGCGAGTGACTGTCAGGAAGTTTCTGTTTGTATTTTCCCTTTTTTCTCCTGTGATAGATAATAACTCCTTCTCAGAAGCAGATTTCCAAGGGAAATACTGTTTCTTCCCCGAGTCCTCCCCCCTGACTGTGCTCTCTGCCCTGAGCTGGTGTCCCCATGCTGGGAGCTGCAGGGTCTGTGTCTGGGGGAGCTGGGGAGTCACTGCTTCTCCCTGTCCTTCCCTGTGCTGCTGTGCTCCCCACAGCCCACTCTGCTCCTGCCCTTTTCCTTGGTGCTGGCAGGAACCCCGCTGTCCTGGGTGAGGTGGGAAGAGCAGTACCTGGGAGTTGTTTTCCCGGAGAGCTGAAAAATCGCGTTGTTTTTGCCTCCGGCTGCTTTTGTGGATCAGTCCAGGAGGACTGACTTTAATCTGGACCCAGCAGACCCCTCAGCACAGCGTGTTCAGGAGGTTGAACGAGCTGGCTCCAGGGAAGTCTCCTGGGAGCCCACTAAAGCCGATCATCAAAGGTGTTTAGTCTTTGCAGGAAGCAGGATTGCAGAGACTAAATGATACCGAGAGGATGTTTCACCTCAAAGAGGTCTGTTCCCTGCCTGGCTCTGCATTTCAAACCCTTCACCGCGCTCTGGGCCCGGCTTGGTCTCAGAAGGACCAAAGTGCAGTGTGTTTGATGGTTTCCAGGCCTGGGATTGCCTGGTCTGTGGCTCTGAGCTCCTCAGCAGCAGTGGCACAGTGGGGTGGTGGCTGTGCCAGCCCTTGCCGTTGCTCAGCCCCCTTTGCTGTGCGAGGTGCTGTGAGGATGCACCTCCTCGAGGTGCTGCTTGGTGCTCTGCTCACCCTCCCTCACACCCACGGTGCCTTCCTCCCTTCTCCTCCTCTCCCCAGCTGCCCTGGTGTAATGAGTTGTCAGGATGGCGAGGATGGACGGGGCGCACCAGGTCCTGATGAGATGATACAGCAACGATTCCATTTCATCTCGAATTTGACATTAAACTTTAATAGTCTCAAGGACAAGAAGCCAAGAGATATCAGATGTAATGAGATAAAGCAAAGTTTCTCTGACAGCAAATTTGATCACAAATGGGCTCTGAGATTGCTTCTTTGATATAAATGAAACATAATTCATCTTCCAGTGCCTTGAATGGGCTTTGAGGCCATGTGTAATAACAGTGTCGCCATTGCTGGGCTCTGACAAGTGCCAGTGTGGCAGCAGCAGGAAGGGCCCTGAGACCCTGCTCATGCTCCTCTGTGGCCCTGGATGGGACATGGAAGTGGCAGGAGCTGGCAGAGGGAGCAACAGGCAGGGATGAGCAGCACCACTCTGCTCCATGGCATGGTGGCAGAGACGCTTCCAGCATCCCCCTGGAAAGTGGGAAACGGCCCGTGTGTGTCTGGGCTGTGCTCCTGCATCCCAAAGGCTCTTGCAGTCCTGTCCTTAGGGCTTGGGCAGCACTGGGAGCTGCTGGAGCTCTGGCACCAGCCCTGCCTGCCCAGGGAGCCAGTTTGGTTTTCCAGGGGGAAGGGAGATGTGGGGAGACGACAAGGGATTGGAGGGATGCTGGGCACAGGGAGCAGTGCCAGCATGAGTTTTCTTTCCTGTCATGGTTGCTCAGGCTGCAGCAGCTGGAGTGGGATCTCACCAAGGCACAGTCTCTGCTGAAGAGTTTGCTCCTCACACGACTGTGTGTCTCTCCCAGCAGAGGTAGCAGTGCAGACCCCCTGTCTGGGGCGCTGCCCACCTCCCTCTGCTCAGAGCCTGCGCCCTCTGTCACAGGGACGTTGGCATTTGGGCACAGATAAATGCAGGATGTGTTTCTCTTTAGTAGCAGCAGTGAGTACTGAATTCTGTGCTCTCAGGGGTTGTGTAAGTTTACTCCTGTCTGTGAGAAATCAACAGGTTCTCATATGTGAATATGGGGTGCAGGGCAGGATGAGGAGGCCTTTCTGTTGCAGTTGCAAATGCATAAAGTGTCTGTGGAGAAATGAACAGGAGCTTTTTGCATGATAAAGAAGCCTGGAAATCGAGGATGGCAGCTGCTTCATTTCCTGTTGGTTTTTTTTCTTTTAATTTTTATTATCATTAAATTGCTTCCAGTGACCTGTAATTTTTTTGTACAGTGGCAATTACAGCTCTGGGAGGATTAAACCGTGCGCACACACACACACAGAGCCCATTGGCTTCATCTAAAGGGCAGAGCCAAGGCTCCCTGGTGCGAAGGCAGCCGCATCCCCATGGAATGGTCCATCTCCCGGCTGCCATTTCCTGGGGCTGCTCCCAGCAGAGCTGGGGTGATGGGAATTCTCTCGCTGTCCCCCCTCCTGGGCCTGGAGAACAGCACTGGTGTGTTCCAGCAGTGCTGTGCAGGCAGACATTTCTCATTCCCTCGTTCCCCCCGTGTGCTGCATCGAGCCGGAGCGCAGGGGTTGAGCGCCGGAGGCTGATGGGGTCCTTCCTGCCTCCAGCTCCTGGTGAATATGAAAAGTCGAATTGATTCCCTCTAATAAATGAAGCAGTTGGATGTCTCATTTGTAACTTGACATCCACGCCGGCGCTTCAGCTGCTGCTTCTCACCCCTGGCTGGGAGATGCACTTATGAAGATGGGTTTCTGCAAAGCTATTGCCGTTTGCCGGCAGCCAATCTATCCGCAGTCGGCTCCGGGTCGGGAAGGAGCTGCCGGCGGGGGCAGAGCGGGCTGGGGGTGGGAGAGGGCTCTGGGGGGCTGTGGATGGCTGCTTTCTGCCCACAGATCAGCATCTTGTTCATTGTCCATCACCAGAGGAGACGCTTCCAAGCTCAGCAGTGATTCCTGGTGCCGTTCGTGCTGTCTGCGTGTCGGTGCCTGGTGAGGGGTGTCTGCTGCTGGACTGGGGGTTTTGCACATCTGCGTGGCTACTCCACGTGCTGCAGTGGCCACGTGTCAGGTGCTCTGTTTGTGCCCATCTCCAGTGGACTCAGTGTTCCCCACAAAGCCCACGACAGAGGTCACGAGCTCTGCCCTTTGGAGGGAGCGGGGCCAGGGCTCCTCCGTGCGCCCTTGTGATGGAAGTGGTTGTGCCCGCTCCCCTCCCCTCCCCTCCCTGCTGCTGTTCCTCCACAGGACTGAAAACAATCAGGATAAATCAGAAACCCTCCCCGGCCTCGGCGAGGTGCTGGGAACTTGGGATAAGAGTTTATCCATCCTAAATAATAATGTGCTGGAGCTGCCAGCTCCCCGCTGGCTCCATTTGCATGACGCTAAAAATCAATGACCCGGCGACTCTTTGATACGCAGAGAAGAGTCCAGAGGACTCGGAGCTGGACTATCCAGGGACACAAGGGATCCTGGCTGCCATTAGCAGTGAGGACGCTGTCACAGGCTGGCCGTGCCCCGGATTTCACACCAATCTAACAAAGGGAGCTGGATGCTGCCAGTGCAGAGCCAGGGCTGATTAAATCTTTGTTTAAGAGCTCCAGAGCTCCATTACCTACATCAGGAGGGAGTTAATTAAACAGGGAAGGTGGGAGGTGGCAGCAGAGGTGGCTCAGGGCATCTCCGTGGAGTCACAGCTCCAGTGTGGCGCCGGACAACGCGCCAGACAGGAGCCAGCCTTCAGCAGCACTGTCTGCTCGTGTTGGTGCCAGTGCTTTTGGGGGGCAGCTGGAAAATTCCAGTGTGCTACCACCTCCTGCCCCGCCCTGAGTTTCATTTCTTTCCCTTGGGGAATCTCTGGAAAATTATATTTTTCCCTGGACTCTGCAGTGGAGCTCCTTTCTGAGGCCAGCACAGCTGCTGCTTCTCCTGGCCCTCTGTTTGTTTTGGGGATACTGGACTGCCTGGAATTGGTTTCTGCTTTCCTGTCAGGAGCAGGAGGCTCTGTGGCAACCACCCTGCTGCTTCCATTCGGCTGTACGAGGCCATAGATTAGATTCCTGTTTGCTTCATGGAGGAGCCCTGGTGATATCAATTAGATATGTCAGAGGGACCTGGGGGAATATTTCTTCCGTTATTTATTTATTGGCGCCAAAGCCATCGCAGGCTCTCACAGCAAGACACATAATGTCTCTCGCCTTTCTTCACTCACACTCCCTCTCCTGCTTTTTATGGCTCCTAATAAAGCCCAGCAAAGGTTATTTCCAGAGGGGAGAGGCTGCTGCGGGGCCAGTACCCAGCCGTGCTGGATGGAGCATCCCTGCCTGCAGAGCTGGGCATGTGTTTGCCTCCCTGAGCATGGATGAACTGTGTGTCACCTTTGCCCACACTGGATGCTTCCAAGAGCCTTGCAATTCCATCCCCAACCAAGCTGCCAGCTCATCCAGTGTGTCCTGGATGGCCTTGGTGTGGGGCAGAGCTGGAGGCAGCACTCAGCATCCTTGGCAGGTCCTGAGTGCCACTGGCTCCTGCCACAGGTGCCACCGAGAAGCACCAGAGCAAATTTAATGAGATATGTGAGAAAGTGGTGCAAATAATTAAAATCTGTCAGGGCCAGAGACAGAGAGAGGTGAGGGAAATAAAAGGAGCCCTGGTGATACCTGATGTCCTGGGTACATCAGCTGAGCAGATGCTTCAGTGTGGTGCTGTGGGCCCTGGCCAGGTCCAGGGACAGGAGAATGTCATGTAATGATCTTGGATTCTGTGTGACACCCTGGGGCAGCCTGTTTGTGTCCCTGCTCTCCTGGAGGGAGCTGGGGCGTTAGCAAAGTGAGGATAGGGACAAGGGAAAAAGGTTTAACTAGCCTGAAACTTAGTGTTTGTCTTTGCTCTCCCCAGGGAGGGATGCTGGTCCCTGGGGAAGGATTCTGGGGACCAGAGGGATCCTGGTCCCCAGGGAGAGATTCCAGTCCCCAGGAAGGCAGTGGGGAGCCCTGCTGGGCAGCGAGGGGGTGAGTCCTGTGCAGAGCATTGCTCTGTGCCTGCTGGGCTGAGGTGCCCACCAGGGCTGTCTGCAGAGCAGCTGCACACCCAAATCCCATGAAATTCCCCAGAAGATGCAGTGCTCCTGCTTTGGATGGAGCTGCTGGATCCTGCTCTGCAGTGTCGTGTCCCTCTGAGTCCCGCCTGTCCTGGGCAGCCCAGCCCTCTGCTCTGCAGGGCCCGTTAATCTGGGCAGTGTAAAATACCCTTGGCTCCTGTCATCATCTGTCTCCTCTTCCCCCCGAGGTCAAGCGTGGCCCTGCTGCCCATCCCAATGAGCGGGGCAGCCCATAAAACTTGCTTTATGAGTGCTGGCTAACAAATCCCTCCCCTGAGGCACGTGCTGCCCATTTCGGTGCTGGGAATAGCTCCTCTCCATCCCCCTGGAGTGCATTGCCTTGGGGCCCTGGGGATTTATTCCAAAGCGGTGGGTTTTTATAGGAAGGGTCTAAGATGTTATGTGCACCAGTGCTTTAATCGTCACCAGCCTCTTGCTGGGATCCCTCGTGGGAAAGGCTGGGGATGATCCTGTGTCACCTCCACTGTGTTGCCCATCAGGTTTGGGGAGTCCTGCCCTTCCCACCCCCAGGCTGGTTCCAGGACATGGGGGTCCTTGCCCTTCCCACCCCCAGGCTGGTTGCAGGCTTGTGGCTGACCTGTGAGTGACTCACTGCACCCTGAGCTGGGAGCTGCCCGCTATTAATGCCTCGGTTTACTCCAGTTCTATCCCTGGAAGTGAGTCCCATTTGAATGTTAATGCCTCTAAGATGAAACCTGGCTGATTAAATTTTAGACTTGCAAATGGATTTGGTAAATAGACGTAGGGAGAGGCGGGACAGAGCTGCTGCTTCATAGCAGATACAGTAAATAGCTGCACTCTGTGATTAGGTGTGAGATTCACTCTCGGAAAATGGGAGTCTCCAGGGGCTCTTTTCTGGTGAGAAATCCTTTAAGTACGTAAATTTATGGCAGTTTTTCTTTCCCCAAACAAAAGGAGGTCCCTTGGCTGCTTCTCCCAGGCTGTATGTGGGTGGCTGAGTGGGAAATACAGAAATAAGGAGCTGGGATGGGCAGGAACCCTGGTTGGGCAGTGGGGCGAGGCAGCAGCATCCCAGTGGGCAGTGGGACAATGGGACACGATGCTCAGGGGGAGGTGGGTGTTGTGGGAAATGCCTCTGAGATTGGAATCCATCCTAGGCTGCACCCTGCGGATGCTGCTGCAGGGAATGCAGGAATAACAGGCAGGGAGGGAGGGATGGATGGATGGATGGAGCCTTCTGCTCCTGGGGAAGCACTTGAGCGTCATCATCTGTGGGTGGGAAAGTGGAGGCAGGGAGCAGAGATGCAGCTTGGCAGAGAGATCCTTCCCTCCTGCTGGCCCTGGCAGCAGCCTTCGTCTCAGTGCAGTTGAGGATGGATTATTCCAGCTTGGCACACAGGTTTGTTTTATTTTCCTGGTGAAAAAGCAAGCCTGGATTTGAAACACCTTTAAAAATGCAGAGAGTGGGGCAAACTGCCTCGACCCCTGTGCATGATATAGAGGAGGACTTTAATGGCAGCACTGCATTCATTCTTATCTGGGACACTAGAAAATACTGAGAGGAAAGGAGACAAAAGGAAGTGGTGAAGCTGGAGCCTGGATCTAGCACATATTAAACCATTTGTTTTTTGCTCCCCTGCTGAGCAAGAGTACCCAGGGCTGCTCCAGCCCTAAAATCTGGGGAGAAACCCAATGCAGGCAGTGTCTGAGGGGAACGGGCTGCTGAGCTGCCTGGCGGAGCAGAGGTGTTTTCCTTGAGCTGCTTCCCTCCCTGTCAGGGTCTTCTCAAGTGGGATTTTGGGGCAGATTGGCTTTATGCTGCTCTTGGAGGTCCTTTACTTGGTGTCTCTTCCTTGCTGTCTCTCTGGCCATCTGCATCCAGTACCCGAGATTGCATCCCAGGGCTTCACGTCATGGCCTGCCCTTCTGCTGGGGAGCCATGAACATCCTTGGAGAGACCTGCTCCCAGTTTCCCTGGCTGAGGTCTCCACGTCTTCCCTTGTTCTGTATATTGAGACACACATCATCTGTTCATTACAGCACAGTCTCCAAATTATCCCGGCTCTGAGCGAACACGGCTCACTCGCCGGGGCATTAGCAGGGATCGATACTTCCTGTGCCTGCTGCAGCTCTCGGGGAGGAGCTGGTGCTAAATCCTCATCCATGCAAGGCAGGTGAAGGGATGTCCTGCCTGTGGGAGCTCCGGGAGCACTGGGGTTCGTGCAGTGAGAGGGGCAGAAGCAACTTGAGCTGGGGCTGATTTGGTGGGCACTGGGCGTGTGAACACCTGCCAGTGGATGGAGGTGGGGGTGGTGTTGTACTGACAGATGAATGGAGATGCCTGGAAGAATTCCCTGGAGGAAGGGATGGAATCAGTGGGGTGCCAGCTCCCCAGCTGAGGCAGTCGGGCTCGGCGCTGCCAGGCATCAGCATTGCCAGGCATCAGCATTGCGAGGCAGCACCGTAGTACCGACCACGATCCTCATGGGCACAGCCGGGGTTTGATTTGACAGGATTCATGGGAAAGTATTTTAAATAATACATGAAGTTTCCGTGCAGTTCAAGGCTCGCGCGCTCGTTTACCAGCAGCTGCGATGTGTTATCGTCTGATAAACATGGTTGTTATATATTATGTATATCGCATCCCGGTGCCAGATTCACGGGGAGGTGTCTCCGGTCACACAGCTGGGCTGTTTGCTGTGCATGAGGATGAGGTTGCGTGAGCATCCCCGATGTAAACACTGCCGGGAAGCTCCGCTCGGAGCCGCCCCGCCGCGTAGTGAAAGAGCCTAATCGCTACATCTAATTACTGAGACGGGGAAATCGATACGGAAGATTTCCAAGTGCCTTAAAATGTCTTGAATTCCCTCCCTTTGGCTGGCTGCTGCGCAGCTCTGCAGCGTGAGGGTGATGAGGCTTCAATCTGAAGGCCATGGGGACCCCTCGGAGCCCTGGCACTTGGGACCAGAGGGCACCCATCCAGGCTGGATTGGAATGGGGACAAGGAGGAGGAAACTCCGTCGGGTTTGTTTTTGTCTCAGGCTTTTCAGAACGCGGGAGTAAACATTTCCTACATCCCATGGTGAATACTCGGGGCTCAGATTAAATCTCCCGTTCATTCACATGCTGATGAGGCCCAGAGCATCCCTTTCCAGAAGCTGTTGTTTGAGCTTTCCCAACCCCATTCTCAGCCAGAAAAGCCTTGTAGAGGCTACAAGTGGCCTTGGCTGCCTCCCTGCCCAAGCATCAAGTGTGTGGGATTGGGAGCAGGGGGGTCGGTGCCCCCCACATCTGATCCCACTGCAGTGCCCTCCACGAGCGCTTCGTTCCTGTGCTGTGGGGAAGCGAGCCAGCTCCTTAATGAGATGAGCTCGGGCTCTTACCTTGCTCGGCAGCTAATTGAGGTGTGTGAGCTGCTCTCCTGTTAGGCAATCACCGGGAGTTTGTCGAAATCCATCGCGGAGCGCCCGCCGGATCAAAGGGCCGGGCTCTCCAGCCTGCCATGCCCAGGCTGCTGACAGTGCCTGCTGCCACTTCCCTGAGTGACTGCTTGACACAATAAATCTGTGGGAGAAGGAGGCAGTTCTGATCTGCTGTCATCTTCCCCAAATGCTCCTGATGCATTTTCTTTCCTCATTACACATGAGATGTCAAGTCCTCACATGCGAGAGTGCAACTCGACATCCCTGCACGCCCCCCTCCCCTCGGAAGGCTCCCAGCTCCCGGCTGACAGGGTCCCTGCAGAGGTGGCTGCCGGGGGGAGCTGCCCCCCCACCTTCCCAGTGCTCTTCCCTCAGCCTGGCACCCTTCAGGGTGGCTCCTATCCCATGCTGTGCCCCTCTGCCCCATGGCCTTGGTGGGGAGGGACAGTGTCCAGTCTCTTGTGGGGTTCCTTCAGCCAGAAACCAGGTTGTTGGCTCGCTCGTCCTATTCTAAGGGGGCTCATCCTCCTCCGAGAGGGCTCATCCCCTTTCCTGGGGTCTGAACTTCTCTGGTGGTGCCTGCAGGTGTGGGTGCAGCCATGTCCCCGGGGATGATGTCCTGACTGCAGGGCTCCAGAGCTTCTGTGGGAGGGAGTCGGGGCTCGGGGAAGGGCGGCAAAGCCGGTTCACCTCCAGCACGCCTTTGCGGAGGAGAAGGAGCAATTAGCAGTCTGATAGCAAGATTAATAGCAGATGCTCATAATTAACTCACTATGCATGTAAGCAGCTATTGTCTCCATTTTACCCTGCGTGGATTGATATTCAGGAGTGACTCATTATAGAGACAGAACCGCTTTTGCCTGCAGAGCGCAGCCACCAGAATGGAAATTGCAATTAGAGTTGGCTGTGTCCCTGCCAAAAGCTCGAGAAGCAGGCGCTGGGGTGGGACAGGAACCCCCACCCCCTGCCTGCCCTGGGCCCTCTGAGCAGCGTCCAGGACTGGGTGCTCCCCCTGCTCCAGCTCAGCCCAAGGTTTATGGCTGCGGAGCTGCCGGGCTGGCCCCAGCCCACTGCTGAACAGAGAGTTGAAAAATGGCTGGAGAAACTGGAGAGTGGCCAAAAACTGTGGAGAGTTGCAAAGGGAAGCTGAACAAAGCGAGGTCAAATGCTGCCGTGCTTTCCAGACAGAAGAGCCTTGGTTTTCGCCTAGAAATGCCATTGGGGCTGGCCCCTCCCATGCTGGGGGGACAGGTACCCTGTGCTAGCAGGGACAGGGACTTTACAGCGTGTGACTCCCTCCCAGAAGGGCTTTGGGTGTCTGTTAAAGGATGCGAGAGCTGTACCTGCATCCCTGACAGGTGCAAGTGTAGCTTCCCTGTGCTTGGTGCTGGTTTTGGAGGCTGGAACACTCTGGGCTACATGGTCTGTCCCTGGCTGACACCTGGGATGTGTCCTGGTCCCACTGGGTCTCCAGCACATCGATCCCACCAGGGTCCTGCAGCACATCTCTCATGGTTCCAGAAAAACGGTGTCAGTCAGGACACCCATGTGTGTCCCGAGGCAGTCATTGATCCCAGGATCCCTGGCTAGTCCTGGCTAGGGCTGTTGTGCCGGTGAGAGCTGGGGCTGTGAGCTCTGGGGCAGCAGAACGTGGGCCCTGTGAAGATGTGTCTGTATTTCAGTGCTGTCTGCTCTTTGCTGCTGAGCTGCAGGGACTTGCTGGACCAGCTCCTTTGGACATCCCAGTAATTGCCTGTGTCAATTCACTTCCCTGGAACAGCTTCTCTAAGGACGACCCTCCCTGGGGAGAAGTGTAGAGCTGCTGCTGCAGTCTATCTTTTGTGTGGGTTTTTTCTTCCGTGCTCACCATCACCTCTCGAAAGTGAGACTGAGGAAGGAAAGGTTTGTTTGTGTAACCCCGTGAAGTATTTTCACTCTACAAAGACAGGAGCGGCCACAGCAGGCGGCAGCTCCATCCCTTGCCCAGTGCTCGGGGGGAGGGAGGAGGGTCCTGCACCCTGAGATTTAAGGGGGGATCTCGGGGTGCATCATTGTAACACTGACACCAACACAACCACTCCCTAGAGAAATACTGTGCCCTGTTCAAAACCAGTGCCTGCGTGTAAGAGCCACTGAGCTTTGCTGCAGGGGTTTGCTGGGGCTGGAGGGATGGGTCCCAAGAGCAGCACTGCCCTATGTAGCTGTGCCATGGGGAAGGAGGGGAGGGCCCCCCCCCGCTGTAACTCTGTAGTCGAGCTGGGTGACTTGGTTGTGGATCTTGTGCTACTTGGTGTGTTCTTAACACTTCAGATGTAGTATTAAATAATAAATGGGCAGGGAGCCTTTGTGGTTGTTGAATTCCTCCACCTTGGTCCCCTGGGCATGCAGTGCAGGGCTGGCTGCTTTGGCAGAGAGAGGAGGAATCCTTCCCCAAACCGTTCCGCTCCCCTCTGGCAGCAAAGCAACCCCAATTGTCCCTCCGGAGCCGCCTCCTGCTGTTCCCGCAGGGATCAAGTCGAGCCGTGCCCGGGGTGGAGGCAGATGCCAAGCGCTGTGAGCGGTGGGGATGAGACAGAGGCAGCGGGACCCCGGGCAGAGGGGAGCTGGAATTACGCAGCACCGCCTGCCAGCGCCTCATCCCATTTGCGTAATCCCTGCCCCCTCCTGCGGCCGGGCTGTCTGAGCTGCTCCGCGGCCCCGGCCAGATCAGCCCTTTTTGGCTACTGTCATCTGCACGTGTCATTAGACAGCCACGGCCGCCATCTGGGCTCGACCTGCACGCAGACCCGTGCCCAGGCAGGGGCATCCCATCCCTGGTTTGGGGATCGCGTCCCTGGCACAGGGATCGCTGTCTCAGCCCCCCCGTGGGACCGGTGGGGAATCCTTTTCCCCCCTTCTCACTGGATGGGGTTCCCTTGCCAGGAATGCCGCAGGTCCTGGGTTTTGGGTGGGCTCAGCCTCGGCAGGGCCATGGGCAGGAGAGCAGGAGCAGGTCCACAGCTGCTCACCTCCGTGGGCACTGGCTCCAGCGTGGGCCGGGGTGCCAGGCTGGCAGGGAAGGAGCTCGCTCTCCTGAGCCTGCAGCTCTTTGCTCCTGCTCTCCTCCCTGGCTCACGTTGCCTCCGAACAGACCGCGGAGGCACAGGCATATGGTAATGCATATTTAACTGGTATTTACATTCAACAGTGTCTCTCTGTAGCTCTGTTTTCCTTCCCAAACGCTCTAATTCCTCCCAGCTCCCAGCTGGGGAGGCCGGGGGAAGGCGGGTGCCCTTGGCAGGGGTGAGGGGCTGTGTGGGGCCGGTGCTGCCCGCGGGCTCCTGCTTGGTGCCCCCTTTGCCAGGGCAGCTTTCCTGTCTGGGAGCCAAAACGCAGAAATCCCCAGGGCAGGGGCTCAAACTGTGCTCTGAAGGGAAAGGAAACCATCCGGAAAGCTGCTTTTCAGGGTAAAATACTTGGTATTTCCAGGAAAAGTGCATGAGAAGGCTGTGTTTGGGTCTGCAGAGAGCCAAGGTGAGATGTGCCAGGCGTGCTGCCCCAGCCTGGCTCCCCTCTGGGCTCCCATCCACCTCTGCCCCACGGGTGAGCATCCTGCTGTACCAGGGAAGTGCTCCCTGCTTGGCACAGCCATTGGCACGGGAAGGGCTGAGCGTGGTGTCTCTCTCCGGCACTTACCGATGAATGAGAAATGTGAAAACCAATTAAGAACAGAGGGGAACCGTTAAGACAAAAAAATAAATAGCTCCTGTTCCAATTGACTTTGCTCCTTAATCCTGGTGCTCGGGAGATATCGTTATTCCAAACATACCGGCATAATAATTAAACATAATTACTTGTAGGTTCTGGGCTGGTGACTATCTATACTGAACTCTCCTAATGAAATTTCTATTAAGCACACACTGGCTGGTTAATAAATAATAACAAGGCCTCAGTGTCTGGCCATGGAAGGGCTCTGGTGTGTCCAGGGCACCCGGTGGGGAGGGGGCTGGGAGCAGAGGGTTGTGGAGCAGCATTCCCCAGTTCCATTCCTGTGCCATCCCGTGCCCCTTGGAGTGCTGCTGGGGGCTGTAAGAGCCCAAAACATCCTTGCAGGGCCTGGCTCCCCCATCCTCACCAGCCCTGGGGGTCCCCATCAGCCCCTGGCCTCTGTCCAGCCCTTTAAACTCAGCCTGGCATGACCTGTGGAAGGTGCTTCAGGGTTTTTGGTCTCTCTGTATCAATGTAGAGCAAATGCTGGGTAATGAGGACGTTGTCAGAACTCCAGAGAGGGAAATCACCTGTTTAGCTCAGAACCTTTTCCTTGAGAATTAATCCTAATTTAGGATCCAATTATAAACATAGAGGGTGATATAATGGCCTGAAACATTAGTCAAGGCAAATTCTATAATTGATGACTGCTAATGTGAAACAGTTTGAAAATGAGGACGCATTTTGTTTTTAAATCCTCCTTCCTCCCCCTCCTCTGAGAAATCTGTGGCTTCAGGAGCCGAAGCACTTCAAGAGAACAAAGACCCTTTGAAAGCTCCTTTTTTTCCCCCCTTTCAATGCTTATCTGAAAGGACATCTCTCTTCCCTTAGTTGCTGTAATCATAAAAGCACAGGTGACAAACTGCTTCGTACCAGGCATCATCAATTCCAAGTTGGGGATTTTATAAACACGTATATGTCTGTCTGTGTGTGTACACACAGAGAAAAGGCAGCAGCAGCAGCACCGGGGCTCTGTGCCAGCAGATGATTCCTATCAGCTCACCGGGGAAAAACCAGCCAGCAAACTTTTAAGGGACGACTTTAATGTCGGTGCCCCCGCGGTGGCGGTGCCGCGGCGGGGACAGGGAGAACGGGGTCCAGGCAGCTCAGTGAGGGGGGACAGGCTGGCCTGGCTGCAGGGGACACGCGGGGACCACTGTGACCTCGTGCTGCTGCCAGGTGTGACGTCAGGGCTCAGAGGTGCCCCCACATACCGTCACTGGGCAGCCCGAGGATGTATATCGTGGTTTCATCAGCCATATGCTGATTTGTCACCCTGTCCAGCTCCCTTTGATGTAGCCAGTGGGCTGTGGTGTGGTTGTCCTCAGTGCCTGCTTGGCTCGGGGGGTTTGCTGACCCCCTGTTCCCAACCACAGGTACATGAGTGGCTGCAAAACCCTGTTATGGGCATATCAGCCCATAGCACTGAGGCAAAATACCTGAGAGGGACACTTTGCTCATGGAAGTGGATGACGGATCTGCAATCCACGTGTTTAAGGGAAAAGGAGGGGATCACCCACCCCTCAGGTGTGTGAATCCCTTTCCTCCTCACAGCTGTGAATGAGATTTGACTTCTTAAAGACCAAACCAGGCTCAGAATCCTGAGGCTGCTGCTGGAGCAGCTGTCCTGGGGAGATTCCTCCCTCTCCCTGCCTGCACTTGGCATGGGATCCTCAGTGTCCATGGCCAGCATCCTCTAGGGCTGGGCAGTCAGCACTGGCCGGGTCTCAGTGATGTCTCTCATGGCTGGTTTCCAAGGTGACTATCTCCTTCCCCAGCCTTTGAACTCCAAGGTGATTTCTTGTCTCCAAACACCACCTCGGACCCGCCGGCGTTTCCCTGTGCCGTGCCAAGATGGCTCTGCTGCCCGGGGTGTTCTCTGGCTGATCAACAAAGTGTTTGGGTCAGATAAGGCTGCCTTGGGTTGTCATATGCTGAAAGAAATAAATACTTGTCTCTGTAACCAGTGTACTCAGTGGCACTGAGAAAGAACCTGGGGTTTACCCATCCAGTGTTTTCCTACTCCAGCTCAGCCCCAGGTGGGCAGAGGTAAGAGTGGAATGAAATAAAGTCCCTTGGCTCAGGAAACGAGTAGGGGAGCTCTTGGCAGTGATGGATGGATTGGAGAGGCAGTGGAATGCTATGGGTTGAAATCAAGGTGGAATACCCTTGAGTCTTGAGGGGACAGTGGGGTGGGGAGAACCTGTTGCTGGACCTGGGGGTGCAGCACCCACAGCCACCTTCCCTCAGACTTTTCTCTCCAATCTTTAGTGACTGACAGAAAGCAAAGAGAAAGGAAAAAGAGAAAAATCTGAGGAGGCTGAAAATTGCCCTTTGAGGACAATTTTATGGTTGCTTTGCAATCCAAGTGGCTGAATCCACTCACAATTCAGGGCCGAGCAAACACCTGAACTGTGTGAGCTCACACAGCTTTGATCCCAACCACATGTGGCTGCACGTGGAGCAGCACATCTGGCCCTGGTCCCTGATCCCAGGGCTGCTTCCCCAGCCCTCAGATATTTGGCATTATTGTTTCAGGTTTGTTTGCTACTGCACATCCTCCTGGTGCCTCAGCTGCTGCAGGTGGGTGCTGGGGGCTGCTCAGCCCCCACATCCCCTGTGGGGGAACAGGACCTGCCCCACATTCCCACCTCGCTGCCTCCCTGGGCTGATAATGGGGTCTCACTCCCAACTGGTGGGAGTTTGCCTGGAGTGCAGGGGTGTGATCACACATAATCCATCAGCCTCTGGCTTTCTTGGTTTGAGGACAGGTCTTGGAGCTCCTTTAACTTCTCTGTCTTTTCGTGTCTGTCTGTCTGGATTGTTGTAGTTTGTGACTGCTCTCAGAGAGTATCTGCCTGCACCATCAGTCTGTTCTCTCTGGGGCTGGTGGACACAGTGCACCTTCCAAAAAACTCCAGTGGGAGAAGCTCCATCCCCGTCACGGGTCCTGACTGGTAAGAAGGGGCTGGGGAAGCTCTGCCATGAGCCCCCCTCCTGGCTGTTAATTCAGCCTTAATCTCGGGCTCAGCGAGTCAGGGGTCAGTGCTCCTCTTCGAGGCAGGACAAGATAATCTCCTTATCTCTGAGCCCATCGTGCTGCCACAGCCCTTCTGCCTGTGGAGAATTAGTGTGAGCTATTAGGGATTACACCCCCCAACCCTGCCCTTCCAGAAACCTCTCGAGCTCTGGTGCCGAGCGATCTGCTGCGGGGAAGTCGTGCCAAGTGCTAAGAGAGCCAGACCATAAATTCCTCCTCCTGCTCTTAAAATCCCATCATTTCTGTCCCCCTGGGTGGCAGCATGTGCCACTGTGGATGTTTGTCTGTATGACCTGGGGATGGAGCACCCCATGGCTGGGGAAGCTGCTGCTCCGTGCTCTCCCTCCCGCTCCACATTCGGCAAAGGAGGACGTGGACACCCACCATGCCATGGGCATCTTCCAAACCATCCACCTCTGGATGTGTCCTGCCCACACCTGACTACGTATCCAAATGGGGGGGATTCCAAGTCTGCTCCCCTCTGGTTTACAACCCTTTCTCACACCAAGTTTGGTTCAGCCCCACCTGCTTTTACCTGGCTCATTCACCTGACAGGCCCTGCCACAGCCCCTGGTGTGCAGCACTGGAGTATTCCACACTGAGAGGAGCTTTTGGCTCCAGCACAGGGTGTCAAGAGCCTCAGCTAATCCAGGGAAGCATCCAAACAGACTGCCTGAGGCGCCAGCCAGCACTGTGCTGCAGATCTGCCATTTCATCTCTGTGCTTCTGGTCCTTCAGCCTCCCTGAAATGCTGGCCAAAGGAATGGCTCTTGGGGAGGATGCTCACAAAACCCCACTTCGGAGGCACATGGGCAGGGAAGGGGATGAAGGAAGGGGTCAGGCAGGGCTCAGGCGGGGGATGCTGGTGCAGGGGTGGTGGCAGACGGAGCTGCTGCGCCGCGGGGAACCCTCGCAGCACAGCAGTGATTGCTGTGGTGTCAACGCTTCTCCTTCCCCCTCTGTGACATCCCTTTGTGAGCCAGCTTCAAAGACACCTCTCCCCCTTCCCCTCCTTTAGGAAGGCTTATATAAAACTTTAATTACAGTAGCACTGTTTAAAGGGATGGTTACACCTGCTGAACAAACAGCAGTCACAAGTGCGACAGAAGCACATGGGGAAATATCAGGGTGACAAAACGCTGCTGGTGCAATCCCGGCTTGTCAGCTCACCTGGCGTCCCACTGGTGAGGAGATCAGGCCGTGCCCTATGATAAATGTTTAAATGAGGTGTTCAGACAAGTCAGATGTGGAGGAAGGAACTGATTTATCCCTCTCTAGCACAGCATCCTGGCGCAGCTGCCAATAATCCTGCAGATGATAAACCCCCGTTCCCGAGCGAGCATCGCTCTGCTCTGTGCTGGGCAACAGAGGAGGGGATGTGCCAGTGCTGGACTTCAATTCCTGCTTCAAGACAACCAGCCTGTGCTTTCAGGGACTGGGTTTTGGTGTGTTCTCACATGCCAGTTCCCCTTTCCTGGCTTTCCCCTGCAGTGCCAGAACCCAGGGTGCAGGCTGGGACCCCCAGGTGGGGAGTGCTTGGCTTTTGCAGGTGCCTGCTTTGCAGAAAGGAGGATTTTACACAGGAGCAGATCGAGGGGTGAGGTGAGGAGCAACTGGCCCGAGGTGATCTGGGGAGCCAGATGTGGTGAGGGTTGTTTGTGCCTCTCCTGGAGGCTCTCCCACGGTTGGTGCCCGGGCAGTGGGGCCCTGGCACGGCGGGCGGGGCTGGCAGCAGGCACAGCACTTGGTGCAGCAAGTGACATTCGAGGACAATGTGGCAAGTTATTGCTGAGCAGAGGAGAATAAATCTGCAGCATTGGGGTGGAGGTACAGTGCTGTAAAGCAAAGAGCCAATATAACAGTCTACATAACACCATTAGTCTGGGACCGAGGCAGTTGATATAGAAGGAGAGATGGCATGAGCCAACAGGTCTCCACTTTATTTTTTTTTCCCTGTGTTTAATACAGTGTTCTGGTGCTGCTCTCTATGCTCAACGTGTTTTATTGTTTTGCTCACCCTGAATGAGGAACTGCTGGAGCTTTGATAAATGGATGGAAGCACTGGGCTGGTTGTCGCCGCAGCTTCCCAGGGTGTTCTGGCCCCCAGGGCCAGTCCCTGGGCATGGGATGGTGTCCCTGAGCATCCCCTTCCCCTCAGTCTGTTCCTTCTGCTCCTCTGTCCAGGGCTCATCCTGAGCTCAGTCCACCATGGCAAGGCAGCCGGGATGGCATTTGGAGCTGTCCCAGTGTCCTGACAGAGAGTTCATTCAGTTACTGATTTTGTAGATGGAAGCTGGGGGTCTGAGGAGGGGACAGGGGTGGCAGAAGCATCCACTGCAGTATCCACTGCCCTGGGAGGGACTTGGAGCCCTGATTATCTTCCTTTGATGTTGGAGGCCAGGGCTGGATCCATCTGGGTACTCTGGCCTGGGTCTTCCCATTAGCACTTTGCCCCTCAGAAAGCTGCTGGAAGCCTGAAGGATGGTGAGGGGTCCTGGGGCATCCTGAGGCTTCTGCCTGTCTTAGCGGCGGGGCTCTGGTCCCTGGGCTCAGCCAGGGGTTCTGTGTCACCGCAGCACTGAGCTAGCAGGAATGGGAAGGTTTGCAGAAGTGGCTGAACAAACCCCACAAGAAAGAGCTGGGGAAGGAGCTGCCGACTGAGAAAGCAATTTTGGAAGACAAATGTAATCTGAGGATCTGAATATCCACAAGTGAAATAGGGGGGAAGATAAAAGGAGCAAGAAGTCAGGGAATCCAAGCAGCGCCGGGTGCACTTCAAAGGGGAAGGGAGCTGGCTTATGGATTTAGCGCCAGTCGCGGCTGTGCCGGCGCGGAGCAGAGCCAGCATGGGAGAGAGCCGGGCACGCAGAGGAAAGGGAATTTTAAAAGCAGAATTTCAGACGCCTGTTTCCCCCTGGGTGAAATTACACAGAGAAATATTCTGGCAAAATAGGAAAGGGACCGAGATGAAAGCAGAGCCCAGAATATACATTGCAAATGGCATCTGTCCGGGAGGGACAGCACAGCCCGTGCCCGAGGGGGGGCCGCGCTCTCTGGGGTCCAAAGCCTGCATTTCCAGAGCTGGCTTGCTGGCTGGAGGTGCAGGGGGCCCAGGGGGGCATCACCTATGCACAGGTAATGTAGGAGAGCTGGTAACTGCCCATTAGACCCCCCAAATTCTCTTGGCTCTCTGATGGAGAGAGATCGATTAGAGCTGGGCAAATGGCACAGAAATGATCTGGGGGTGCTCCTGTGCATCTGGGCTGTGGGAGGGTTTGCTGATCTAGAGCTGGCTGGGCAAAGACAGGATGATGGTGAACCAAACTCCCCTGGGAGCAGGTGCCCAGTGCTGGGAAGGGGCACGGGCGGTGCAGGGCTGGCAGTGCCCTGGGGGATATACCCCCAGCTGAGGATGGAGAGGGAGAGTGGGGACCAGCTCTCTGCAGCAGGACCTGCCTGGGGTGCGTGCCCAGGCGAGGGAGGACTTGGCGCAGAAAAGCCAGGAGCGGGTGGAGAGTGGGAACAAAGGCACCCCAGCGGCTCGGGAAAGGTTGCCTTTGCTTGCAGCTGAAAGCGCCGGGCAATAATAATCAAGATTTATCGCTCGGCAATCACCATGGTAACATCAAAACACAAGTGGGAGAGAGATGCTCCCCGGGGGGCTCCCTGCATCTCCTCCCTGCCACTGCTCAGCCCCAACCAGGAGAAGGCAGAGCCGGAGCAGAGCCTGGCAGGAAGGGAAACTGGGTTTAATGGGGGAGGAAGGAGCTCTTCCAGCTGCCATTGAGCCCTACCTTGCTGCAGGAATATTGGAGACAAGGGTTGACTCCCTGCGTGGCCAGATCCATGGTGATCGCTCCCTCCCCATCCAAGGGTTTGGCTGCTCCTTGGAATACTGCTGCCCCTTGGCACCTCCTTTGTGGATGCCAGCCAACAGCTGGGTGCAAACCGTGTGTGGAAAGAAGAAAATGCTGGATTTCCTGCACTGGCAGGTCACGGGTGTCGGTGTCTCCTTGTGCCACTCCAGAGGGGGATGCAAGATCCTCCCTGGCACAGGGACTGGCACCAGCACCGCCCTGCTGCCACTGGTCAGCTCTGAAACAAGGAGCACTTGGCTTGCTGGCACCATCTCCAGCCACATCTCTGCTACCAGAGCTGCTGAGCCTCCATAAATATGCTTTTAATAATCCAGTGGTGTTTGTTTAGCATAAACCAACTCCCCTGCTAAATGGCTGCAGGAGCAGAGCGTGGTTCAGAGACATGACTCAGGGCTGCCAGTGTGTTCTCTGCAGGGCTGGAGGGCATCATCCATCTCTGCTCCTGGCTGCCAGCTGACTCTTGAGCCCCAGGGCATGGCGGGCTGGCACTGTCTCGGCTGCTCCCTTCAGGTCTAGGTGCTGGGAGAGGTTCCCCAGGGCTGTGCCCCCTCCCAGGGTTTGTGCTGGGAGCAGGATGAGTGCTGTGAATGCCTCCCTGGTGCCTCCCTGCTAGTGTGAAGGTGGTGACCAACCCCTCAAGAGGGAGCACTGGCTGGCTGGACAGACCCCCAGCCCCTGCACAGGAGGGAGCAGCTCTGGCCAGGCCCCCACTCCATGGAAATCACAGCTGGGAGGAGGGACTCTCTGCAGGGGCTGCTTCTCTTGCCCCATTTAGGGACTTATGGAGAGATAGGAATGGGGGGGGAAAAGTAGCTTCTGCCTTTGAAGGGGCAGACGAGGCAATATCTGCCGGGAGAGAAGCTGCAGGCTGCCGGCTCCTCCGCTTTCTGATCCAGTGCCAGGTTGCAGGGGCTGAAGCAGCCTGTGGAGTTAGCAAAATCCTTTATTTTACATTTGATATCTTGTTCAGATCAATATGGATTCCTTGAGCAATTCGGGGGCTTGTAGTCTCTTGATTAGCTGTCCCTTTATCCAGTTAGATTTTTCTTATCTAGAGTAATTGTTGTTCCAGAGAACATCTACAGCTGCAACATGACCTTACCAGCAAGGGTACGGAGCTGCTCCCCGAGAAATACAGCTCCCCATGCCGGGGCCCTCCCTGCCAGCCCCTCTGCCTTATCTCCCTATAAATTGTTGCTGAAAGCTTTTGTTGCCTTCCCAAGGTGAGACGGGGCGATCTGGAAGGCAAATAAATAAATCTGCGCTGCTGAAAGGCCCCGGCGGTGGCCGTGGGGAGGAGGAGGAGGGATGTTTGCTGCGGCCGCTTGTGCATCTCGGTGTCCTGCAGTCTCCCTCCAGGAGATCTCTTGCCCGATGTACTTTGACAGCAGTTTTTATTAACCACTGTGGCTCCTCCGTTTGTTCCCAGCCCCGGCGTCTTTGGCGGGTTTGTGCGAGATGCTCCAGCCCCAGATTGGAAGTCAATTGATGACTAAAATAAACCCCTCTCCAGATGTGAGGGTGATGAATGAGGGAGGAGAAGGGATGTGGGGAGGCTGCTCCTTTCTTGAGGTGCCATTGAACATCTTGGTCTTCCCTTGGTTGGTGCTGCTGGGGATGCTCCTGGGTTTTCCTGGCACCACCCTTTGCCAGAGCAGGAACGTGGTGTCTTGGGATTTAATCTCTCCCTGCTCCCATCCTTCTGACAGGGTCTCTAATTAGTTCATGGAAACTAATCCAGGCCTGACCCTAAAGGAGAGCTTTGCTGGGTCAGGCTCACTGCTCAAATGCAGCCTGGCACTGGAGATACCTGGGAAACAAAGAGCTCCATTAAATTCCCTGCATGTGTGAGCTGCTCTGGAGAGCCTGTCTCCATGGAGCACCTGCCTGCTGCTCCTCTTTGTCTTTACTGGAAGAATCAGAGCCACAGGCTTGTTCTGTGGGCTGCCCAGCTCCAGAGCACAGATCGCCTGGGGAGGCAGCTGGGCAGCTTTTCCCAGAATAAATAACGAGGAGCCAGGGCCAGGCACGAGGTGTGCTCTGAAAGCAGCTGGTGGTGGGAGCTGTTGGCAACTGGGTGTTTTTCCAAACACCTGGCAAATGAGCTCCCCACTGACGCTGGGGAGGACCAGCACTGCTGAGACTGAATGTGGCAAATAGCTTTGGCCAAGATGATGTGGAGGAAAAAAGTATCAAAAGCCCCATTTGGAAATGCTTCAGCATTTCCAAAATAGACCTGAGTGCCCTTCAGTTCTGACTTTGCTCCAGTGTGATCCTGCGGGAGCAGTGCTGGGGGAGGGAGGGATGGACAAGGATGCTCAGGGGGTGGGATGGTCTGGGAATGCCAAGTGGTCACAGGGACAAGGACAGACACCAGCTGTGCACTGACTGCCACAGCAGTTCTGTGCCAAACCACCCTGCGGGCACATCTCTGTGCCCCAGTGGGAGCTGCCAGGCTCCTGCATCCCTGGAGCCACCCAGGGAAGTCAGTCCTGTTTATTTATAGTTTGTAACTCTCATCTCGCTTCCTGTTGTGTGCAAATTGCCTGGAGAATCTGCATGATCTCGTTTGTGTTTCTGTGCCGCGAGTCCTTTTTCTGCTTGGTCAGAGCCGAGAGCTCAGGGATGATGGGACCACAACGTCCCCCGGTCCCCCGCAGCATCCCGATCCTCCCGGCATCCCGGCGCTGCCGCTGGGAGCCATGAGGGGGAGCTCAGCCCATTCCTTCCCTCTCGGCTGCGCGGAGGGCTGGGCTGGCTCTGCCGAGGGTACCGGGGAGCCCCCTCGCTCTGCACCCGCAGCCTGTCCCCGCCGCGCTGGGGACACCGGGTTGGTGTTTCACACCCGAAACACCCGCTGTGCGTGTGCCTGGGGGGATGGCAGGAGCCTGGGCTGCTGCCCCTGGGGAGCCAGTACCCACTTGCAGCATCCTCATCCTCGCCTCTGTCCCTGTGCCAGGTGTTTCCATGCACTCCCGGATGATCCCTGACTTGTGTCAGAAAGGGTAGAAAAGGCAGAAAACGGGAGATTTTCTGTATTTCAGTTTTCTGAGAAAAAAAAAGAGAAATCCCATCCTATGTCTGCAATTATTTTATTATGCAGCACTAATGAAAAATACACTTGAACATCTAAAAAAGGCCTATGGTAAAGAGTTACTTAATGGAATAAATCACTCTAAATTAAGCAATTATCCCTTTGATATTTTTTTTCTTTAAAGCACCAATTGGCCAAAGGTGCTTCAGTGGTGTGAGATAAAGGCTGTGGGTATGGTGAGAGCACAGCTTCAGGTAGGGCAGAGGCTTGGCCACAGCCCAGGATTTGCTCTAAACTGAAGCAGGACACATCCCAGGCCCCTCTGCAGAGCTGTGGCTCTCACTGGCAGCTTGTGCCACGTGTGAGCCGGTGGAGCCTCTTCCCACCACGGCCCAGGCAGCTGAGGCAAGCAAGGGAGGGAGAGAGGCAGTAAAGAAACAGGCTAAATAAATAGTTGGGCTCTTCAAGAGGGAAATCAGGGCTGTAAATTAGGCAGGGATTATCTTCTGATCCCAGGAACTGAGCTTTGTAAATATTAACAGCCTGACGTGCCCCGGGGCGAGAGAACAGCTCTGCAGTGGATGCCACCGGCCAGGCAGGGGTGTTCCCATCCAGGCTCTGTGAGTCTCACCCCTGTGAGAAGCCATCCCTGTGCGGGCTCTCTGCCAGCCCTTGGGAACAGCAAACAGTGAGTGCTTGATCCCTGTGCCACTGGCATCCCCTCCAGATCCCAGCTCTCCCACCAGCACCCAGCCCCAGCCCTGCCGATTCCACCCTCCTCTGGCTTATTTGTTAAATATCCTGTAATTATAGAGAAATAAAAGGCTCCTACAGATTAGAGGGTAATTATACTTAATAGGAACAGAATGAATATTCCTGGTTAACCATTTGGGCTTGGAAGGCAGATGGCACATAACCCCGTGTTTCCCTCTGCCGTGGCAGCGCAGTCATTAACCGGTTGCTCTCTGGCTCGGGACCAAAGGCATTAATTGGTTAATCATCCCCAGTAGCTTTGTGAATGAGTTATCCTCATCCTTGAGGCGGGATTCCTGGATGGGTCTGGGGAGGCCCTTTGGGTGTCCCAGCTGGTGGGTTCATTCCCAGGGTCAGGAGTTCTGGTGTTATCCATCCTGGAGGTGCCAGGGCACGGTCAGCCGGAGGCAGTGGCTGCTGATGGCAGCAGGACAGGCAATATCCAGAACTGCTGGTAATCTTCTGCAGACACGCAATTGCTCCCATCCAGCCCCACTGAAGATGAAGAGGCTCCTATTATCTTGAGATCCCTCTGCCACTGGTATCACAGAGCGGGGCTGACGCACGGCCTGGGCACGCAGCGCTCTGTGCAGTGTGTGTTTGTCATCTCTGGCACGACAGAGAAACAGGAGAGACAGGGCTGCTGCAGGGGCAGGAGGTGATGGGAGCAAGGGGTCTCTGCTCCAAGGCAGGGTTTAGAGAAGAGCTGCCCCTCAGCCTTCGGGGAGGGTGGAGCCCTTGGGGCTTGAGCAGCCTCTTCTTGGAGGCACCTGGACAAGATTTGTCCCTGCTGTTGGCAGCCCCTTTGAACACAGGCATTACAATGTGTTCAAATAACATTAATAAATGCAACAGCAGCCACAGGGAGAGCTTGGTATTTACTATAAATTCAGCATCTAAACAGAGACATCGTTTTGTCTTCTACAGTTTAACACCATTCATAATTTCATGTTTTAACAGACTTCCCCTGGGGCCCCAAGATGCCTTTTTTATTTGAGGCTATTCCCAATTACCCACTGTGCCTCTCAAGAGCTGGCTGCTGCTGAAACACACGCAGGGCTGCCGGGGCTGAACCAACAGACACATTGTGTTGTCACCCGGGGCCCTGTTCTCCTGTCTCCTTAACGAGACCCTTGTACCCCCGTGCCGGTGGGAATTCACCACCAGGAACTCTGCACTGGGCTCTCCTCTGCATGTATATAAATATATATCTATCTATATGTATAATTCATCACAGTGGCCACAGAGCCTCTCTCCTCCTTTGAGGGCCTTGGCACAGCAGAGATCTCGCTGTTCCCTCTTCTCTCATTTGGGGCTACCCCTTCCAAATAGTAACTTCTTGCCCCCCCCCCAAAAAAATCTTTGTGAAAAATAGTTTAGCCAGGAATAACTGGGCACCTTGGGCAGCTGCTACCATTTGGTCCCCACAGGATGCATGGCCAGGGTGCTCTGTAAAGGGTGAAGGGAGAATGGGAATGACCTGTGCTCAGTCCTCCCGGCTCGGCACCAGCCCTCCCTCCTGGGACCCGGCACCTCTCCCTTCCCGCTTGGTTTTGAACTGCCAGGGCTGAATTTATTGGGGTCTTTGCCATTTACCTGTGTTCCTGGAAAATTGGTTATTGTGCCTGGAATGGGAAGTGGCTACAGGCAGACAAAAGACAGGTCCCAGGGGAGAGAACAGAGCGATCACTGCTGGCCTGGGCATGTTGTCACGTGAGTTTGGGTGTTTGGTGCTTCCAGCCCTTCCGAGGGGGGGTTGCTCTGAGAGAGCCTCGCTCCTCTGTGGGGCTGCCAGGAGCCTCTGTCCTTTCTGGGGCAGAAATCCCCCTCCTCTCCATCGGTATCCAACCCATCACCTTCCCTCAGCTCCCGAGGTTGGAGTTCAGCATCTGGCAGATGAACCAAGCGCCTGCTTTGCCTCTTTTTCCCTTGCTCTCTTTTCCCCCTTCCCTGTGCACATCTGGGGGAACCCCCTCGACCTGTTCCTGGCCCCCCATCCCAACAGTTCTAGGGCTCCATGTGGGAAAAGGGAGGTTTTGCCACCTAATGAATTTGGATTTAATTTGCAAGTGAAAAAGAGCATTTTCCTTTGTAGCTGATGCTGCAGCCCAAATGTCTGAGCTTCTAGGGTTTAAGTCTAATTAACTGCATTTCACAGCTTATTTAAAGAAAAGAATGGAGGCATTAAAATTGTAAAATCTAATTTTTAAGTAAATCTTTCAGCACAAAATGAATGTCGCAGTCTCCCAGCCGCCTTGGCAATATATCTCTTGTCTTCAAATTTCAACATGAGCTTTTGCAAACATGAAATTATTCATTAGACCGTCTGGTAAAAGGATAAATAAGTGTCGCTTCCCATCCAAGATCTCCCGGTTTTCCATTTAGCAAGATTGGCTTATTCAGGATGATGTGGAGAGGCCGACGGGATCCAGGCAGTGGGAGGGAGCTGAGAGCCCTGTGGCCAGATGCTCTGGATGGGCTCTGCTGGGCTGTTTGGAGTGAGGTCTGACTGTCCCTGGAATTTTGTCCATTTCCCTGGAATGTTGTCCTGTGCTTTTTGCCCAGTTTGTAAAGCAGGGTGTCGCTGTCCTGCAGCCCTGCCCTGGATTGGCTGTGCCCTCCCATACTCCTCACACCAAAGTCAAAGAGTGCTTGTTTCTGCCCTTCTTAAAAAGGAATGGATTTTGTGGAATTAAAACTATTATTTTAACAACTCCACATTCGTATCGCTTTTTAAAACCCCAGTGACTTGTCTTTTTCTTGGTTTAAGTCACAACTGACAGTAGGAATGACATCTCTAATGCTAGTGCTGATCCTGGCTGGATGCTGGGGGGTGGCTGGGTTTGCTCTTGGCACTGTTTGATCCCTCCCTGTCCCGGACAGAGGTGGGATGTGCCCCAGGAAGTGGCAGGAGGGGCGGCTCTGCCAGCCCAGCTCTGGGACGTGCCGATGCCAAACTGCGCCGTAATGAACAGTGGGGTGCTGGATGCAGGGGAGAAGTAATTAACAGCTGAGGAAAGCATGGAAAAATGATGCTCATTAGCACACCCCACGATCTCAGGCTGGAAAAGGGATGTGAGGAAGTGAGGTATGGCTTGGCACTGCTGGAGACAGTGCCAGAGTCAAATAGTGCTGGGAACTGGCTCGGTGGGGTGTGGGGGTACAGGGAAGGAGGTCCCTGCTCCCCCCCCTTACCCACATCCTGAATGTTCCAGCAGCACTGGCCAGGGGATGTTCCAGCATGGATTTGGATAGGGAACCTTGTGTCTAACCGTTTGAAAAGCCCGTTTGGAGCAGCTGAAGTTCACCTGGAGACTGATGGGCTGTGTCTGTAGGAGCAGCGTCCCCCGCTCCCAGTGACAGCCCTGCGCTGTGGGGACAGCCTGGAGCTGCCTCCTGGATGTGGGGGCATTCCAGGGAAATAACGACCCACACGGGGGCCGACCTCAACCAAAATACCCCAGAAAGGACTGGCAAAGTGGGACATTTCAGTTTTAGTTTAATTCTGCACAAGTATCACACAAATGAAAAGAGGCGAGGGGCTGAAATCTCATTTCAAGTCAGGGAATTGAAATACAGTGAGTTTGTTGGGAGCAGCATCGGACCCGAATCCAACTCATTCCTGCCACTATCGCCCTGCTGAGGGTTCCCTAGAGGGTTGGGTCCTCCAGAATGGGGACCCACAGGGCCCCAAGGGGGTGTTTCCCTCCAACAGGATGGGATCTGAGCTGATCCTGGGAAGTAGAAGCTGATTTTCCCCCAGCTAGGGCATTCAATCTGATGTCTGCCCATCTTGTAGGGCAAAATTGTGCCAGGATGGAGATGGGAGCGGGAGCAGTGCTTTGGGTAACTCCTTGCAGTGCTGCTATTTCTTGCTGGTTTTTAATCTGAATTACAATGGGTTTCTGCAGGCTCTACTGTATCCCTGGAATCACGCTCTGTGCTAAATCAGTCTGTGGCAATCAATGCTTTTCTAATGAATTCTGAATTCCTGATGTCAGGACATTTCACTGCTGCTTATTTTCCCCCTGCCCTTCTCTTATTCCTCTGTGTTATTCCCGTAAGCTGCATAAGATACATTCGATATGTGTGTGTATATATATATTTTTTTTTTCCCCTTTCTCCCCTCTGCAGACCTCATTGGCAAAGTTAATGGTGTGTTTCTGGAGTAATTAGAATGATTTAAATGGCCTTGTAATAAAGTTCTTCCGCAGGAGCAGTGGCTTCTCACCCTCCTTATCTGTCATATCAGGGCTGGGAGAAGTGGCAGAAGGAAAACGTGGTAGGAAATGGAGGGGAAGAGCTCCCAGCAAGGAGATCTGGGTGTGGGCATGTGGGAATTAATTATTCATGGCTGGCAGCTTGGCAGGATTTGTTTGTACATCTGGAAATCAATTGCAGCAATGGGGTGGCTCTTGCGGGGGTGACCCCTCTGTCCCTTCCTCCAGAGCTCGCAGCCCGAGGCAGGAGCTGGCACAGGTGGGGAGCAGTGCTGTGCTCCCTCTCTCCAGACATGGCTGGGTGTCCGTGGGTGGGAGGATCCTTGCCAGAACCAGAATATTCAGGAATATTTGCAGACTGGGGTTTCTGGCTGTAGGAAGGTGCCGGCTCTGTGACCAGCTGTGCCGTTTGAAGCCATCGCTGCCTCCAGCCGTTTGCTGTTCCCCCTCTGCTGAGTCCCTGGGAGCAATCCTGCACCCACTCTGGCCAAAGCCAGTCCAGGCCACCCAAAGTGGTGCAAGGAGGAGTCCATCCCCACGGATTCCCCCAGCCCCTGCACGTTCAACATCTGCATTTTGGCCCCAAGCGATGCGCTCGCCATGGCAACCGCTCCTGTGGTCCAGCGGTCCAGCATCCCTGATGTGGACTCAAGGAGCAGCATCAGGGTGCATCCCAGGGTCCTGCATGGAGGTGCTGGGAGAGAGTTCTGCCTTTGGAGTCTCCTCTTGCGTTCCCAACAGTGCCTTAGAAATTAAGAATCAATCCGATTATTCAAGCCCATAAACAACATCATAAAAATAACATCAATTTGCACAGAAAGGCGCTGCATTAATGCGCCGAAATAATGATGCACTTTTACAACATAAATTTACAATCAATCTCGCTTTTAACACCGTGAAACAACAGTTGGAGGAGGATCAATCCTTCGCCTGAATTAGACGCTTGAGTCAGAGATGCTCCGGGGGTTATTTTTGGAAGCTTTTAGCACCAGCTCTGGCAGGGCTGGCGCTGTCGGATCCGCTGGCTCCGCGCACGACAGCAGGTCCCGCAGCACCCGGCGCTCGCGTCGGGACACCGGGAGGTCGCAGCGAGAGCTGTGCTGGCTCTGCCTGCCTTGCCTTTCCCTGGAGCGCTGCTGTGGGAGGGGCGTGTGCCTGGGGAAAGGGAAACAGGGATACGCGGAGCTGCCAAGAGCAGGCTGGGCTGCGGCGGGTTGGCTCCTGCAGACTCCAGTCCCCGTTTGGGTGTTGGATACAGGTGACCCATCCCTGGGGCCGTGTGGGAGCGTGTCCAGCTCTTCTGGTCCAACAGACCTGCCGAAGCCTGGGCTCCTTGTGTCCCAGGAAAGGGCATTTACCAGGATAAAGCCAGAGAACTGCAATTCCACGCATAAGCATTGCCAGAAAATATCCCTCTCATTTTTCCCACTTCCTCTGTCCTGGAAGACATGCCAGGGGTCCTGGCAGTGGCCATTTCCAGTCACTTCCCGGAGCTGCATCCCACCTGTTTAATTTTTCTGAGTACCTTTCCAGGAAAGGCTCAGGCTTTCTAGACCCCAGATCCCCAGGCCCTGTTGCTACCGCTCTTTAGCTCACTGGCTTTCTATTTTTATTATTTTTACTTATAAATGGGCCCCAAAATGAAATCTCTGCTTATGGAGAGATTGATTAGTGAACCAACTCAATTATGTCTTTAGCCGAGAGCTATATTAAGTAATGCAGCAAAATTATTGCTGTGTGCAGATCCATTTTGTTAAGCAGCTGTTCGCCCGTCCGAGGAGGAGAAGATGGAGGTTAAAATGTTTTTATGGCTCTGGAGACACCCAGGGACCCCAAAGCCATGGGGCAGCTGATCCCAAGGCAGGCAAGGGGATAGTGTGAGCCCAGGCTCCTTGGATGAGCTGGGCTTGCTTCCTAAGGGACTCCAGGCTCCAGGAGGGAAGAACAACCAGCCCTGAGGCCAGGCTGTCCCACTGCACCTCACCAGCTGTGAGCCTCCTGTAATTCCCTGTTTTCCCTGGTGCTTGCCTGGCTCTGCCACAGGCTCGCTGGCACACAGCAAGGGGTCCACAGAGCCACAGCTGGCTCTGGAGGGACGGAGAGGCAGAAGGGGCATCTTTTACATTTTGTTTCCTGGCTGCTGTCATTAGCGTTGGTGTTCCTTGGCAAGGATTCCCTTCCCTCTCCTCATCCCGCTCCACAGCTTCCCTGTGCCCACTTCTGGACACTCGCTGCTGCCGGGGCTTAGAGCAGACTGCTGCCTGCCCTTGGTAAATAAGAGTTGGGAGATATTTACGTGCTCTGTGTCCTGGGTTTATAAATAGTGAGGGTGGGGAATGCTCCTGGGTGAGCTCCCACAGCCCTGCTTTCCCCTTAAAACACTAACGGCTTCCAGGGAGCGCCGGCAGCTCCAGCAGGTTCATCTGCCTAGTTAAAAGGAAGCTGAACTCATCTTCTTATTCCAAGTGTCTTTTAGAATACAATTAACTTCCACACCGTGTTTGTACTTCCCAAACCTTTTAATTCAGTTGTACAAGGACAAGGGTGTTCCTGCCGGGAACAGGAATGTTCAAACGTGGAAGGATCCGGGTCAGACCTGGGTGTAATTAAAGATGTGTTCCCTGTGTTCAGGAGCTTTGCTGCACGTTGCTCTGCCTTCAAGTGCAGTCACAAATGCCATGGCAGGGAGAGGGGAAAGGGCTGCCTGCTCCTGCACGGAGCTTTCCATGCCAGTCTGGAGACTGCTCCCACTGCAGGTGAGGCCGGAGTGGCCCCTTCCAGAGAGCTTTGGGGAGGCAGTGGGTAACCAACCCAAAACAGGAAAAGCTCAGTGCCATTCCTAATGCCCTCCAAGAGGCTCCTGGAAAAGCGTCATGTTTTTCACAAGCAGATCCCAGCAAGGCTGTCCAGTCCCCTGGACCAGAACAACCCTCCTGTGCCCTCGTGAGTCCCCGTTTCCCAGTGCCTGCAGGGAAAAGCCAGTTGGATGGGAAAGCCCTTCAGCCATGCCGAGCATTTCCCGGGATTTCCTCATAGACTTCACCTTAGAGCAACTAATCCCTCACTGAAGAGCTCCTGGGCAGTGATCCTCATCCTCTGGAGGGAAGGCAGGGAAGATGAGCAGCCGTGCTAGGGGTGGTTCGGGGGGAGGGATGCTGGGATCTGGCTGCCCCACTAATTATGAGAGTGAAAAGAGAGATCCAGATACCTGCTTTCTAGGATGTCTTCCACGTGACACCTGAATTTGGGAATTGCCTCCCCAGGGCTCTCAAAGCTGTGTGTGGAGCTGGTTCTGCTGTGGCACGTGGGTCGCTGGAGCGAGCCTGTCCTACCCTTCCCCACGGATCCCTCTGGGCCCTGCAGGGTGCCATGGGGCAATGTGAGGGGAGGCCTCATTACAGTCCCCTTATAAAAGTGCCTGGCAGCTCGTTATGACCTGCAGGCTCAGGTGAAATAATGAGTTTTCATTGCTGTGCAATAAAGTTTATGGAAGTTATAAAGGAATGAAGCTCCGCGCGGATGCACGACGGCACCTGGGGAGTGCAGGGGTGGGGGGAGAACTCGGGGGTGCTTTGGGCACCCAGCAGGTGATTAATTAGGGAAATGGTGGTAATTGGCACTGAGCAGGGTTCTCCCCCAACTGGGGCAGTGTGGGTGTGTGGTGGGAGGGCTCGTAGGAATCTGGGACCGGGAGCAGAGATGGACACGTTCATAGAGAGTCTGAATTAAACACCAAACCAGCTCCCGTTACAGCTGCACACGCAGGTCACAGGTTTTATTGACTGTGGCACCGTTCCATCTGCTTCAGCCTGACATTCTGGGTCCTTCCTCTTGCTCAAAGCTTTGCTTTTACGGCAGCTCAGCTCCCCAAAGGCTTTTTTCTCCTACTGCCATTTCAAATCTCCAGAGGATTTGTGTTGTCTCTCAATCCTAGGTCCAGGCTGCCTGGGGGCTGCTGCCCTCTCTGGGCTGGCTGGTGCTGGGATACCACAGTCCCAGGGGACTGTTGCCCATCCACACCCCCAAGTCATGCTCTGCCTGCATGTCTCATGAAGATCCTTAGATAATTTCACATTTCATTTGCATTTTTCAGGTGACAAAAGCAAATGATAAATGTCACCTGTGCTTCTTTTAATGATGGCAGCATTAAAAAGGGGCATTAAAAGGGGCAGTGAGGTGATGATGAGAGATGGGAGGGAGTCACTGGGGAAGCAGCATCCCCAGGAATGGGACAGTGGGTCATCATGGTGACACTGAGCATGGCCCTGGGGGGGGCTGGCATCCCCTGCCTGGCACCGACCCCCAAGTTGCTCTGCTCTGCCTTTCCCTGCCTGGTTTCATCACCAGCTCTCCAGAATATTCTCTGTCCCTCTCTCCATTGCTGTGGATGTCAGGAAGAGCCTTTAGGCTCTAGTACTGGTGATAACAACAGTAACTAAGTTTGATCTATATCTTCCTTGTCTGCAAACGAAGGCAGCTGGTGCTGGAGGCTCCATGTACAAAACCAATCATAGAATCATAGGATGGCTTGGGTTGGGAGGGACCTTAAAGATCATCTGGTTCCAGCCCCCTGCCATGGGCAGGGACACCTCCCACTAGCCCAGGTTGCTCCAAGCCCCGTCCAACCTGGCCTTGAACACTGCCAGGGATGGGGCAGCCACAGCTGCTCTGTGTAACCCTGCCAGGACCTCAGTACCCTCACAGGGATGAATTTCTTCCTAACAACTAATCTAAGCCACTTGAAGCCATTCCTCCTTGTCCTGTCTCTGCAGGTCTTGATGAATCCTTTCTGTGAAATTCTCCCCAGGCTTGGGAAAATGTGACTCCTTGTTCCCAGGGGATGGTGGGAGGATGTGGCACTAACCTGGTGCCCGCAGCAGCCCCAGGGTTTGCTCCACGGGCAGAGGGACAGCCCAGGCTCAGCAGCACATCTCTGAGAGCTGCCCCCGTGCACGGCCCTGCAAAGCGCGCTATTAAATATTTAAGTCGATTTAACAAGTCAATAGAGTCGGTGCTGTTGGAGGGTCGGGGGCTCGCTCCCAGCCTGCTCTGATTAACAGAGTACCTGGCCGGCCAAGATGTGCTGCTCCAGTCAGCCAGGGCTGTGTTACACAGCGCTCGGGGCCCCAGACAGGCAGCGTTAACTGGGAAGCATCGATTTCGACATTAGCCGGCTTTTACATTCGAAAGCAGACGATGCAAGGACCTTCAATTATCTTCAAAGCAACTGAAGGGAAGGAAATTGGTCTTAGATGTGGTAAATAGACTCCACAAACTCTAGTGGAGCATGCAAAGATGTACACAAGGGAATTACAGATCCCCGCCTAACTGGCTGGAGTTTACTCAAAAATGTGATTGGAATTCTCCAGATTTCACGGGAGGATGTTTTGGTGCTAATCTGATCTGGGAGGTTGTTAATCTGATTGGGATTATTGCTTCAAGAAGAAATCCTCACCTGGTGTTTCCCGAGGGTCAGCCCCTGCTCAGGAGTGCCTGGAAAGAGAGATTTCCCCAAAATAGCTCTAGGAGTTATTGCCACTCAGTGTGCCTTGGGGCTGGCCGTGTGCTTTACCCCATGTGAGTCTGCACCACCTGGTTTGTGTCCTGTTTGGCTTTTTGGAAGGTTTTGGGTTGTTTTTTTTCTGATGCCATATGTTGAACCATATTTTTCCCAAGAACACCAGAGCAGTGAGGGAATGTTTCTTTTGCTCCTGAATAATCCGTCTATCCCCGCAGATGCTGTGCACACAAAAAGTTCTGTCCCAACCCCTCTGGAGTCTGTCAGCCCCTGCAACTCCCCAGTGAGGCTGAGCTCTGCTCCTGGGGTGCTGTGGGGCAGAACTCCCCACTCCCATGGGAATCACTGCACCGTGGTGGGATCACCCTGTCCCCTCCCACGGGATGCTGCATCCTGAGCTCCCCAGCCCCTCAGCACTGCCATCCCACGCAGGGATTCCCTGGCATGGCTCTCTGTGTTTGGGCTCTCCCAGCCCACTGCAGGCATTGAGATCCAGGGCATTGTGTAAAGAACACAAAGTACTGGTTTTTTCCCTCACCACCCTCTGCTTTTCCACCTGGGATAGCAGCATGCCCGGCTCCCTGGGTATCCCTTGTCCCCAGGCATTGCTCCAGAACAGGTTATTAATGCTCCTGAGGAGCGGGACTCTCCCTGTGAGCCAGCACCTCTCTCCCTCTGTGCAAGGGAGGAAACACCAGCAGGAAAACGGTGCTGTTATTGTGCCCAGGCTTAAATAAGGAAATCCTGTTTAAAATGTTGGTTTGTTTTCTTTTTTTTCCCCGAGCCTCGGTGGTTTCCTCAGCCCTAAAGGTTGTATCGAGCAAATACAGCAGATCTTTCCGACAAGGATTATTGACTGGGAGTCACACAGCGTGTAAACAGGGGTGGCAGGTTTGATCTGCAGCACAGCCGTGTCAATGCTCCGATTGATCCCAACAGAGGGAGTTCAGAGCACCGAAGGAGGTTGGGCTGGGTGTGTGGGAGCAGTGCTGGCAGGGACAGAACCAGCTGGGCAGCGGGTCCCTGTCCCAGTGGTGAGGGGGGACACCCTCCGAGGGGTGAGGGGAGAGCCAGGGACCCATCAGTCCACGTGCTGAGGCACCGCTGCCCAGCCCTGCAGGATTTATCTGCGTCAGGTCAGGCTGGGTTTGCTCTTCCCATTGCTTAGCAACACGGCAGGGCCAGCGGCAGGAGAGAGGAAGAGGAGAACCACAGGGGGCTGAACTCGGCTTTGAGTGCGCTCAGAGCAACCTGTCAGAATCCTGTCCCTGTCCCCTCCCAGCCTCTGCAGGGTCCTGCTATGAGGCAGTGATGGAGCAGAGTCAGGGAATGCTCTGTGGGAGTCTCAGGTCATGCTTATTCCTGTGTTTATTTTGGTCTTTATGGAATAATAGGTGGTTTATGCTCTGCCATGGCATGTGGACACTGCTGGAAGCAGTTTGGGACATCCCAAGTTGTCTTCTTGCTTGCAGCTGGAATGTCCCCACCAACCATACATAAATAGTACACACACCATATCAGGGGTATGGGCTCGTTCATGAGCCAGTGGGAATGGTGCCCTGTGGAAACCTCAGGGGCTGAGTTCTGTCCCTGCAACAGGCACCTTCCACCAGGCCCACGGGAACGCTGCTCACAGGCAGGCAGAGGGTGAGGGATGTGATTCCAGGAGCTGAGCCTGGCCTGTCAAGGAAACTTCCCTCGAAACCCTTCGTCTCATCAGTTATTTCCGAGGAGCGGGATGACTCCCGGGTGTGTGAGTCAGCAGCGACGACGCGCTCGGCACCAGTGGGATAAATAGAGAGGCTCTGACAAGGGAAGGCAGCGCCGTCGCTCTCCAAGGGAGACGGGGAGAAGGAGCTGCCTCGGCGGGCGGCGTGGCCGGGAGCCAGGGAGATTTGTGGCAGGGAGAGGGGAGGCGGACAGCGCCGATCCGTGACTCAGGCGCTGTGAAACCGCTCGTACGTTTTGATTAAATACGGAGCTCCACAGCGATGAAAGGAGCCAAAACACAACCTGCAGACTCTTAGCCACAACATGGGAGATCTGAAAGCCTCGTTCAGTGTTTTATCTCCTCCATGTAGAGCTGCTGTGGTGCAATGAAGCGAGGGACAACTCGAGCCATCCGTGTCCTGAGCATTCCCCCTGCCCACCCTGGTGGGAGCAGCCGGGGGCAGTGCTGGGGAGCCCACGGGGCTCTCCAGAGCTCCCTGAAGAATATTTTATATTTTTTACCCCCAAATAATCCTCCCTTGCTCTGTAATTACCCTTCTCTAGCCGCATTTTCCGTTCTCTGGTAATTAAATCAAGCAGCACAAGGGCAGAAACACCTCGAGAGCTGCGCTCTGGCGTTACATCAACACCTCGGAGCTGCCAATCCCTCCGTTTGCCTGCACAGCCTCAAGAGCACTCATTGGGAACAGACTGTTTAATTTCTGCTTTCACATCTCTCAGGGCCTCTGGGACCCTCTGTGCAGGCTGTGGGAGGGGATGCTGCCCCCGGGAGCAGGGCGCTGCTCTGCCCAGGGGTTCCCACAGCATCTCTGGGATTAGTGGGAGCATCTGAAGGCGAAGGGGAGGGCTGGGGGTCAGTGCCGTGCCCCCCTCACCTCGCCCTGCAGCCTGGTGCCAGGCAGGTCACGGTGTGCAGGCTGGCAGCTCCCAGCAGCCCGTGCCGTGGGCGGCTGGCCCGGGTTCCGCTCTGTTTGCCTGGGATGTCCTCCAAACGGCGGCCAGTCACAGGGAATTTTCAGCCTGAACGGTGATTTGGCTTCGTCCTGGAGGTAGCAGAAGGTTTCTCGTGACACTGGGGGAGTCCAGCAGCTCAGGCAGGGATTGTGGCACATGTCCTTCAGGCTGGGTGGTGTCTGCAGGGCGAGGGCCGTGCTGGTGAGCAGGCAGGTGCCGGAGCTGGCGGGAGGATGGGGAGAGGCTGGGATAACCACATTCCTCTCATGGGCACTCTGTGTGTGGGACAGGTCTGGCACCATCCTGGGGCAGGGATGCTGCATGCTGGGAGCACCGGCTCCCGAGGCAGCTGTGCCATGGAAGATGGGCACTCCTCCTGCCTTTGGAGCTATTTATCTTGGGAGAAACAGAGGAATATTTTGTATCTTTGACAAAGCAGCACTTTACGGGAGCTTGACACTTTATTAACTAATCTCTGATACTTGAGTAATTTATTATGTTTAAGCTGGTGCCATCAAGTCTCTCAGCAGTGTCCGTGTGCGCCGGGAAATAAATTAAAGACTGTCCAGAGATACTTGGCTCATCGCTGTGATTGCTGGGCTGGCGAGATGGAGGGCTAAGGTTCTCTCCTCCTGCAAATTGGAAATTAGGAATTAATAAGATGACAGGACAGAGAGCCCCGCTGGCTGCGTCTGGCAGAGAGCTGCTGGTGGGGGAGTGGGCACAGCGCTGGCACGGCGGCTCCAGGAGCGGGCACGGTGCTCTCTGGGTGCTCTCTTCAGGGGGGCTCCATGGGCTGTATGAAGCCTCATGGCATGTCAGCATTTCCAAGGAGTCAGTGGGATAATGTGGGTAATTACAGGCCTGCCAGGCGGGCATCAATCCTGGGCGATGCTGTGGAAGGGCTGATACGGGACCTCATTAACAAAAAATTAAAGGAGGTGATGTAACAAATGCCAATCACGGGTGCCTGGAAAAGAGACCTCGTCAGGCTGAGTTGGTATCTTTTTGATTTGATTGCAGATTTTCTTGATAAAGGTGACAGTGCTGATGAGGTGCTCCTTGGCTATGGGAGATGGTCCAGTGGGTGCTCCGAAGGTTTGGGATGGAGGCTTGGGGTCCCTCCAGGGCTGGGAGGGCACAGGCTGGGGCAGTTGTCAGCTCTTCCCACAGCAGTGGCAGGAAGGAGATGGTGAGCTGCCCCATCCGCCCGTTTCCATGGCAACACAGAATTCCTGGCTGGGGGAGGAGGGAGCAGCCCTGGCAGGAACTGTTCTGCTGTGGGTGAGTGTGGGCTGGGGCTGGTTCCTCCTCCACAGACAGGGCCCACACAGGTGCTTGCACAGACTGGGCGGGTAATTAAAACGTGTACCATTAACGACCAGCAACTGAAACTTTAATTACTCAGCCCGTACCTGGATTTCCCCCTCCCCAAATTGCCCAACTCAGGAAAGGAAGCAGGAGTGAGGAAGGAGACTGAGGGAAAACCTGATTACATTTATTAAGCCAATACAAAAACTTGGCACTGTAATAATAATTAAATTAATTATAAAAGCAAATTGCTTCCAAAAATGGAATTTGACAGTTTACAGGCTGCTGCGTGGATCCAACGGGCTCAGCATAAAGTGGGCAGGATGCAGCCCCCCCTCTTTGAGCCCTCTGACAGTGCCCACAGCCACCAAGGGTCTTTGCTTCAGGGTGTTTGCTCAACTTGTCACATGTGGCAGGATGCATTTTGGGGACAGACATGAAGCTCCATCTTGCCTTTCCCCTTAAAGGCAGGTGAGCTCCTCTTGCTTTGGAATGCTGGGAAGTGGTTACCTTTGCCCAGCATGGCGGTGTGGGATGCTTCTTGCCCAGTCCTGGAAGGAGCTGTGGGGCTGCGAGGGAATGCCAAAGGGATATCTCCAATCTCTTATCACGTTCCATTTGGGATGGCTGCGTGCTGTAACCTGCCTGGTGCCAGTCAGGGGACGGTTTGTGACTTTGTTGAAAGTGAAAAATCATCTGCTGAAAGATGAGAAAAGTGCTGGCTTAAAAGTGACACGTTTTTGGCCCAAGCTGCTGGGTCTGGAAAGCTGCTCAGAGGAAGCAGATTGCTTTCAACCAGAAAGGGTTTGATTGAAAACCTTGTTTTCCGTGGGAGGAAAAAAGTTTTGACAAAACGTTTTTACAGTAACCTGGGTCCTGTCTCGCCGCCGGCACTGGAAGTCGCTTTCTTGTGTCATCAGAGCACTTCCCCCAGCACCCTTCGGCAGCCCTTGTGCTGATGATTTAATTTTGAGGATGTTTTTGCAGCCAGCCAGAGTGGCAAGGACAGGGCAGCAACCCTGGGGTGCTGGAGGATGAAGGAAAAGCTGCCCCAGTGCAGGTGATTCCTCTCCCAGTAGTTGTGGGGACTCTCCCCCAGTCTGGCTTCCCCTCCCATTGCAGAGGGTCTGAGATCAGTACCCAGGATGGGGTTCCCAAATTGCCTCCAACTGCTGTGCAGAGCAATGGGGTCCATGTTTTCACAGCCTGTATTTTGCCATCTTGTCTCCTTTAGTTAACAGCAGAGGTTGCTTCTGCCGTGCAAAGTAGGTCAGAGCCGGAGCGAAGGGCTTTCCGAGCGCCCCAGGTTGGGAAGTGGGAAGCGCTGTGCTCTCCTCCTCTCCCGTCCTGCTCCTTCCTCCAAAGGCATGCTGGCATCCAACCACTTTTAACCACTGGGTTCGAGCAGCAAATTATAAGTTAAATTATAAATAATGCCCCGCTCTCGGCGGGCTCTGTCTGTTCTGCCGGCGCAGGAGCCGCTCCCCAGCCCGGCTCTGCATTCAGGCCAGCGCGGTCGTTATGTCTGCGGGGTGCCGGCCTGCATCGATCGCCCTGAAAAATGCATGAGCGTGTTCCCTCGCCAGGAGAGGGGCAGCTCAGCCTTCCAGCATCCTCCACAGCATCCTCCCCGGCCCCGGGAGTGGCGGTGGAGCCGTGCTCTGCCCTCGCTGGAGAGCAAACCCTGCTGTTGCTGCCTGCGGCAGCCGTGCCGCTTTTGCTGCAGCTGGGACCAGTTCCTTACTGCGATTTCCAGGAAAATCCCATTATTCCACGAAGCCCTGGCACTGCTGGGGATATCCACACCACCTGGAGTGCCAGCTTGCCACAGTCCCTATGTGGTGGGGCAGAGAGGTGCTGCTCTGCCCGGGCACCAGGATGTGATGCCACTGGGGCGTTGCCATTGCCGTGCAGCGGAGGGGATGCTGCAGGGAGAGGACCCCAAATCTCAGCAGCCCACGTGGGGTTCTCCACTCCTTGCCCACAATGGGTGTTGAGCAGGAGGGCAGGAGGCTGTTGCCTCTCCCTCTTAAACCAGGCAGCCAGAGCAACGCACTCACTGGAAATACCGGTGCAGTTTTACCAGTGGGAAAAGCTCCAGGCACATTGTAGAGAGAATTTTTAACCGAGCAGGAACCTCCTGTGCAGGCCTCAGGGAAGATGTGAGAGTTTTGGAGTGCTGTTCCCTAAGTTCAGCAGAGAGGAAAGTGCTGGCTAAGCTGCTCCTCTGGCTCACCCCGTGCTTCACCCGCTGGGTTTCCGTGCAGGTGTAATGGATGGAGAAGAGTGGGATTGAAGGTCTCGAGGGCAGAGAAGACAGTGTGTGAGCCATCAGTCAGGTGCAAAAGCAAAGTAGTAACATTCCAGGGCAGTAATTTTTAATAATTTATGATTTTCTCTGGGTTCCCAGAGTGTTATTACCTCACTTAACATCATTTACAAATTACACATGATCCCATCAATTGTAGTAAAGTGAGGAAGTGTCTGGGAGATGCTCAAAAATCAAATGCTATAGAGCAAATGAGAATTTATGCTGAATGGGCTGCAGTGATGGCAGGGGCAGTGATGTGGTGCCACTTGCCCTGGTGCTGCTGGCTCGGTCCTCGAACTCGTGTGTCCCTGGGATGAAGTGTGGTGGGTGCAGAGGGTGGGAGAGGGGACAAGGGATGAGCTGTGGGACCCATCCACAGTTGTGTTTTCTCCCATGATTCCTGCAAGGAAGGAAAGCAGAAAGCAAGCCCTCTCCTCCTCCTCCTCCTCACTGGGGGCTGCATCCCAGGCAAGCTCGGGAAAGTGCCGTTTCCTTTGTATCACCAGTGGCATGGAAATCTTCTCCATGGCAACACGGCCGGCAGTGGGCAGGATGTGCCCTGCTGGGATGCTCTGCCAGAGGGGGACTGGGTGCGTGGTGGGCAGCACCAGCAAGGCAGGGTTGGAGGGGCTTCAGCGGAACCCCTCAGAGTCCAGAGGAAGGGAAGGGGCACCCAGCTCCTGGCACAGACAGCTCACCATGTCCCCTGGGCGGTGCTGAGCGGGATCAGGCACCTTTATGGGATCCAGAGAAAGGGGTGGGGTGAACATCCATGGTCACACTGGTGGAGGGGGTGAGTGGGGACAACTGACCTGGGGCCTACAGTGTCCTCTGCTCCCCCCAAACCCAGCTGTGTTTCAGATGGAGGAAACCTGTTGTGGTTCCTCATGGAGACTGCTGGGAAGGGGCGAGACCACCCCTCTGCACAGCATTCCTTAATTCCTCTCTCACAAGGTTCAGAGAGAAGTGAGCCTGTGCAGAGAAAGCAGCCCTTTGTTATCTCCTAACTCCAGTTTGCATACAGCAAAAGGAGGGGGAAAAGCTGAGGAAAACACCTCTGCATTGAAGCAGGTGCCAGCCTGGCTGCTCTCCCTGCCCAGAGTTCTTCTGGCATGAGCGGGACTCACAGTCCTCTCTGCTTAAAGCACTGCACTTGGCAGAGCCTTTTAACTTAAAGGAATGTCCCTGTCCTGCACAAATTTGCTCACATTCTGCTTTCATGCGGTGCCTCCGGATGTGCCAGTGATTGTCATGGGGAGAGCAAAGCTGGATGAAAGAGCTCCTGAAATGGCAGTGGGAATGGAATTGGTCGGAGCTGGTGTGCCTGTCTATTGGAGTTCCCATCCCAAGCTGAGCGGGGCAACTGAGCTGCTGGGGCTCAGCACTGAGCGCAGGATTTATTTGGATTTGGAATTTTCCCCATCACTGAGGGGGCTTTGCTGAGCGTGGGCAGGGCTCCCTTGAAGGGGGGGCTGCAGTCCCCAAATTGCCAGGGGTATTAGTGGGCTCCGTGGCCTCATCTGCAAACAGATTATTTTTAAGTGAAAGGACAGTGGCAGCTGCTTAAATGCATCGACTTGTTGAAAACCACACAGATTTGGATACCGATGGCACCGAGCGCTATCGCTGAGGTGTCTCGGCCCATCTGCGTAAAGTAACTATTGATTTTGGTTGATATGCATCGATTCCAAGAAAACTGCCCTGCTTTGAAAATGAACTTCCAGTAGTTTCAAGGGAAGAGGCAGCGCGCGGGTCTCTCTCTCTCAGGGCTCCCTCGTTTTGCTTAACGCGGCTCCTGCGTCTGAAAAGCAGAAGCCAAGGCAAACAAATAGCTCGGAGGGAATTAAAACGCATCGATCCTCGGGGCGGGATAATGGTCTCTGCTAAAAGCTTTTGGAGACGTTAATACCTCGCTTTGAATAAAGATCTGCCTCCGCCCGCTCCTCCCGCGGGTTGCTGGGGTGGGAGGTGGAGAGTGGCACCCCAGGGGTGCCCACGCCTGACCCCGCGGGTTCCCCGTGGTCCTGCAGGAGGCCGGGCTGTGCCAGCTGTCCCCTGCTGTCCGTCTGTCCGTCCACCCGTGGTGTCTCCTCCTTGCAGTCATTTTGGTTGGCAGGGAAGGGCAGTGCCTCAGCAGTGGCACCCGGGCAGCCTGACCTGGCAGAGCTGCGCCGTCCAGACCAACAGGCAGAGAGTCCATCTGGGAGAGCCAGTCCTAGTCCCTCCAGCAAGTCCTCTCTGTTAATTAAAGGTATTAATTGGCATGCAGCCTGCTTATTTAAAGAGGCAGTGGCCTCTGTGGTGCCTGGCAGCAATTAGAGCTGCACAGAGCCATCCTCGGATCCGGGCACCAGTGTGGAACAGGGCGTCATGGTCACGTGAGGGACTTCTGTCCCCATCCCTGGGGAGGACAGTGCTGGCACTGGGAGCCGTGAGAGGAGGCAGGGACCCTGAGGGAATGCCTGAGGGGCTGAATCCATCCCTGCTGTCCCTCATCTCCTCCTGGCCCCTCTCTGCACCACTCCAGTGCTTCAAACACCCAGCGTGTGCAATGAGTGAGACCTGGTGCAAGCAGGAGAGTTTTACTGTCAGGAAACACACCTTCGGTGAAAGATATTATTTCTCACCTGTTTCCTTCCTTTCACTGATTAATTTGCACTATAAGCCACAGGAGGGATGCCTTTGGTGCTGTACTTCATGGTCATTCCCCAGCAGCCTGGACGCTGCTCCAGCATCCTGGGAAGGGGATGGGATGCAGTGATGCCACTGGCATCGTTCCCTGACCAGGCAGCTGTGGGGTGGCACTGGCCACCACAGCCCAAAGGGTTCACACACTCCACCCTGGCTCCGTTAAAATCCTTGCACTTCCATTTCCCAGCGTAGTCTGGGAGCGACAGGAAAATTAGATCTAATAATGAATGATTACAACTTCCAAGGTAAGTCTAGTTGGTTGACTAATCAATTTGGTTAAGTGAAAATCCATAGCAAATGAGGCAGCCGCAGTACAACATTTCTCCATCCAATTTAAATTAAAACACCAACCATAATAATTTCCCAATTACTCTGGGAGGATGCACCAGGGACTTGCCCCTCGAGAAGGGAAATGTCAAGGACTGCAGGAGAGGCCCCAGGAGTGGGCAGGAGCAGGGAGCAGCCTCTGGCTTGTGTGGCTGCCCGTCCCCTGCCCGCAGATCCCAGGGTGAGCCCAGCCTGGCAAAGCAGCTGCTGAGGAGCCAGGGAGGGGAGCCTTCTCCTGCAGATGCGTTGTAATTTCTCTGTTTTGCTGTGGCAGGAATGGGAGGGACACGAACATTAAATCCCCTGGAAAGTCTCCGCCGCAGCAGCCGTTAGTGGTCTGCATTATTTATGTGTGTACGGCCGAGCTGCCGCCGAACTGTGCCAAAAATAAATAACCACGGTCGCTGAGGTCTGGGCACGGGGGGTCCTGGGGGTGGGGGCTCTCATCCTGCAGCGGTGGGGGGGTCCAGGTGGGGGCCCTGGCAGGTCCTCCTCCTGTTTTTGGCCTCCTTCACCTGTGCCAGGGATAAGTAGCGACCCATCCGTGTCACAGGCACAGGGCGTGAGGGCTCAGCAGGTGAATAATTCACTGGGTTTGCAGAACTTGGTACCTGTGCAGAGTTTTGTGCCCTCACTGGGTAAGGTGGTACTGCAGAGTCAGGTGGCTTTTTGGGGGATTCCCTGCTCAGCTGGGTGTCAGCAGGGGAGCTGCAGTGCCTGGCACTGGGGGACTGTGGCTCTGCCATGCAGCCACGCTCCATCAGCCTCAGGTGGGAGCTTCCCCAGAGCTGCTGCTCCCCTCTCCCTGTCCACTCCCTGCCACAACCCTGCTTGACTGCCCATTCAGAGGGTAAACCCCAAATCCACGCTGGATGGCCTGTCCAGGGCAAGCGTTGGGTCAGCTGCCAGGGAGGAAGTCACCTCACTTCCCCAGGGGCTTGGGCCAAACTTCGTAAGGACTGTGCTGATAAATAATGGAGCAGCTTCTTCTCCTCGGGGCTTGGAAATGCTCCTGCCTGGTGCGGGAGAAGCTTTGGATGCATGTGGATATAAAAGGGTCAGGCACCGGTGAGTGAGAGCCAGGAAACATTTATTTCATGCTGAAGTGCAGAGGTCCCTGTGCGGGCACGGCTGAGGAGCAGCAATCGCTCATGGGTTTCGGAGCAGACATCTCTTGATTCACCTTTCCCAGCCCAGGGAATGGGGGCTTCATGCCTGGAACACACACAAAATGGTTGCTACCATTGCTAGAGGAATTGTAGCGTTTCCTCTTAGAAAGCCAGAGGGAGAAGAAATGATCAGATGTAGCTCATGTAACAGATGGATTTATGGATTATTTGGAGTCTCTTGTACTAATTTTGCAAATGCTGTATGTCTGCAGGCTCTTAATAGCTGCATTCCTGGCTAAATGGATAAAGAATATGTCCTGTGGGGACTGCAGGCTTTGGGGAATAACGTATGCAAATCCTGCAGGCTGAACACAGGTGGTGATGAGCGAGTTTGTCGGCTCCCTCTCAGGACACTGCAGACCTGCTTGGTGTGGCCCAAAGCCCAGAGAGGACAAACCTGTACAAGCAGCTTGACCCTGGGTGGGGCACCAAGGATGTGGAAGGTGGCAGAGGCCACAGGGATGGGACCACTGATGCCCTGGGATGAGGGATGCTCATTCAGACCATATTCCTGCAGAGGCACCTACAGTGGGACCAAAGGATGGAGCTGGTGGGCACTTGTTGCAGTGCCAGGAGCTGGTGTCTCCACCTGCCACCTCCCTCCTCCAGCCAAGCATCCCACCTGCCCCTGGGCTCAAGATGTCCTTTGAATGTTAAGGCTCTGGGTTTATTATCACTTTAGCTCTGCCTAAGAGGGAGAGCACAGGCAGAGCCACAGCCCAGCTGGAGAGCAGGAGCCAAGGTGTTGGAAGCTGCATTCTGAATGCAAGGTGTAGGGGAGAGAAATTATTAAACTCTCAGATAGCAACAGAACTTCCTTTGTGAGCGCTGGAGATGGGAAATTATGCTGAAGCAATGCATTGCAAATCACCCTCTGAAAGGCAGAGAAGGGCCTTTTATCCTCCGGCCCTGAAGTTTTCCTGGTATCTTTGTATGCAGAGGCATTCCTTCAGGGGAGAAAGAGAAGCCAGCAATTTTGTGCCTGATTGGCAGGCTGTCCAGCGCCGGGAAAGATATTTGTTTTTTCAGAGAAGGGCTCACAGGCTGAAATCTCGCTCTTGCATTTTCCATTACAGAGGAAAATGAAACTTGGAAGACGTTCTCAGTGAGCGCTGCTTAGCCTTGGAGTAATAGTGGTGCTCCAGCAGCTTGAGAGGAGGGATGCTCCTCCAGGTGAGCCACAGGTGGGCATGCACATCCCTGTGCCAGGCTCTGTGGCACACGTGCTATATTTGGGGCAACACAAGGGGCTCCTCAGCCCCCAGACCCCCCTATGGGCACCTGCAGGGTTTGGGCAGGGCCCACCAGCCCTCCCAGCTGCCCCTCACCCCTCTGCCCCCCTTGCCAGGCTCCTCCATCCAAGGCAGAGAGGAGGAACATCTGTTACCACAAATGCCTTCCGAAGTTCTCCGTGACTCTCTCTCGGCATCTGCGTTCAACAAGCTTCGCTTGGCTTGTTCAGTGCTTGATTCTGGAGTGGATTCAAGAGGCGCTTCGGAGCCGAGAGTGGGAGAGAAGAGCCTCCAAATCTCACTTTCTCACTTCAAGAAAGATATTGAGGTGCTGTAGCGTGTCCAGAGAAGGGCAGTGAAGTTGGGGAAGGGTCTCGAGAGTAAGTGCTATGAGGAGTGACTGAGGGAGCTGGTGGTGGAGTCCCCACCCCAGGAGGTGTTCAGGGAATGCCTGGACATGGCACTCAGTGCACTGGTCTAGTTGACAAGGTGGCAATCGATCAATCACAGGTTGGGCTTGATGATCCTGGAGTTCTTTTCCAACCTAAATGATTCTGCAATCCTCAATAAGGCATCGAGTCAGAACTTCTGCTGGGCCTGTTCTCATTGTGTGGGGAGAGTAACCAGAGATGGGATTCCGTAATAACAAACACCTTTGGAGCACCTCATTAAATCACTGCGTTTCTGAAGCACAGCGGGACACTTGTGTGAATAAATAGCACAATCTCCCCGGCTGAAGTATTTTCACATCTGAGTTATTTCCCCTGCATATGATCAGCTCCTTCCTCGGGTTTGTTCGCTCCCCCTGCTCTGCCACGAATGATTTTCACTGATGAGCACAATTAACAAATGAGAGACAAAGTAGAAAAAAACACGTTCTCCCCCCCCCAGCTTCCCTTTAATGTTTTACAGTTTAACAAATCGCCCGGGAAAGTGGAGTGAGGAGAGATCGCTGTGGCTGATCTCACAGCACAGCTTCTCCCTCCTTCTTGCTGCTTGTCTTCGCAGGCGACAATATGACAGAAAAAGGAAAGGGAGAAAAGAGCATGGCCAAAAAAAAGGGTGGAAAGACAGATGGGGTGTTTATGGGACCAGTGTGTTTGTGGATAGCAGGGCACGAGCAGGGCCGCGAGATGAGGGCTGTGAGATGAATTTAATAGTACAATTAATTTACTTGCAGCCTAATGTCTGTCAGAGCTGTGTCAGGGGGTGTGAGGCAGGCTCTGTGTGTGCCTGGGGTGCAGTGGGGATGGAGATGGGCTGGGGCTTGCAGCTCACTGCGAGGTCCCAGTGTGGGGATCCCAGGGGATCCCAGTGCAGGGTTCCAGGGGTTTCCCAGAGGGGGATCCTGGGACTCCCCAGGTGCCGTTTCCCAACCCCTGCAGGTCTGTGGTGCTGTGCTGGTGCCTGCCCAGGCACATCACCACACACCAGCACTCCCCACTGTACCCCCAGCACCACACGCTCCATACGGAGCGTTTCCAGCACGGTCTAATTACAGGGTGAATAACGGGCCCTCCCTCGCAGTTAATGTGTTAGGGAGCTTTATTACCAACAGGAGAGAGATGACACAGAAGGATATTACGTACGGTGTTGCTGGTAATTATTTTTATGGCTCCGTGTGAGGTTTATGGTGGTGGCTGGGCACGTTCCGAGCTGCCGCCTCCCGTTCCGGTGTAATTAACGTTCCCCGGGGCGGCCGAGCAGGGACCTGCCGGGGTCAGGTGTTGTGGTCGGGGCTGGGCTGGCGCCAGGAAGAGGCTCTCGGAGGTCTGGTGCTGCCATTCTGCTGCCTGCACTTCTCTGCCTGCCTGCACTTCTCTGCCTGCCTGCACCCCAGCCCCTGTGTGCAGCCACGGTGACACGAGGCCAGGGGGGCTCATCCCTCGATGCCGTCACCTCCAGGCTTGTTTCTTTCCACTCTGATAGGCCAAACTCCTTCTTGGCAAAGCCAAGCACTTCTAGCAGCAAAGAACTCATTACTCCAAAGAAAAGGAAGGAATATAAACATCTTGAAAGGTGATGAATTCTTGTAGTCTTCTCTAGTGAATTTTGCTTCTGTAAATCTCTCCCTCTCTCTTTGCGTCTGCTAATTGGTCTTAGCATTAATTAATCTGATTTCATTATATTCTCTTTAATTTGTCAAGATATCATTTCTTTCTCGGGCGAAGAAACGCTTTAGAGGATTGTCACAATTGGAATAATTCCCCCCCTCCCTCTTTAAAGTTACCAGAGAAGTCATTATCAATTAAGCTAATTTGCATACACATTAGAGTAATCATTTTAGCTTAGCCAAATTTGCGAAAATTTACATAGTAAATTGACCTTCTGCATTTTCACTTAAACATATAAAGTGCAAGGGAGACTTGTGCCGGCATCGATAATGAAGCAGGGTTTATTTTGCATGGCTCTTGTACTCAGAGAGGTCTAATTAGACCAAGTAATTTTTTATTTCAGCCATAATTGCAAAACAAATAGGCTCTTGGGCAGTTTCTTCCCTTTCCCTTTGCCAGTGTCGCGTGGATGGGGAGCATTAATGGGAGAGTGGGGTTTTCCTGGTTCAGCTGCATTTGGTGTCTGCACACCCTTCATCAGAGGGGATTTGGCTTCTCGCTCCTGCTTGAGCTGCTGAAGGTTATGGGGAGCTTGAGCTGCCGAGTTAGGAGGGGGAAAGGGGGAATGAGAAGAGTCATGCCGTGCTGGAGTGGGAAGGGAAGTGCTGCAGTGGTGCCACGTGGGCAGAAGCCACTGACAATGCCTAAATCACTGAACCCTGAGCAGTCAGCTGGTGCTGAGCTGATGTAACAGAGGGGCCTGGCCTGCTGTCCACTCCTGTGAAGGCTGTTTGTGTGTCTGATGAATCCTTGTTGTCAGTGGGAGTGGGGGGCACAGCATGAGGAGGGAGCTGGGACCCCCCAGGTCAGGAGGGCCAGGCAGTGCCCGTGACCCCCAGGCAAGGATGGTGGAATATCCATTCCTGCTTTGCCCATGAGGTGCGAGGTGGTGGAAAAATCCACCTCTCAGGCTTCTAACCAAGCAGCCCTCTACCCCCACCACCACACATTTTGGCCTTGAGTGGTTTTAACGGCAGCCTTCATGGTTTGATGGAGGATTTTACACTAATGCAAGGCATTACCTAGTTAATTTGGCCAGAATAGAGTGTAATTTTGCACGGTCAAAGTCATTGCTGCTTGAGCTAAAACTTCCATTACGGTGCAGTGCCCACCCTGCGAGGCCGCTGGAGGAGAGATAAGTGGTGCTTTATTAATGGGTGTCCTCGGGAGCTCATTGAAGGGATGGCTCCTCCTCTGCCTCGGGGATGATGGGGACAGGAGCAGAGGCAGCGAGGGGTGCTGGTGGGTGTGTGTCCAGTGCCCCAGGGAGGGGGCATGGCCATGGGCACACGGCACTTCTCCTGCCCAGGGTCCCAGCAGTGATGACGTTGTCCAAGGACACTGTTATGCCAAGCACTGAAAAAACAGAGGACAGAAAAGTGACTCCTCTGACGGTGAGTGATCTGGGCTGGCTGCTGCTGGCCAGGGCTCGGAAGGGCTGTGCAGAGCAGAAGGATGTGCTCTGCTCCCACGGGCTTTGTGGGAACAGACGCTGGTCCTGCCAGGCTGACGAGATAAATCCCTTTAATGTGCTGTTTGTTTGGGTTTGCAAATCTTCTGAATTCGCTCCTGCCATCCTGCTGTGGAACAAGGCAAGCTACAAAGTCATCCAGCCTTGTGCAAGCCACCCGATCCCCCAGGCTGGGGCTGGTGCTGGCTGAACACCACCCAGCTGGCCTCAAAGCCCAGCTCATCTCCTCTCTGCCCTGGAATGACCCCTTCCCCATGGCACACTGGCACTGCCAGAACAGGAAAGGCAGATAATGCTTTGGAGCTGCTACAAAGGCGCCGGAGAAGGTTCTGCCACGGCAGCGAGCAGCTGGTGCAGATAATCCATTTTCCAAGCGCATTCACAAGATACATGATTAGAAGTTCTGTCGGGGGGGAAAGCAAAGCAGAGCATTGCACCTGTTTGTAACATCCTGGCGAGGGCAATCCTGCCCAGGACCAACTTCTGTGGCATTAAGGTGATCCTTGGGCCGGGTCACTGGGATTTCCTGATGATGCCTGTGAGATGCTAATTTTGACTGAGTATTTTGCCGTATAAAGAAGTCCAGGGAAGGGTCCTGCAGGTTTTCGGGGGCTTGTTAACCCCTGGATAATTCAGGCCGTGATCCCTTTTCCTTCTCTGATTTCCAGTGTCTCTCTTTAAAGATCTGCTCTGCCTGACTGCAGCAGAGCCAAGGTGTGTGTGTTCAGCCCCGGGGCTCAGCAGCGTCCGCTGGCTCACGCTGCCAGAAAATCTGCCCTAACCCTGACCAGCGTTGGAATGGGAGCGGGAGGGCTTGAGGCATGAGGCCAAGGGCTGCCTGCCTGGCACGGTGAGCAGCATTCCCTGCTCCTGTCCCAGGCAGCAGCCGAGTGTCCCCCTCAGCAGAGCGTACAGGGAAGCAGCTGCCACCTCTGGTGTCCCCGGCACTGGGGCTGAGCCAGCAGAGCCAGCAACACCCGGCAGCCAAGCCCTTGCAGCAGCACAGTCACCAAAACATTAGCAAAACCACGGACAGGGTGGGAGAGGATGAGTGATGTGCTCCAGCCTCAGGAGCCGTGTCGCAGGTGGGAGCAAGTGTTGAGGAGCTGCGTTCCTTGGATGTGCTCAGGGGCTTCCCTGATAAGAAATGCATCCCCCAGCGGTGAGTGGCTTCTTCCAAAGCCAACAAATAAACATGAGCCAGGGCTGAAACCAGCCCAGCTTTGGCCCGTGTCCATTGTGATGCTTTGAAGGCAAGGGATGCTCTGTGGGGGCTGTGAGGCTGCGACTGCATGAGGGAAGGGCAAGCACGTGAGAAAACACCTATTTCTGCTTGGAAAAATCCAGCCACAATGTGTAAGACACATCTAGTGCCAACCCAAGCCTGTATGACACCTCCAAATGAGGTCTGGCAGCCCCCGCCCCGCGGGGGTCACACCTCGCTGGGAGGAATCAATTCGGGGACAGAAAGCCAGTGGTACCCAAATGTGTGGGGGGGTGATGGAGAGGTGTGTTTGGGCTGGGGGTGAGGCTGGGGGCAGCTGAGGGCAGAGGTGATTCGGGCAGGGGGACGCAGCATGCTCAGCCCCTCTGGTAGCAGAGTGGTTCCATCCTGCCAGCAGCTCACAGCTGTCCCCACGTGTCTCTGGACCTGCCTAATTACAGTGTGAGGCAGGCGAGGTGGGTGCCTGCCTGTCTAGCTGTCAGCAGGATGAGTTCACCCTGAGTCAGAGACATGGAAGCTGTGCAGGAGGAAGGGAGTAGTCGGTGTGGATTGATCGGGTGCTTTGTTTTCTCCAGGAGGACTCAGTTTCCCCCGGGTGCCCGAGGCTGTGCAGAGCCTGGATGGCAGGAGGGTGCTCATCAGCCTGCTGTGCCTCCCGGGCACTGTCGGTCCCCACGCTGGCACTGCCACCATCAGGCCCTGTGCCTTTTCCTCCAGCATCTTCCCGAGGCCAGTTTTCACTTTGCTCAGCCCTTCCTGGGGCATGGGAGGGGTGAAATGTGTTCACTGCCAGGGCCCAGCCTTGCCCTGCTGTGCTTTGCATCTTCGTCGCTTCATTGTCAATAGTAATTACAATATGACTATTTTTGGTAGCAATACAAGTCCTTCACCAGTGCAAAGGATGGGATGCAGGAATCCTCCACCCACCTGTGTAATATTCCTTGTGCCTGGTTAAAGATCATTAGAGCCTTTGTTAGCAGAGCTGACTGACAAGGGGAGTAGATTAATATTAGAACACCCTGTCAAAAGTGGTGAAAAGGCTGGATTGATTTTATGGGGAGTTTAGTCAGAGTTGTGTGTAAAGCCCTTGGGTGGTTACACTGCAGTGAGCAACCTCCTATATTAGCAAGTCCCTGTGGGAAGAGGCAGCTTCACTGTTTATTGCAGCCGAGGCTGCATGTGACAGATGTGGCACCGGCTCTCCCTCCCGCAGAACCCACGCCTGGAACTGCACTCAGAGATGAGCAGCCAGAGGTGCTGGGGGGTTTGGTACCCGGTCCCTGGGGTCCCTCCTGGGGCTGCCAGAGGTGTTGGGGGTGCTGGACAGGCTGTGCTTTTCCCCAGCCAAAATCCCCTTTCCTTGGGAACTGAGGGATGCCTTATTCCCCGTGGCATCTTCCATCCCAGATCCCAGGTACCAAAGTGAGTACAGGCAGGACAGCATCACAGGAAGCTTTGGCAAACATTAATTATTAATTATCATGAAACATTAATTATTCCACCACCCTTGGATATTAAGAGGGTTTTGGCAACCCTTAAAGATAGGAGAAAGGGAAGCAGTGGGAGCAGATACCTGTGTGCCCGTCAGGCCTAATTGCACACAATTACTGTGGCTGTGAATCAGCAGAAGGGCAGCACAGACAGGCAGGTTCTGTGCCAAGGAGCTGGAGGGCAGGGCAGGGCCCTTGGCTCTCAGCTCCCCCTTCCTCCTGGCCATGGTTGTGCTCAGCCTGCTCTGGGGGAGGCTGGGACCCTCCGTGTCCTGGTCCCCCCTTCCTTGTGCCCGAGTGTGGGTCACTGTCCCTGGAGGTGTTGAGGGAACACCTGGACATGGCACTGGTGCTCTGGTCTGGTTGGTAAGGTGGTGGTCGGTCAAATGTTGGACTTGATGATCTTGGAGGTCTCTTCCAATCCAAATGATTCTGTGGTTCTGTGAGTGGAGGGGGCTCTCAGCTCCCTGTGTCTCGTCCCAAATACAAAATAAGGTGCATTAGTTCATTTTACAGCGAAATGTCTTTTCCGAAGCGCTGCCTCTGTGCTGGGCAGCTCTGGCTGTCCCAGCCCTGGGGCTCTGCTGCTCCTTTCAGGAGGTTTTCCCTCCTTGTGCCAGTGCAGAAGGGCCTGCTGTTCCTGGGAATGCTCCTGGGAAGCATCCCAGCAGAGACACGTGCCTGCCATCTCAAACCCAGCCGGTGGTTCTGGTCGGTGTGCTCAGGTGTGCACAGATCATTTGCATCCTTCCTCTTCCACTGTCACTTGCTTCACTTTTCCTCTGCACAACAGAAATTCCTGCCCTCGCCCCCCATCCTCTTCTTCCACTAATGCTCTTCACTTTCAAATGCTAATAATCCTCAGCACTAAAAGGCTCAGAAGTGGTTCTAGATTGTTTGATCTTTGCCCTGTGATCTACTTTCATCTTCCAGCTTTCAAATGTTACTTTGGGTTTACTTTACCCTATTAACACGCTCGGTATGCACAGGCAGGCGCTTTGCTGGCTTCTGCATCAAATCCACCCAAACTCTAATGGAGATGTGGAAAGTTAAACTTCGGGACATCGACTTTCGCAGCAGTTGGTCACCCACTGTGCCAAACACAGGAGGGGTTTAATCTCCTTGTGCATCGATGCTTCCAGAGGTGATGCCTGGCCGCCCAGGGAAAGGGACGTGGTCTGACCTGCTGAGGACACACAGCAGCCCCCTCTGCCTCCCCTCAGCTGCAGGGCCCAAACTGCAGCAACTGTTTAATATTTAAACCCAAGCAGTTTAATATTTAAACCCAAGCAGCCCAGGCAAAGCTGCTTTTCTTTTTTTTTATTTATTCTTTTAATTAAATGCCAATTAGAAAGGAAGAGAGAGGGAAAAAAAAGGCATTAAACACTTAAATACACACTACACCCAGGTTGCTCAAAGTTGCTACGAGCTAATTAGCTACTTAAGTGATCATTTGAAATTCCATATCAAACAATTCATAATCTGCTCCAAAACCTGGAGCTAGTGAGGAAAGTCATAGAATCACAGAATAGCAGGATGGTTTGGGTTTCCAACCCCCCACCATTGGCAGGGACACCTTCCACTAGACCAAGTTGCTCCAAGCCCCATCCAGCCTGGCCTTGAGCATTTCCAAGGGTGGGGCAGCCACATTTGCTCTCTTGCAACACCTTTGCCACGTGTCCCTGTAGCCCCCTACCTGGCAATGGGGCAGCTCAGGCACCAGCACTGGGATTTGGGGTTACAGATCAGGACCTGAGCACCCGGGGCTGATGCACAAGGCTGTTCCCTCGCCCTGCAGCACGTCCAGGACAGCCCGTTCCTTCGAGCCAGAGATTCAGCCCTCACCCTCCTCTGCTCTGGCAGCTCCTGCTCATCCAGCAGCCCCTTCTGCAAGATTTATTAGTTATCAGTGCTGGCTCCTGTGTGGCGCCCAGAGGAGCTCGGTGGCGTCTGGAGGGGACGGGAATGCTGTGGGAGGTGCTGGCTGGCATCTTGAGGAGCTGGCAGGAGCTTTTCTCCTCCCTTTCTCCCCGTTGCTTTCCACTGGCAAAGCCAGTCTGTCCATGGAGAGTGGAGAGCAGCGGGCTGGGCGGTGCAGGCACAGGGGCAGCACGTGGGGCTGGAGGGAGGGAGGCTGCTGGCACTGTGGGGGTGGCTGTGGTGCTGGCCCCTCCACACGCCCTGACATCTGCTCCCTCTCTCAAGCCACAGTGGCTTCTGCCAGCCTTGGCTCCCTTCACAGCCTGGCAAACACCGGCACGAGTTCGGAAGCTGCAGCCCTTAAGGACCAAACTGCCAGGAAGCCCAAATATCCCCATTTGCAGTTGAGGTGTGGTGGTTTTCTGGTCTCTTGGCTCCGCCGAAGGATGTCCTGATTTCCTGCAGGTTTTCCTTTGCTGCTGATGCTGGGGAAGCTGATTTGGTGAAGCCTGGCCAGCCCCTCACCTCAGCAGAGGTGGGATGAGGAGGGTCAGAGCTGAAGCTTCTGAAGCCCAGGCTGAGTCAGGCCCCTGGGAGAGCAAATCTGGGTTTTGCCCTTAGGAAAAGAATGTGATGATGTGTTTTTTGAATGTCTGTTTGTCCTCACCTGCCCACCTGCCCGTGGGAGGGGAACTGGGCAGAGCATGGGGCACCGGGAGCCAGGGCAGAGCGGGAGCACTGGGAGCCAGCGCAGTGTGAGGAGCCTTTTATTAGTATTTGCATTTGCACTAATAAGAAAACATCATTTCAGGCTTCAGCCCTCATTTGCCTGCCAGCAAACAGCGAAGCAGCGCGAGCGGGAGCTGCGGAGGGGGAGCGTGTTGTAAATGCGCCGGGGAGATTTCAAAGGCACTTTAAAGCGGGGCTGTGGTCTGGGGAAGAGGCTGTTTTCAATGCAGATTTGTTTTTGTTTGAATTAGTTGATGCTTATTTTAAGCTCCTGTGGCACACTGTCATCTCCGGATTGCTTGTTTTCCTGTGCCAAAGTCAACCTTAATTTCTCCCCTCCTTTCAAGAGGGAGCCGTGATTTTCCCTCTGCTGCACTGAGCATCAGATGGGCAGGACGGAGCGGGGCTCTCTAAGCGATGCTGACAGGATTACCTACTGATTGCCGGAGTAAAACCCTGCATTCCAACTACGGCTGGGGCAGATGGCGGTGGAAAGCACTGCAAACCCGTCTCTAATTCCTAGTGAAGGACAACCCTCGCAGGGACCGGAGATTCGCTTTGGATAAGCTGGAAAACTTCTGCTGCTTTTCTAAAGCTCGTCTGGCAATCCCGCGCATCCGGAGCCGGGCAGCGCTTCCCGCTGTTGGAAAGCTCTTGCATTTGCTCCTGGCCCTGTGTGGCTCAGGGGGCAACTGAAGGGGGCCTCTGGCATGGTTTTCTTTGGGAAAAAGTAAACACTTGGCTTGGTTTTGGAGCTGAGGGGACAGAGAGCTCCAGTGCAGCCTGGGCTGGGCTGTGGGGATGTGCCGCCGACAGAAAGATGATGATGATGATGGTGAGAGTTTTCTGGTCAAAGAGCATGGGCTGCTGCCCTGGCAGGGATCACATGGACAGGGTGGGGGGTGCTCTGCCTGCACAGGTGTCACCCCCAGGATCAACGTGGCCACATGCCACGGGATGGAGCAAAGGCAGCCTCCCTTTCCAAAAGTTGGTGGAGGGGATGGCACTGCCTTCGTCCTGACCCAGTGGGGCTGGAGGCAGCCTGGATCTGCAGAGACCCACAGAATCCAGTCCAAAGGATCAAATATTAGCTAATTAGCTAATTAGTTTCTTATTAGCAGCTAATGGCTGAAACTTTGCTGGTGGCATCTGTTGCCTTCACAGGCAGATTGGGGGATGCTGAGGATGCTGGATGTGAGAAGGGCACAGAGGACGGTGCTCCCAGCACTGCACTGCTCCTCCTGCTCCTGCTCCCGCTTTGTGACACCTCCATGGATTTGGTTTTGTCCTTGGCACTAGTTTCTTTGAAGATGGGCTCCTACTGAAGGCAAGAAATAAAGCTCTTGACATTTCCTTGAGCTTGCCCCAAGACAGTCTCCTCCTCCTCCTGCGCCGTCCCTCAGCCTGCCGTGTCTCCCAGCTCAGTCACTCCTGGATGGAGGCTGTAGCTAACCTGCCTTTGCAGTTTAACAGGATTTTTGCAGCCTACACAGAGGAGGCCAGGGCTGCTCCTCACCTGCTGTTGTAATCTGCGCCGTTAAGCCTCCAGCTCTGTACAGAGAGCTTAACTTTGCTTTGCTTATTTGCCTTCTCTCTTCCCTCGCATCCCGCAGCCATATTTCAGGCAGGAAAAGTTAATCTGTTTCCCCTCTGGCTCCAGACAAAGGCATTTTGAAGGAGATACAAATTGCTGATGGATTGCTGGCTCTGAGCCTCAGCTGGGACAGGGCCACTTAAGGAGTCCCCAGCAGAGGGGAGAAGGTCGCTTGCACGAGGTGCTGAGACCTCACACGCTGGGTTTCATCATCTCCGGGCACTGGTGTGGATTAAATGGAAAATAGGTGAAGAGCAGGACATGGCTCCTGCAGGGACACTGATGGAGGTGTCCTGCCCAGGGCTGGGGTGGCTCCTGAACTCCTGAACCTCCATCCTGCACCTGCAGCAGCATCAGAAATAGCCCCTCTGGGTGTCCCTCCCGGAGCCTGGCAGACGTGGCCGTGGCCAAGCGTCCCGGGCACGGGCTGGTGGCTCTGCAGGGCTCACGCTCCATCGGCTCCCATCAGACGCACCATCTCGGGAGATAAATGTCCAATTTAAGGCAGAGGAATGCTCTGGTGAAACTCCAAAATTAGAGCTGTTAGCTTTGGAGCTCTCTGCAAACGCTTTCTCACGAAACCCAGAATGACCGAAATTAGATTGAATTAATATGTGCGTTTTTTTTATAAAGATTTCCAGCACAAGCATTTCATAAAAATGCAAATCTCAGCTGAGATTTATAATTAGGAGGGATATGTGTGGAGCTAACAGACGATCAGCACAGCCCAGCTCTCCATGGATAATTGCTCGGGGCAGGCGCAGGGTCCCATCGCAGCCTCAGAACCTCACAGGGAGTGTGGGGCCTCCCGGGAAAGCAGCCAGAGCTCCACGGGAAAGGGGGTGTGAGAAGACCTAGCAAAGTGTCTGGAGCATCTTCTGCCTCCTCCTGGAGGTCTCAGGGTCCACATGTCCTCAGCAGGGCAGTGATCCCAGTGCCTCCATGTGCTGTTCCTTCTCTGAGCTGTGGGTGTTTCCATGGCTGTGGGAACAGGACCAGTGTGCTGGGAGCTACAGGCTGCCATGAGAAGCAGAGAGCTGTGGTGGTCCAAGATGTGATGGTCCTGTTCCCTCTGGGACAATCCCTTTGGAAGAGATAAGCTGGCACCCATTGATTTTCATGTCATGTCACAGTTTCCTGAGCATCCCTAAATCCCAGACCCTGGGTGCCGAGTCAAAGAGCTGCCAGAGAAGTTGTTGCCGTTGCTCTCAAGTTTTGGGGAGGAGGTGAGAGGTGTTGGAGAAGGGCTGCTCTCCCCCAGGCAGGGCTCTGCACCTCACTGCAAGGCTTCATTTCTCCTCCCTTCCCTCTCTGCCATTCCTTCCAGAGGCCAGGAGGATACCCTGGTGGAATATTAACTCCGCGGTCACCAAGTGATTATTTATTACAATCATTGCTTTCGGGTCCTTTGACTCCTCTCTGTTAATTAGACGGCAGGGTGTAATAAACGTGATGGAAAGCACAGGGAGCTGGAGCCCTTGGGGAGGGCAGGGAGGAGCTGCTGAGCCCACCCCAGCCTGGGGCAGGAGGGGCCTCTGGACCACAGTGCTCGTTCTGGGTCTGCTGCAGCCAAACCCACTGCCCTGTCCTGGCATCCCAGGGTGAAGCCAGGTCTCAGTCCCTGCAGGGATGAAGGTTGCTGAACACATCCCAGGGATGAGTGGAAGCTGGGCCTGACTGAGCTGGCTGGGAGCGTGGGAGATGAGATCTGTAGTCTCAGTCCAGGTCTCTGATACAGCGCAGTGCAAAAGGGAGAGAGGCAGAAAGAACACGAGAGAAAAGCTATTTTATTTCAGTGCAAAAGTATCCACTTTAAATACCCTTTTTATTACATTATCTGCATAGTAATACTAATAATAGATCTTGTTGGCAGTTCTAATGAGGCTGGAGAATATAAAGTTTCCAATAAAGTTAATTGTTGCCTTTAATACTCTCATACATTTATACGTGGTAAATCTTTAAAGAAAAAGCACTCGTTTCTTTTCCATTAACCATTCAGGAGTGGCCCAGCCTCTGAGGGACTGAAAGCACATGTGCTCCAGGTCAGGGAATATCAAAAGAGTGGAGTTATCACTGAGAAAAGCTCCATCCGAGCATGAGGTGGGACAGGCAGGGGCAGAGGGGATTTTCCTTCCTTGGGGGTGACTTGGATCTCTGCTGAGGAGAGTTCGTTTGCCCTGTGAAAGTCTCCAGGGACTGACACAAGCAGCTAATCCTTTCACTGAATCTCTCTATTAGGCATTAGCTTAAGAAACAACCACGTTAAAAAACTAAACAGGACCTTTCTCAGGAGGAAAATAAACATTAGACATTGACCTGAAATGGAGCATTTCCTGGATGCTGGCAATGCCCCAGCCTGTGCAGGCTGCTGGGGTTGGGGCTCGGAGGGGATGAGCCCCCACTTCTCCCAGCTCGCCCCAGCCCTCGCTGTGGGGTCCCCAGCTCCCCCTTCCAGCAGGATTCTGCTCCCCTCCCTGCCACTGGCAGTGGGGTAATTCATGGGAGAAGCTGCCATCGGCTGTGCTGGCACTCCTAACAGGTGGTTGGATAATTAAGTGTGCTTTATGCACTGTTTTGCTCGGTGTAATTGCAGACTCCGTATAAATAATTCACATGGAATTATTATACCGAGGACATCACCCGCCTCCTCATCATTTGCTTAACTGGAATAGGCTCTTTCATCACCAGTGGTGATTTGCTCAGGACCGTGTACCCGCCGTCCCTTACAGGCCCACTTTGGGGGAGATTACTGTAAATTTAATTGAGGTGTGCAAATTGTTTGTCCACTCTGTGCTGGGAGGGTGTGAGGCCGCTGGACCGCGCTGGCTGCAGGCAGGGATGGGGCAGTTGGCCTGGCAGGGCAGAAAGGAGGGCATTATTAATAATAATTAAATGATTACACAAAGTAGTAGTGACTGATGCTGGGGCAGCTCAGAGCCCGTGCCCCTCGCAGACAGCAAAGGGCCCATGGGGCTGTTTGGGAGCCCACACGCTCCGTGGCCATCCCTCCCTCCGAGCATCCCACAGCACTGCCCCCTTCCAGCCTCCATTCCCATCATCCAGCTGCTGCCTCTCCACATCCCACTGGATATCCTGCAGGGTCTGTCTGACCCCAGCTTATGGTCTGGCGAGCAGGAGGTGATTTAGGGGTGATGCTCTCGTGTATAGGCACAGTGAGGGCTGAGTGAGAACACAGGGATGTGCAGCACAGCCCTGCCCCATCCTGGGCCTCCTTCCTCCTTTGCCCCCATTTCCAGTGCCCCCCACGGGGTGGGACCCATCCTGGCACTGTGGCACTGCCGTGGAGGAGTCCAGCTGCTCCCAAACAAAACACCAGCCAGAGCTCACCCCTTCCATCCAGGGAGCTGAAATCACTGGATGAACATTAATTAAGAGGAGGCTTCACACCCGCTCCAAGCAGCAGATCCTATGATTATCCCCATCTTACAATCCAGAAGCTCCAGCACGGAGCGAATAAGCGACCTCTCCAAGGTCACCCAGCATGTCGGTGACAGAGATGGATTCAGAGCCCAGGAGGGGGCTTTAAAAAAAATCTCCTTATCTTTATTTTTTATTGCATTTAAAAATAAAACACAGTTATTAAATATCATAATACCCATAATAGATTTTAAACTTGGACCGCTTCCAGAGATGCTAAATGATAAATACAGCCATTATCAGAGGGAGCACTCAGAGAAATTGATAGCCACATTTGTTTAATGAGTGTGTGTACACACGTGGGGAGGGGGCCATTTCCAATGCAAATCCAGGAAGGGAGGCTCTTATGTAACAGTGAGCTGTCAGCTTGGGAGGATGAACGTCCTGGGAGATCAGGGGGACACGAGCCTGATTTTAAGGACTGCTTGGCACCTGCACCAGTGGGTCCCACACTGCTGTGGCTGCAGGACTGGGCAGGCTGGTACAAGAGCAGGCTCAGAGGCTCTGCAGAGCCAGCATTGCATCCTGTCATCCGAAAGGTCACGGCCAGTCCCAGTAAATGCCCCGTTTAGCAATGGGCAGGGATGATTTTCTCGGTAACCTTTGGAGAAGGTGCTTTAATTGCACGTGAACAGTCACTCACCGAGGCCACTCGGGCGCGGGGGAGCCACTGACGGGTTTGAAGGGTCGTTAGAGGTGGACTCTGCTCTGCTCCAGCTCCAACACAGCGTGTCCAGCACTGTGGCTGCCACCCAGGCACGAGCCCCAGCTGATGCAGATGCTGCCAGGGCACCTGTGCCAAGAGTTCCAGGGGCAGCTGCTGGTTTTTGGGGTGAGGGAGCTTTCCTTGGCAGTGCAGGAGCTTTTCTGCACACAGAGTTCCAGAGCTGCAGGGTACAGGGTAGAGCCAGCACTTCATGGGCATCACCTCAGGGTGCAGGCTGTAAATAATCTCTCTCCAGCTTTCTTGTAGTCTCCCTTCGGGTACTGGAAGGCCTCAGGACCTCATTTGGGTGCAGGAGCAATCAGAAAAGCTCACTTTTCCAGTCCAGCTTGTCTCCTCTCTTCCTTTGGCTGAGCTGAGCAAAACACCAGCTCTGAATGAGCTTCTCAAGTGTTTCTGTTCAGGGGGTGCCCCCTCCTCCAACCAGCGACCACATCCCTCTGATGTACTGATGCTGCTTGTTTCCCCTCTGTACTCTCATAATCTCATCTCCTCCAAAAGTGCTTTGTCTTTACCTTTCTAGACTCTAAATATCTATTTGCATCCCTCCACAATGTCCTGTTTCAGCTGCTAAGCACTTAAAGTGCAGAAATTAATGTCTCTCTCAGTTGTGATAGCAGCAGAGGTGGTGTGAGGTGTCAGTTTTGCTGCAGCAGCTCTTTTGGGGGTCCCTGTGTGTGGCCGGAGGCCCCTGGGTGCCGCAGGGCAGCAAGAGCTCTGCACCCACGGCAAAGCCAACCCTCCTCTCCCCGGGGAGCTGTTTGCTCTCAGGTGGTTTGTGCTCTTTGGTAGATGGCCAGTAGGGGTGGGGAAGTGGTTTAAAAACTGGCATCTCCCACAGGAAGCGTTGCCCCATGCAGGAACATGATGCTGGTGGCAGGAGGAGCAGCTCAGTGCAGGCTCTGCAGTCGCTCTCCTGTCCACCCTCGACCCTGCCCCTGCTTTATTTATTTACGTTTGAGCAGAAGCATAATACAAATAAGACACGGCCATAAAAATGTCAGGGAAAGTTCAAACCTATTCATTACCCATTTCACTTGGATTAAAATTTCCATCAAGGCTGCTTGGTTTTGACTTGAGTCGCTTTCCTTTTAATGAGCTTGATCTAGAAGGTAAAAGATGCTAATTCATCCTTACATCTCTATCATCTCCAGGCTTTTGCTATATAAAGCATCAAGGTCGCATTCTGGGGAAATGTCTTTTTACCAAAGGTGCCATAATAATAATGAAGCAGCAATTTGTTTCAGCAAACTGCCTACAGTAATGAAGCTTAATTATAACCATGTTATTAATACTGCTGCTTAAGGTAATTCACTTCTGAGCGGGGCGCAGAACAGTAAACTATAATTTAAACAAGAATCGAGACCTAATTTAAATCATCAGATCTGCTGTGGGAAAGGCAAACAGAGCAGCAGCAGTTGGGAGCTGGAGCAGGAGCTCTCCATCCGTGTGGCTCCAGGACTGGTGGCTGCGCTGCCTCCATCGCACCCGCTCCCCTCGTGGGGCCGAGGGGCACAGAGGGGCACAGAGAGCAGGTTCCTCTGCCCTGGGGGCACCTGGAGGCAGCTGCTGGCTGCTCCTGACCTCCACCATGCCTGTAAAGTACAGAACGATTCCGTGTGCCCTGAGAGAAAGGGGGGGTGTGTGCTCAGATCTCCGTGCTCGTGTGCTCGTGTGCTCGTGCCTGCAGACAGCGTGTGGGGAAGTCCTGCAGCTCCCAGGACTGTTCCCTGCCAGGCAGGGCTGTCACCCTCCAGTGCCCAGCGTCTTGGGAAACTTATGAAGCGCCACTCTTGGAATTATATTTTTATGTTTTTCTTCCACTCTGTGATTTTAGGGCATGTGCCTGGAGGCTTGGGATCCTTGTGAGCTCCCAGTGCTTCCCTCATGCTGCCGTCCTTCCCCTGCCTGTCCCCAGCTGTGCTCCTTGGCTCTGGATCTCTTCTCCAGGCTGAGTATCTCTACCCAGGTGCCGTCTCTCTCCTGTGCCACCCTGCTCCCTCCCTGCCAGAGGCACACAGGCTTCTGTGAACTTCTTTGCTCTCTGATGCTCTTTCCTTTCTTTTCCAGGCCTCTGCTTCCCCTGTCTCCATAACAAGCTGCCTTCCCTGCACACAGCTGTAATCCCTGCCATCCTCCTTCCCCGAATCCCTCATTATTTCTGCCTCTTCCCTGCACTCTGACCTCACAGCCTCCTCCCTGCTCCCTCCAGCATCTCCCTGCCGCACCCCTCGCACGGTTACTCCGGCTCCTTGAAGCCAAATGACACGAGATGATGGTTCTGCTGTGCCAGTAATAACGTTTCCTTGCACACCCCGCTTCTGTGGGAAATGGAGTGAGGAGCCACAGCAGCCTTGCTCGCCCTTCCCATCACTCTGCAGGGCTCGCTGTCATTTCCCAGTCCCAGCATGTGGAATGTCTTCCTCCGTGAAGGTGTGGGCGTCCCACTTTATGGGGTGTGTTACCTCAGTCCCCTGGCACTGCCAGGTGGGGCTCTGCTCAACAGGCTGGCATGGAGGAGGAGGAGGATGTGTGGAGGAGAAGTAAATAGGTGGAGTGTTTCTTCTTGGGAAGGGGAAAAAAAAGCCTCCATCACTGTTCCACTTGACTGCAGCCTCCCGCAGGCTGTTTCATCTCATATTATCTAAGCTCCAAGGGGGTGTCCAATTTGAGGAACAATAACTATAAAGTCATTTTCGGTCCCCCGCTGTGGCACAGCACATGATAGCCTGTGTAAAGCAGCAAACAGCCTCGCTGGCCGCGCCGCTGAGCCGGGCGGGCGCTGCCGGGGGGAGCGGGGTCCTGGCAGCGAGGGGCAGAGCCCGCGGGGGCAGAGCCCACAGGGGCAGAGCCCACGGCGAGGGGCTGCGGGAGCCGGCGGCTCATTCCACGCCGAGGGCACGGCCGGACCCTCCGGCTCCTGCGGCGCTGGAGGGAAGGTCTCTGGGGCCACGGCGCCGGCTCACACGGAGCTGATGTGCAGCTCACACGGAGCTGATGTGCAGCTCCCGCCTGCCAGCCGCAGACCTGCCCTGCTCCGGCATTTTCCTTCCCATTTCCCGCCGAGGCGCCGCCGTTGGAGCGATGCTGCCGAGGTTACACCGCTGTGATGAGACCGGTCAAGCTGATCCTGCCTGTGGAGCTGGATCAAGAGCAGGAAATTGGAGAAAATGTGGGAGTTTAGTGTCCTGCCATCAGAAATGTGCCGGAGGGGTCCCTGCTCTGCACTTGGGAGGGTGCTGGGGGTCCCAGGCTGGGGTCAGAGGGTGTGGGGCAGCTGTGGGGCAGTGGTGGGTGAGCCAGGAGCTGCCTGGACGTGGGGATGCAGCTCTGCTCCGGCTGCTGAACCAGACCAAGCATCCTCCTCCCGAGGAAGCTCTTCCTCAGCAACCCTGCAGCACTCGCCAACTCGTCTTCATGCTTTCAGTCTTTCTCTGTGTGAGGTTTTGGTGTTTCTTAATGACAGTTTGGGACTGTGCCAAAGCCAAACTAACAGAGGGTTCTGCCACAGCACACCCCAGCACGGCTGCACCTCCCCTGGGAATGGCCTCTCCACAGTCTGGCTATGGATCCTGCAAGTGGGAAGGTCAGAGAAGGTCCTGTCACCTCAGGTCGATCCGTCAGCTCTGCTCTGCCTCTCCAGAGTGGTTCAGTCACCTCTCTGCTTTCCAAGGGGGCTGTTTGAGGCCCTCCATCATGTATTAGTGCCACGTGGAGCTTGGCCATGACTGTGGCATTCCCGGTGCAGCTCTGCTTCCCTGGGCTGCTGCTGGTTCTGCGTGTGCCAGTGGCTCCTGCCAGCCCTGCTCCTGCCGGCTGCCTGCTCTGCCAGCACACTCAGTCACCACACTCCTCAACCCAGGCCTTAATCCCTGATAAGAGACTTGCTCTCAGCAGGAGAGGCAGTTGGCAAACTCGGTGAGTGGCAGAACGCAGGGCCCAGCGGGACAGAGCGTGTTGGCTGGGGATTACTGAGAGGAAAGCAGGCAGGAAGCAAATCCCAGGTGTAGGGAGCTTCCTGCGCATCCATGTCACCTTCTGAGGCACCAGGGACTTCCCCAGCCCTCCTCACATAAACATTTAAGAGAAAAACACATCTGAGAGGTAGCAGAGGATGGTGCAGAGAAGGCTGAAGGCGTTCCCCCACCTTGCTCCCCACACCAAGTCCCTCCCAGGTATGAGCTGCTCAGAGCTTGTTGGGAAGGCAGCTGCACAGCCTGAGCTGAAGCCTTTGGAGAACACAGCAGGAATCCTCCTCCAGGTGATGTTTTCCATAGTGTCCTTCCACCTGCTGCTCACCTCGTGGGCAGAGGGGTTGATGCTGAAAACATGAGATGAGTTGGGTTTCCTTTGCAGCTGGAAAAGGGGCCCAGACCAGGAGCCAGTTGGGCTCCAGAACCTTGTGCTCTCTGGAGTTGCTCCCTAGCCCAGCAGTCGTAGGATGAGGCATCCATGTGTCACTCCAAAAGTGACTGAGATGAGTATCAGGAGAACAAATAATAATGGATACACCTGGTACCTGGGATTTGGAACAAATCCCTCTTCAGGAACACTCTTGCTAGGGCTGCTTAAAGAACAAATGGAGTCAAAAGGAGGAACTCCATGACAATTTATATGGATGTTCTACATGATTCAATACTGGGGGAGAAGGATGAACCTATTACAGTAATTAACTTGTTGCACATCAAAGCAAATGTGCTAAAGCAGCTTTTCTGTGCAGCAGTTCTATTCAGCGGAGGAGGAGAAAGAAAAATAGGGGGAATAGAGCATGCCCTCCCTGCTGTCATTATCCTCTGTTTTACAGAGGGATTTTACACCTGTGGGCTCGCTGCAAAACCCTCTTTGGGTCCATTGAAACCTCCCCAGGGCCTCAAACAGCACAAAAGTGCCCTTGGCTGCAGGTAAGATGGTGGGCAGAGTGTCCTCATCTGTTCAGAGCAGTTGAGCCAGGCTGGATCTAATTTAAGACAGAGTTTGAGAAGGGGAAAAATAGTAGGCAGCAGGGACTTTGGGAAGAGCAGAAGTTTTAATTGGGTTTTATCTATTAGTTAATCAGGAAGTATTTCGGTGACAATTAGGTCACAGCCTCTGGCATATCTATGGAGCAGCCATCCATCATTAGCCCTACCTGGGCTTGCAAAGTGGTATTTATGAGTTTCCAACTGGTGAAAAAGCCCTTCTAAGAAATTAAGGTGAAAAGCACAGTGCTGACCATGGGGGGAAGGCTGTCAGCTGCGATTGATGGCCGGGAGCGGGGAGGAACAGCTGTTTATTGGGTCCAGCAAGCCCAGAAACCCTCTGTCTGTCAGCAGCAGCTGGTCCTGGAGTGAGTTGGTGGGAGGGTTTGTCCTGAAGGGCTGGATTACCAGCACTGGGGCTGTCTGGGTGTCCTGGGCAAGGGCCTGATGTGGATGTGATGGTTTCCACAGCCGGTGCCAGATGCTGCATCCGCTGCCCGGTGTGGCATCCCATGGGAGGAGAGCAGGGAGGACTGGCATCTGGGCGTGGGCACAGGGCTGGAATGTGGCAGCACAGCTGGCTCCTGCATGCCCAGGAGCTGGCTCTCCACAGGCTGCTCTGACCTCGGTGCTGCAGGGAGGGAACAGCATTTTCCCTCAGCCCCTGGGCACGTGCTGGTCTAAATGAGTATTTTTTGCACAGCTCTGCCCAAACATGTTTAAGTCCTTGAAACTCAGGCAGCTGTCACTGTTCTCCTTGAGGAGGGGGGACGGAAGAGGGAGCATTCGTCGGTGATCCTCTTGTCCCTTTGGAGCTGGGGCTCGGGCAAAGCTTGGTGTGGGCAGGAGAAACTATCCTTGGTCAATCCGTGCAGGACAGAGCGAGAGCAGGGAAGCAATAACCATGCGAATGAACCTGTTTCTTTTTCCTGCCATAACTCTCATTGAAGAAATGTTAATTGGGCATCTTATTAACAATTTGTTCTCACCTCCCCGGCTCTCTGAGGAGCAGCAGAGGGATGAGGCCGTGGCCGGGAGCGAGCGAGGAGCAGCCGTGAGCCCGCTCGCCAGGGACAGAGCCGGGCGGGCAGGTCTCCTTGGAGGCAGGAAACGGGTGAGGGAAGGACTGCTCGAGCTGGAGCTGAATTACTAAGAAGAGGGAATAACCACACTACAATTGCAAGTGAAATGAGGCCGGCTGGGCTTCCGGGCTCCGCTGAGAGGAGCCGGCAGCCCTGGGATGAGCTCGGGCACACGGGGTTCAGCAAACACTCGGCTGCACGAGGCCAAGGCAGGCAGGAGCCCTTCTCTTTTAATTATCTGCAGCAGAGGCTATTCAGCTGTGAGTGTATCGAGCTGCTGGGCACGCTGGGTACATCCCTCCTCCAGGTTAAGTGGTAATTACACCTAATTAGGAGCAAATAAATATTTTATATGCTTTGGACTACCGCAAGTGACCAGCAGAAACCTGTAAGTGCTGGAGAACGTCTCACCAGCTGCAAGCCCTCACTGCAGCTGTCCCGCAGGGTCCCCTCAAGGGACACCGCAGGTCTTATTGCTAATGCCTGGAAATCCTGTGCACACACCTGGAATTCCTGCTGCAGCCTGTCTGTGTCCCGGGGATTCCCGCGCCTCCGCTGCTGGCCCTTCTCACGCGTCCTGGCAGGGAGGAGGACACGCCACCACAGCTTTGCCTTGATTAGGTTCTGTTCTGTAATAAACAGCAGTGAGTATTCATTATTATTTAAACACCCTGTGCTTCCGAAGCCTTATTTGGGCGGCGTTTTTCCACAGCATATGTTGGAATTTACAGTAAGTGCAGCCGCTCTACAGTCAACATTTGGTTTCTCTCACCCACAGACTGCAGTGCTAATTAGGGGAGGTTTCCCCTCATTATCCCGGGGAGGTCAAGCGCAGCAATTAGCATTTTGCAGAGAGCCGAGAATAGCAGTGACAGAGCTCATCCAGCCGGAACAGGACAGAGAGATCCTGGCATGGGGCAGAGTGGACTCAGGAGCTCAGCACACCCACGGCTCCCATGTGCTGGGACTGGCCGGGCTCTCCCAAAGGATGCTGTGTGAAGAGGAGGATGAAGAGGAAGGAGTGGGAGCCTTCATCTAGGCTGGAGATATCGTAGAGTCACAGGATCGTTAAGGTGGTAAATAACCTCCAAAATCATCACATCCAACCTATGACTGATCACCACCGTATGGACTAAACCACAGAGATCTTGCTCCTGGGCTGTTGCTGTATCAGCCCTCTGTGAGTCCTGCATGTGCTCCTCTGAAGGGAAATGGCCAAGCTTTGTACCTACATCAGCCAACCAAGGGCTGGCAGGGCTGGTGCAGATGCCCTTGGTCATCAGCCCTCAGGCATTATCCTGCATTAAGCTCCCAGAGTGTTCCAGGCTGGCCAGGGAGCAGGGTAAATATGGGCACCAGAGCCTGTCCCGCTGTGTTTGCACAACACACAGTGCAAAGCATCCAGGCACAGGCTTGGAGGTTGCAGAATTAAATTAAACCTCCTCCTCTGAGCCACCTCTCAGGCAGTGATGCCAGTTCAGAGCCACGGAGCACCACAACCCCCGGTCGCTGTGGCTGCTCCAGCAGTTCCACCTCTCTCCATGTGCACATGCAGCCAAGCAAAGGCAGAGCAGGTTCCTGCAGGCAGGAGCAGCCAGTGATGTGCTGGTGCCCGCTGAGCAGGGCCAGCCCTGCTGCCTCATTCCAGATATGATCTCGAGCTGCTCTCCAACTTTATTTAGATCTTTTTGCATTAATTGTGAGGAGAAGGGCTCAAAAGTTCAGAGTGGGAAAGAGGGATCTTTGATGTAGGAGGCTGTTGTCTCCAAAAAAAGCTTTATATTATTATGTAAAACATAAAGGGCATTCGTTAGGAAACTGTGCTGATTAATTTAGGAACTCTGTCTTGTCGAGCTCTTCCCCCTCCTTTGTTTAACGAGTGAGGAGGAGGCAGCATCGCTTGAGAAATGAACTCTTTACTCCCAGGCCTGAAGCGGGGGACTTGTCATGGAAGGCAGAGGTGCCAGCAGAGCCTGGCCTGGCCCGAGCAGCTGGGACATCGTGAGCAGCAGCAAAGGTGGCCAGAGCGGGCGACAGGAACACATTGGTGCCCATCTGCCCCAGATGGGAGAGCAGAGCCAGCCCCCAGAGCAGGGGTGCCTGGTGAGCACCGTGTGCACCCGCACCCTGCCAGGCTGCCAGTGACCCCTGAACTGCACCCAGAGCTGCTCCTGTGCCAGGACCTCCTGCCACAGCCCAGCCGCTGCTGCTGCCAGGGGCGTAATGAGAAAAGTACACCTTCCTCCCCAGAATCAATAGGGACACCCGGGGGGTCACCTAATTGCAGGCTGCCTACTGGCCCTGTGAGAGCCCACCCGCAGCCCTTCAGCCTGGCTGCGAGATCATAAATCACATTCTGAGCCTGGTGCAGCCTCCTCTCCATCTCGCTGCTCCATCGATTGCTGCCACAGCTCTGCCTGCATGAGAGAGCAGGGGCTGAGGTGGGAGCAGGGGCTGTGCCGGGCTGTGCTGAGCTGCCCTGTCTCGGCTGGCTCCCAGCAATGGCCTTCGGTTGTTTTTCTTAGCAAGAAAATTGTTTGTTTTTTTCACGCCGGAAATTCACCCGGGTTTGCTGCTTTATTTGTTTGTTTTGATGCTGGTTTTGGAAACGCTCCAGGGATGTTGGCTAAACAAAATTGATGGTGCTTGGCTTTGCCTGGTCACTGTGGGTCTGCACAGGTGGGTGGGAGTATCTCGTCCTCATCCTGCCTGTGCCCTGCTGGGACACAGCACCCACTGCCACTTGCACCTCACAGTTTGCTTTGGTTCTTCATCACCAGAACCTGAGTCCTCCTTTTGGGGCTAAGCCTGCTTTCCAGATGGGACTCAACAGGAAAAAGCTGTTCCAAATGAAGTCCATACATCCATGCATGGCCATGGTGCACATCTCTTGCAGAAGTTACCTAAGACAGCCTCTCCTTGTTCCCCTCTAGGTGAGCACAGCTGGGATCTGTTCCTCTGGTGCTGGACCTTTCCACTGGAGGCTGCACCAATGGAGCAGGTAAGGAGCACTGCCAGGAGGAGCCCCCTGAGCCCTGGCCAGCCCTGCACCCACCTTCCTGCTCCCCTGGTGCTGGAGGAAGGAGCCCTCCTGCTCCAGGGCTGCTCCCTGGCTGGGCCAGGCTCTCCCAGGCTCTCCCACCATCCCCAGCCAGGCCCCGCTTCATAAATCCAAGCCTGAGTGATTTAGGAGCAGCTCTGTGGTCCCTGCTCACAAACAGCCTGCAAACTCGCAGCCACTCAATCACTGCCCCAGGGGAACGCTGCCAGCTGCAGCACGGGGAAGGGGAGAAGGGGCTGGTGCACATTTATTGCTGTGTCCTTGGAAAAATACACGGAACTTGCTGGAGAGCCCATGAGCTCCCTCAGATACACCCAGAAGGATTGCTCGGAGAGGAGCAGGAATAATCACCACAAACCCAAGACACACACAAAAAAAATAATAATCAAAGGCTAATCCTAAAAACTCTCCTTTAATCTTTGTGCTTCCAGACGTCGTCTCCCTTTCATCTAGGACTTTGCTGTTCTCTGGTTCCCTACAGTTACAGAAACCACAAGGCTGGGAGAGGGGAGGAAAAAAAGAAGAGATTAAATTAATGAGCAGGTAAGCGGGTTTATCATTTTGTCTGATCCTTCCTTCCTTCCTGCTAATTTCTCTGAGCCAATTTGGGAGGTAGAGCCTGATGGTAGCTGTTGTATCCCTTTTCTTCCTTACATCATTTATCCCAACGATGTTAATGTCCAATCTGTGGAGCCACTTTAAGGGCCAGCGCAGCAGGGGCACGCTGGCCAAGCTGGGGTGTCTGCTGAGAAAAATATTTGGCTGCACAAAAATAATGTACTTTGGGCTTCTGGTAATTCTGTGTGGGCTATGCCACAAATAGGGTCTATTGAGCAAGGGCACAAAAGTTGGAAATATGGAAAGGGGTGGGAGAGGAGCACCAAAGCATCTGGGTGCTGAGCCCACACTGGCTCTTCCTATCTTCTAAATATTGGGCTCTCTGGAGATGTCCTGAGTGATTCCAGCTGTTCCCAGCTCCCCAGCACGATGCACAGGGAGCAGGATGGGCTGCTGTGGGTGCTGACACTGTGGGCACTCAGGGCTGTACCTTGGCTCTGGGTCAGCCACGGGGGGAGAGGCCACATCGATGCCGGTAGGAAGAGCACGTTGCCACATCCTGGATCCCACGGCTCATTAATCCAGCGAGTGAGTGTCCAAATGTGAGAGGTGATCGATCAAGCCTCAGTGGAAGCATTTTGTGCCCGGGGCTGGGCAGCTGCCAGGCAGTGAATGCCACAGGAAGAGCAGCCATCCCGCACGGGCACGTGTGCGGCGGGGAAATGAGCCCTCATCACTTGGGGGCTGCATGTCCGTGGCTATTCTCAGTGACCTGTTCACATCAGAGCGATGGATGCTCCAGCAGTGGGGCCTGTCTTGCCAGCTGATAAAGCTTTAGCTTAATAGTTATGAAATGGGAATGGGAAATGATCTGGTGCCAGCTGTACCATGCAGGTGGCTCGTGGCTTTCGGCCTTCTGCACCACAGCAGTGGTTTAAATTAATTCTCCTGGGGCCCCTTGTCATCCTGTGGGTCAGTACCCAGTCCTGAATGGAGAGTGATCATCAGGCCAAGCTAATGTCCCTGCTGTCCCCTCCTCCCCCCTGCTCGGGGCTGCCTGTCCTTGCACCGCCGCTGCCAGGGAGGAAGATGAACGAACGCTTAGCAAAGCATTTACCAAGAGGGCACTTCACCACCAGACAGGTGGGTTCATAAATCCTCTGGCCCCTTCCAGACGAGAGGAGATTACTCCCTGCCCTCGATGAGTTTTGCTCAGAATTGAATTACAGCCTCTGCATAAGACCCTGAGGGAGCAGGTCCTGCTCACGGAGCCGCTCGCACCCTCCCACGACCTGCGCCGGCTTCTCCTCTGCTCCACTGAGTGGATCATCGTGCTGAGCCCCCACAGCCTGTGGCAGAGGCAGGAGGAGAAGCCCCAGCCTGCTGATCCTCCCCGTGGGCACAGGGAGTACTGGGGGCTCTCCAAGAGCCTCCCTCATGTGGCTCCTGTGCTCAGGACTGGCTCCTCTTCCTTGCCTAAACTTCTCTTTCTAATGATGTTTGCTCCAAAGCTGTTTTCCTGCTTTGGTTCTTTCCATCTGCTGCCTCCTTTCAATCCAATTAGTGCCTTGTTGATAGTTCCTTGAATGTCAGTGATGGTGTCCATGTGCCCCTGGCTTTGAGGTCTGTCTCTCAGCCCCCATAAGGCACTGTCTGACCCACTCCTCCGTTTCATCTTGGCTTGCCAGCTCTGCTTGGGCTGCTCTGAAGTGCTGGAGCTGACTCCAAAGTAGAAAGCTTTTCAATTAAGAAACTTATTTTTTTAGGGCTCATTAAAAAAGAGAGAGAAAGAGAGAGGTTTATTTTTTTCTTCTTTGTGGTAATTATTATTAATGGCCTTTCTTTTTAGCAGAGGTTTGTTACCCTCGCGAAGAGGGGACGGTGGCAGGCTCTGGCGTGGGGGGTGTAACTGGAAGTGACGGGGAATGATGTCTCTTACATTATTTCATTAGCAGCAGAACACATCTGAGGGAATATGGGATGGGGCTGTGGCTGGGTGTGATTCCCACCTCCCAGCAGCTCCTGTGTTCTGCACCACTCCGGGGCCAGCGAGAGGAGGAAGCTCAGTGCTGGGCACAGGGAAGCCTGTTCATGCCTCCATCTCCCACATTTCCTCCTTATCTCTGGAAACAGGCAGTCCTCCATTTCCACAGAGAGCCTTTTGTCCCCAGGCAGCCCTGCCAGCACGCCCAGCAAAACTCCCAGATTTGAACTGAAGTTGAACCTGCACCGTGCAAACCATGGCCGGTCCATCCTTCCATCCTCCGTGCCGGCCTCCCCCTCTCCCTGCGCATCAAAGCATCCCCGGCACAGCACCGTACATGACCCACTTTTGTATCCAGAGCATTCGCTGCTGTTTGAAAGCTCATAATGCTGCAGTAATCCCAGATGATCAAAGACTCCCACATCCACCCACAGGTACAGCAAAAACAACCAGGAGCCCGTCGTGAGGCTGCCGGAGCAGCGCTCTGGGCAGGGAGCGGCGCAGCACGTCCCTCTCCGCGGGCTCCCGAGCTCTGCCAGAGCAGAAAGCAGAAAATGGGACACGTCCCTGGGAAGCCCAGGTCTCCGCCTCGGCCTCGCTGGGAAATTCAGGCTGAGCAGGATGACAGCATGTGCCAAATGTGGGAAACCCCCTGCCCCCTGGAAGGAGAACTGAATGCAGTGGCGAAGCCCAGCGGTGGATCTTTGGGGAGAAGTGGCTCGAGGCTGCCTGGGGAGGAAGGACGTGCCATGTCCTGTCACAGTTCTGCCTTGTGGCGACCCCGTGGGTTTGTTCTGCTTTGAGTGAATCCATTTCCTGAGCCACATCTGCAAACTGAGGCTACACTTCAAGAAATTAAACCTTTCCTGTGCCCTGTGCTGACTGAGGATTAAAAGCAGTGACAGTGTGATGGCTCCTTGGTAGCTACAGCTGCAGAATCCATAGAACAGTGATGCACTGAATCCCCCCACCCACAAATGCTTAATGTGGGGCATCCCCTGCCCACTCTGCCCTGTGGTTCTCCTTGCTTGGGGAATCCTGGTCCAGGCTCTCTGCAAACACAGGCAGCATCAGCTGCCTCTGCTGCTCAGGGCGGCTTTGCCACAAGTGACAGCAGAGAACTGCTTTATTATTTAATTTTTATGATCCCTTTAATGAAAGCTGAGTCTCTGCAGAAGGATGGCGAGGCCTTTTGCTGACCCCACCAACTCCCTCATTGCCCTTCAGGGATGGGCAAACACCCAACTGATAAACACTTGGCTAATGGACGAGGCTCCACATCATAAACATCACCTCCTGCTCGCACTAATTGTCCTCCTTGTCACTGCTCCTTGCAGAGTGACAAACGACTCGGGTGTAATGGAGCCTGGGTTCCCCTGTCACTCCCAAGTCATCCCTCTGAGCTGGGGATGAGCCGTGGGGAGAGGCCAGGGAGCACAGGGGAGCAGCCCTGGACAGAGACACTCCCCTTCCCTCTCCCCCCATGTCATCCACAACAGCCAGGCCAGACCAATTTTTCCCCAAGGCGTATTTTCTCAGTCAAAGCCACTTTGTTTCCTGGAGTAGGAGCAATATTTATCCTTCCCCGTGCAGTGAGACCAAGGGAGCGCTTGATAGAATTAAAAGGCAACTCATTTAAAAGCAGTGCAAGAGCAGCAGTTGGATTACTGAGTTGGGAAACTCATGGCTGCAGGGTCATTTTCCAGTAACAATTTGCTAAGGACTTAAAATATGACCTGGTGGTACTCCTGCTAGACCAGGAGCTGACCGGAGTCGCACTGTTCAAGAGATGGATGGGTGCCCAAACAGTCCCAAAGTCTGGAGTCTTGTTTGCAAGGCTCTTGAAAAGAAATACTAAGAAAAAAAAAATCATCAAAACCCAAGTGCTCAGCTGAAGGTAAGAAAAAAAAAACCCAACCTGTTACAAACTCCAGAGCAATGGAAAAGGAGAAGCAGAGCAGACGTGTGGCAGAGAGAGCAGCAGAAAGGAAAGAGCTGACCTCTGGCCCTGGCAATAGCAAGGATTTCTTTAGATATAAAGGGGAAAGAAAGACTGTGATTGCTGGTAATGTGCTGTGAAAGAAACATTTCTTCTCAGCCCCAAACCTGCCAATTGAAGCGTGAGCTGAGGAGCAGGACACGGCACTGGGGGGGGCTCTGAGCTCTGCTGCTGCCCCAGCACTGCTGTGCCTTGTCTGGCATCGCATCCCAGCGGGACCAGCTCCGGCATTTCGGGGACAGTGCTCAGCAGAGCAGCCAGGATCCATCAGGCAGAGCCCTTGCTGCTGCAAAGGAGCCACACAACTTGTCATCTGCATTCCCTTACCCTGGGACAATAGTGCTGGTCCAGCAGGACACAGTGATTGTCACATCAGAGACTTTATTCTCCCTTGGAAAACGAAAAAGCACTGAGATTTACCTGGAAGGTTTGTCAGGAAGGAAATCAAACCAGCTCCAAACAAACCCCTCTTCAGAAATTATCTCGGTGAGTTAATGATGTAAGAAGACTGCAAGATCCAGCTGGGTGAAAAAAATCTTCCAGCTGAGATTCTCTAACAGCCTCCCGTGGTGAGGAAGTTATTAAAAATCCTGCCCCAGGGAAGGGCCCCCTCTCCGTGTTACCAACTCCCATCACCCAGGTGATGATTTGGAGATTTTCTGAGGTGTTTTCATCTCAGTAAAGAAAACTGATTAAAAAAAAAAAAAAGAATCCCCAACTTAGCTTCTCTGCATGATTTTCCTTAGTCTCCATTTTTTAGCTGAAACTGCAGTAAAACAGAATAGTAATTTCCCATGTTTAACTGGTGGGTTTCATTTTGGGGTGCCTTTGAGGTACCCTGCCTTCCAAAACATATGGTATTACAGAAACAAAAACAAGGAAAAAAGACATGGAAAGATGGCATTTGGTCACTCCAGGCACACTGTGGGAGGAATAGAAAAATCAGTTGAACTTGGTGGAAGCAAGATCTGCTGGTGCTGCAGGATGGGCGTGGGAGCAATGCTGCACCTGGGGAGGGCAAAGAGCCTCCAAGGCTGATGGTTTCCAGGAGAAGCTGAAGCCCCTTTTCCCGTGGCTGTCTTGGTGCTGGGGTACAGGGTTATGCTCCCCAAGATCCCCTCCAGCTCTCCCTGTCCTGCAGGCAAGCCCAGGAGCCTCCCTTTCCCACAGGACACCCACCCCTGCTTTGGATCTGTCCCCTCTTAAAAGCCACTGCGTTATTATATCATCCCATTATGCAAACCAGACACCACCCAAAGCCAAGCCATGAACAGAGTGGGAGCTGAGGGGGTACCCGGGCTGTGCACAGATGGTGGCAGAGCCCACAGCCACGGTTTTTCCCTAAAAAGCCATGTTTTTTCCCTAAAGCTTGCAGCCGTGTGTCTGGCAAGGGTCCCGGGCTCCCCGGCTGGTGGCTGCAGCTAATCCCTGTTAGATCGTCCCGCTGAACCTGTTGGGCTGTAAATCGCTGCCTGCTGAGCACCCAGGACACGCAGATCGAGGTAACTTTACTCCAGAGAGCCAATTAGTGCAAATCTGGCCTGGTAATTACCGTGTGATCAGATGCTGATATCTCCGGGCAGATAAGGCACTGGGAAGCAATCTCTGAACGCAAAGGCATTATTACTGCGGCCTCCCCTCCAGCCTGCAAAGCCTTTGGGAGGTTCAGCCTTGGGCAGGGAGCAGGGAAGAGCTGTGGCTGCCCCCGTGGAGTGTGGGTGCTGCCCACCAGCTTCCCTCTGCTCCAGCCTCCCCCCAGAGCTGGACATTTCCTCCTTGGCTGGCAAAGCCTGATTTCTGTGCTCAGGTACCCTCCAGTGGGCAGGTATTTATCTGCTGGGGTGTTTGCACCAGGTTTAGCAGGAACCAAAGGTGTCAGGGAGCACAGGGAGGTGTTCAAGCCCAGGAGGAGGGAGGCACCCCAGTGCCAGGGAGCATTTGAATGCCTCGGTGCTGCCTTTGTTCCAGCTGGTGTCTGTGGTTTGTGCTTCCCTCTACCAGGGGATGAGGCGGGCAGGGACCAGAGCAGATTTGATTGTGGGGGAGAAAAGAGGATTTTGGCACAGGGCAGAGTGGTTGGGCAGGACTGTGAGCCACCTCAAACTGGATCCACTTACCTGAATATGAGTGAAAATCGGGTCAGGCACACACACACCTGGGTTGGAGCTGCTCATGTCTTTGGAGCTGATGTTTGTGAGAACAGCAGCACATCGCCCCGTGGTGAACCTCAGAGTGATTTGCAAACTGTCCCAGGCTGCTCCCTTATTCCAGCCCCCAGCAATAGGATGAGATCATGATTCTCATGTTATGAAACCCGAAGCTCGTGCATCTCACTGATGGATGTGTGAGGGGGGTACAGCTCACCTGCTTCTGTTGGGGTGAATCGGGATTGATTCCAAAGAGGCCACGGTGTGTTTGTGTTAGAAAATACCCCTGGGGAAGGTGTGTTCCAAAGCAGATGGGTAGAGGACAGTGAGCAAGGCACAGAAAGCATAAATGCCATCCTGCAAAATGCCAGTGGGACACAGCATGTGTGTGGGGATGTGGCAGCGAGGCCCTGGCCAAGGGCATCACCCCGGTGCCACTGGGGCTGCTCTGGACTGGGCTCTGGGCATGCACTAGGTGGGAAGTGTGTGGTTTGAACCAACTGGCTGGAGTCAGTGTTATGAAGTTAGGAGCCATATAACACCAGGAGCAGAGCAGTAAAGGATCCTAAACCTCCCTGACAGTTCTGGTGGTTAATGTCTGCCTGTAGCTTAATTACACCATCAATTCCATTAAATAGTGCAGTAACAACCTGGGATTTAATGAATATGTAGAAAAGAATAAATTGGACTCACAGTGTAACCGATATCCCTTTATGGAATCAGGGAAACCAGAACAGAGGTTCAGTTTCAGTTAAATGAAAATAGAGAAAGAAATAAATAAAAATTAAAGGCCTGAGCTGGAGTGGCAGTGGCGGCTCCAAACCTGAGGTGCCTTGGCATGGCCCTGCTGGCAGGCTGTGACACCCCATGCAGGGCATGGGCCTGAGTAGGGGCTCCCCAAAAAGGGGCATGAGCCCAATGACTGTGGCAAAGCCAGTCTGGGGCCTGTGCCCCAGCTCCCTGTCATGGAGCTGCCTGTCCCGGCACTGCCAGGGCGGTCCTGATGCTCTGCACCTTCCTACAGGGTACAGGCACGTCCCTTCCTTCCCTTGTCTTTTTTAACTTCACATTTCAGTGGAAGAAGTGTTTGCTTTTTTTTGCTTAAATAACCACACACTGTTTGCTCTCGAGGTGTTGAAGCACCCAGACAAATTTCCCCTGTGTTGACGAGGAGCAAACAGTCCGGCGGAACAGGCGATGTTTGCAGAGGAAATCCAGAGGTGTCTCGGTACGTTCGGAGCTGTGGCTTCGTGGAGAGGGAACGCTGACACTGCTGGCTCTGTGTCACCATAACCCAGTGCTCTTTCGTGGAGAGGGAACACTGACACTGCTGGCTCTGTGTCACCATAACCCAGCGCAGAGCGCGGCTCGTTCCCGCCTGGCTCGGGGGCAGCAGGGCCGGGGGGGGCTGGTGCTGTGCAGCACATGGCACGTTTGTGTGAGAGCAACTGCCCCCAGTGTGAACCATCCCAGCTGGACTGGGGAGGTCTGTGGGAGGGAATGAGCTATTCCTGCAGGGAGAATGCCGTGTGAGCTCAGCTGTTTGTCTTTCCAAGGTGATGCAGCCCAGACCCTGGTGAGCGCAGAGCATCCCCTCCTCTGGGGAGCATCTTCTGCTCCTGTGTCACTCAGGGCCAGGTTAGTTTGGAAAGAGGCTTTCAGCCCTGTGCCCCTGCTCCTGTGGTTCTCCCTGGCTGGAACAAGCCCAGGACTGCCACGTCCTCTTCCCTCTCACGGCAGTTGCTCCCGTTGTCCAGGCAGTGATCTGCTGTTCAGCACTGGGCAGAGGCAATGGCAGCGCCTCTGAGGCTCCAGCTCAGCCTCTCTCAGCGCTAATCATGCTCCAGATTATCCCAGTGCTCAAGGGGAGCTGGGCAGAGGCAGCCAGCTGTGCCCCAGGAGCAGCTCTGCCTGCCTCCATGGAGCCCTGGGAACATGCCAGCCTGGGATCCTCCTTCCACTGTGACCCAGGGGTCACAGCCACCCCCCAGCCCCTGGCCTGGCCACAAATGCTCCCGGGCTCCTTCTCAGCAGATGACACTGGATTTTTTCCCTTTAAACCCAGCTGAAATCAGTGTTTGCTGACAGCTCTGCCTCCCAGAGACAGCTCATGTGCAGAATGGATGTGCTGCTCCCTGGGCCTCTCCCAGGGCAAGGGGCCAGGGGGCAACCCGAGGGCTGTGGGCATCAAATGGGGCTGAGGCTCGGCAGCTCCTGCCTTTGCTGCTGCCTGTTCCCTGCCCACCTTGGGGTGTGAGCTGCAGGCAGGGGGGGTGGTGTGGGCAGCTGCCTCCCCCATCCCTGCTTCCCGGGGATATAATATCCTGCTTTCCGCGCGTGCCTGTGCCGAGGCGGGGCTGTGGCGCGGCGGCAGTGACCGATGCGAGGGGCTGATTGCCTGTATGGCGATGCTGAAAGGGGTCGCGACTCCCTAAGTGCTCGTCAGGATGAAGGATGACAGCCCCAGACAGCGAGACACTTCCCTCCTCTCCCGCTGCTAATGAGTGCTCCGGCGGCCAGGGCTGCCGCTGCTTTTAGGTTATTTTCCCTGTGTTATTTCTCTCCCTATTTATTTGTTTAATTAATTTATTTGGTTTAGGTTTCTCCCTGCTTTCCCCTCCTCTCCATCCTTTCCCTGCCTTACCTCTGGCTTGTGCAGCTATTTGTGTTGGATCCCGAGCAGTTAGCACTCTGAGAATTTAATTAGGCATTTGGATGAAACCCCAAAGCTGAGCCTCTGCTGGAACTGAGTCCCCCCTGGCCCTCAGCCTCTGTTTCCTTTGCTGGGGGACACAGGAGCCCCTGGTGTTCTGGTGGCTTTGCCCTGATCCTGTAGGGACAAGAGGAGGAACCAGAGGAGGAACTGGGATGGAGATGGAAGTGCATTTGTCAGACAGAGCCTCTCCCCAGCTGCTTTTCCCCCAGAACCACCCGCGGAATTGGCTGGAGGGTAGGGGACAGTGATTTTCCCTCTGACAGGCTGACAGGAGCTCACCAGCCATGGGGATGCCTGCCATCTCCAGCCACAGGAAGGACAGGGGAAAATGCTGGTGTCTGTCTTGGGTGCTGCAGAGGGCGGTGCTCAGGTGCTGGTGTGGCAGTCAGAGAGCCAGGACGGCTCCAGGGTGGTGATCAAGGCTCAGAGGAGGAGGAGAAGGAGGAGATCTCTCCAAACCTGGCTTCTTGCTCTCCCCTGAAGTTTTGCTTCCCTGCCTTTCTTCCACGCCTTTCAGAAATAAGCTTTATGTGGCTTCCAAGGTTTAATCCTGGGGACGCTGCCCCGGTGAAAGCAGCCCCGTCCCCGCAGCCCCTCTCTGGCTCAGCACAGAGGAGCGATTCTCATGCGGGGCCGCCAGTGCTGCTGGAGGCACCGCTCGGGGTTCCCGGCGGTGTCACCGTCTGTTCCCAGCCCCGCACTCCACCGCGGGCCCGGCCGTCTGCAAACGCTGCTCAGCACCACCCTAAGGCACGCTGGGCGCTTTCCTTCCCTGCTCTGTCTGAGAAATAATTTTGGTCATTTACGTCCCTGCTTTTTTTTGATCGTCTCTTTTTCCTCCTCCTTGTTACCAAACCACAGGGCTCGTCCTGCCCGTGTTCAGCACAGGATCTTGCATTCCAGGAGCTTGACATCAGCAGGGAGCAGAAGGGAGGATGAGGGGGATTGGTACCCACTGGGCAGAGCTGGAACCCTTCGGGCATCCTTGTCCCTTGCCCTGAGAAGCTGCCCCAGAGCAGGGAGGCCCCATCAGCCCCCTCGTCTCTTATTTAAAAAGTGCACAAGGAAGTGCTGCCTTCCCTGCCTTTAGCACATAAAGGCTTGGAAGTGTGAGCAGATACTAATAAATTACTCACCAGATTGACAGTTTGAGGCTTTTTTTTTTTCCTACTGTAAAACAAGTGAGTAATGTGCCAGGCTCATTCTTGCCTCTTTCTTTTTTTTTTTCCTTAAAGGATCAGTTAGACACAGGGACTCCAGTGTGAATAAACTGGGATTTATGTCCCCGTCAGTCGGATCCTTAAGCTTCCCAAGTGCTTAAAACATACACATTTTAACTTGAAAAATTACCAGGTTTGTCTAAAGGAAAATTTCAGCATAAAACAGGAAACTCATTTAAAGGGAGAAATTCTCCAATGAAGCGAACCCAGGCAGTCATAAAAAAGTTAAACCAGGCATAAAGGGAAATGTCAGATGTCTCTCTATTTTTTCTCCTTTTTTTTTTATATTTTTATAACCTAGATCAGATTATAGGAGAATATATGAATGTATCATGCAGGGAGGGGGATGCGGCGAGAGGAGGAGGATTTTGCTCCCAGCCTGGAACTTGCTGTAATGTGGAACACTCTACAAAGAAAAACATTTTTTTATTTCTAAATAAAGCACTTTAGAGTGACACATTTATTGCTGGCAAAGAATTACTCAAATAAGAGACATTGTCAGCTATTTATTTTAAAAGCTTTTTTTTTTTTCGGAGTTTGGGGAAAAAGAAAGATCAAAACCCCTTTCCATTCTTCACAATATTCCCTTAAAAGCTTTAAAATAGAGTGGGTTTTTTTATCACTCTAAGTTGCCTTTTTGGTGTCTCCAGGGCTCTGCAGCACGAGGGACCCTGCGGGGAGCTGGAGCATGGCCGGGGATGCCTCGGGATGCAGCTGGAGAACATCCCGTGGGTCTCGCCAGGGGTTTGCCCGGGGCTTGCTCATATGGGCTCTGCTCTTCCCCCAGCTGCCCACTCCAGGGCCACTGTGCAGCTTCCAAGGAGGGAGAGAAATGGGAGCCCTGAGGCTTTCCCAGCTGTGAATGCAGCAATCTGTACACAGGGAGCACGGCACTTCCCGCTGTGCCATTCCGTGGGAATCTGTGGGATGGGATGCACCGTCACTTGTGGATCCATCCCCAGCCTGTGCTCACGGGTGCCAGGCTGCTCCGTTTCGGGAAGGCTGGGAGTGAATGGGCAAGGAGAGAAGGGGGAGGTGGCACTTTTGCAGGGAATACCACGGCTTGGGATGGCACCCTTTGGGTCTGTGCTGATGTTTCGGAGCTCAGGTCTGGGACGAGAGGTTTTGGAACGTGGAGAGACTTTGAGAGACGAGAGCCCGTTGTGTGGGCACAGCCTGGCTGCCCACCCAGGGGAGCGTGCTGGGGCTGCCAGCACGGCCAGGAGTGGGAGCAAACACCCACCCTGAAACGTTGGGAATGCCGGGATGGCTCCGACAAGGTCGGGTGATGCAAAACACCTCATTACACTGCTCCGACACTGAGCCTTGTCTTTAACCAGGGCTTTTAGTGTCAGCTCCTGCAGCCTGAGCAGCAGAGCATTAGTGTACCCGTCAAGGCTGCCCACTTAACCTCTCCACCGGCGCAGTTTAAGCGCCTTTCTCAGCCTGTGACATGTTTCTCCTCTCTCTCTCTCTCTCTCTCGGTAAAAAAAAAGAGAAGGAAAATTGATCTTTCCATGTCAGGCTGCAGAGAGTCTTCCTGGCTGCACATGGGGTGGTTGTACAACATGGCAAATATGTTGGAGTCCACAGAACAGGATCCCTGGAGCGTGGAGCCACGAGGGATGTCAGGGCAGCCTCCTTTTGTGTGATGGAACCCAGCAGGGGCTCAGGTGTCACCAGAGGGATGGAGCCTGGACCAGGCAGAGATGCAGGAGGCCAAGGGGCAGACCTGAATCCTTGGCTTGCTCTCCCCTCCCTGTCTGACTCCAAACACCCTTTAATTTGTCCATTCTGTTTGGGGTTTGTCATTTCATTAGCTTTTCATCTCAGCTACTTTCTGTTC